>NC_080635.1:102510541-102841024 GCF_027579445.1 Ammospiza nelsoni | reverse complement strand
TTTTTATGTTGTGAACTCTTCCCATTTTTCAGATTCAAAGTGCTTTCTTAGACTAGAGAATTTTTGTGCCAAAGCAAAAGAATAATAAGAAAAATAGCAGTGAAACCAAACATTTGCTTGTCCTTTTCAAAAGGGTTTTCATCACCAATGACACTGTTATTTGAAAGACTATACTCCAGCTTCCCTAAATTTCTACAGTTTTAAAATATTATTCATACTTGAATATGTGTAAAAAAATTTGAACTTTTAGCTATTCGATGACCCATAGAAAGAATTTTGTGGTTTAAGTCCACTTTTTCATTTGCCAATACCTTTATCACCAAAACAAACAAAAATTTAGCAGCTGGAATTATTTCCCAGCAACGAGTCTGAATTATCCCTCAGAATACATTTCAATCCATAATGATTATTTATCATTTGTGCTATAGCACAAAGTATAATAGAAGACAATTTTCTACTTTTGAAGAAGAGTTGATATTTAAAAAAAAAATGATGGATTTTTTTAGGAAGAAAGAAATACTCCTAAAGTTTGATTTTGACTTAGAGTGTTGCAATAAGATACCTGTGACAACTAGTAGAAAGGTTAGATGCATTAAATACTTTATTCTGAAAAAATATTTTATAATTTTTGTCTTTATTATTATAATCAAATATAATTACACTTAAATTATCTAATTATTGGCAGCATTTATATTCAGAGCTCAGGTTATATATTCGCTTCAAAGTAGCTAAAATAATAAATATGGAATACATTATGTATAAAGCAGGAACTGAAAATTTTTATGTGTGCAACAGTGAAGGTAGGAGGGAAGTACAGAAAAAAAGTGAATCTATTAAAATGAAGCAGGCAGAAATCAGGCTTGGAGAATAATTGGTTAGAGTTGACCTTGGAGATTATTATCAACTCTTCCCAAAAGACTTATTTTTTAATGCAATAAGATTACTCTCACAATCCATTTCTTTAATCCCAAAGTGGACACAAAAAATCAAAATGCTGAATCTGTATATAGTTATGCTTACCTATGTGAGAGCCATGGTGAATACTTCTTGAAGATGTGTTCACACAGCCCATTCATAAAATTCATATAAAATACATTTGTGGGAAAGAATCATCCGTGGTTTAATATGAACTTCTTTAATTTTGAGGAAACGAAGAAAAATACTTCAAATAGAAAGTTAAAAATGAAGCTTTTAAGCTGGATAAAGCAAAACATATTAAAGGAAAAAGAAACTCTAAATAGCAAGTATAGGCACCAAGGAACTAGTCCTTAGGCAACAAAATGCTGAACAATTTCTCTTTTTTGTGGCCTATATCTCTATCCATTAGTGTTAATCCATGCATTAGTATTAATCTTTGCATCAGCTTTGATGCAAACACATCTGGCAGAGTAATGGCAGAACCAGGCACATACCTGCAGGTAATTTACTGACATACATTACACCTATGGATTACACACTTTGATCTGCACCTGTTTTTACCTTCTTTTAGGTGTGAAGATTCATGTTTCCAAATAAGTAGAACACATTTTAAACATTTAACTGAGGTCTGATTTCCTCTCTTTTTTACACAGGATGTTTCAGGTTCTGACTCCAAAGAAATTTTTGGCATTTCTTTCTTAAAAAGACACCCAAAATTTCATAAAACTCAATAAAAACCCTGTGATACTAGAAGTTTCCATGAATAAAATACCTGATTTTTTTAAACCATGTACTGTATGCAAAAATGCATGTATTTTCATGCCTGAATACCTACTGGTATATCAAGAGGCAGGCAATCAGTTTTGAATCTGTTCTCAAGCATAATTTACTATGAACATTGTAAACCTTTTATGCTTCTTGAAGGCATCCCACAGAGTCTGTGAATCCAATGCCTTTGCAGTGTCGTGTGATCTGAAGCTCTTACCTCTTGGATTCGGTCATTTTAGTATCAGAAAGCAATTAACAAATTTAATGCATAAATATGTGTTTCAAACTTTTTTCCTGGTATTGTGTTGACACTTTTACAAAGCAGTGTTGTTAAGATCCAGTTATTGAGAGACGCTTCTGCTTGAGTTGAGGTGCAAGTCAAACCATATGCCAAGGCACTAGTATGGATTTTATTTAATTGTACATGTAAGAGAAAGAAAATGGAATGCAGTGGGGAGAGAGGAAGAAAGAGAGGGAGGAATTGGATTTTTTTCTATTGTCATCTGCTCTGATTTCGTTTTTTTTCCAGGTTTTTTGTCTTGGATTTTTTTTTCCCTCCAAGTATCTTATTCCAACAAATCATTAAAATTTCTTTTCAAACTAATATTTTTAATAAATAAATTAAAAAAGGAAAAGTGCACCCAAAGGGTGTGGCTTTTTGTGTTCTATTTTTTTTTTCACTTCTAAACTTTCATTATACAATATTCTATTTACATATTTTTGCTATTTAAGAACATACAAAGCTGGGACTCGTTCTAGCTCACACAGAAGTCATTACTGCACTTCACTGACACAAAAGTTGAAGCTCTGAACATTGTCACATAGGCAGTAAATGAGGGAAATTAATTCTAGCTTTCCTAAAAGGGAAAATACTTTAGAACTTGAAAAACATGGATTTAACCAAATGATCTACATCCTGGAGATGCACTAGTGGCCACAAGCACTTATATGGCAATGTGGGGAATGCCATCCATTGCCTTTGCACAAAATAAACTATTTTTTGTTAAGAGTAAGCTAAAAGCCATAAAAACAAAAAACTGTCTGTAATTGATAAGACAAAAGAAATATTTATGTGAGTATTCTCCTGCCAGCAGTGGTGAAACATGGAGGCCAGAAAGAAATTAGGTGTGTGCATATAAACATGTTTAACACCCCCAAGTAAATAGTGATAATTCTTCACAATATCCTCCCCACCTCTAAGAACTGAAATCTCAGTTTTATCCTGAAGAAATGGTCATATTTTTGAATTACACATTCCTTTTAACTTTCCATGTAGTTTCTTTAGTTAACACAGGAGTTCCTGCAGACTTTTAGCACTCCCACATCTTGAGCCAAGGAGCTTAACAGCTTAACTGCAGATTGTCAAGAAATACTTGCTTTTCTTCTATATGAATTTGCTATCTACTGCCTTTCCCTGATGCTAGTTTGTAATTGGCAAGGAACAGTGAGCAACTGATCCCTCTTAAAAGCTCACAGAGCCATTGACATTCTCTGGGCCACTCTTTTGATTGTTTATAGGCACAGACTTGGCAGTTTCCTGTGTATGTACAATTATTCACATTGATAAATATATATTTATATACATGTATGTATTTATTTATTTGTTTGGTTGCTTGTTTATATCTGTGAATATAGACATTAAATAAGGTGTTGCCTTAGAAATATAAAAGGCAATCTTACACAGAGATTACATGCACATATTCCCAAAATGCCTTTTCACTTACAGACATTTTGTACTCTACAGGGAATAAAAAAGGTAATGGTCATCAGAGGATTGCACTGTAGAAGTAAACTCTCTACTGACTTTAACCTGATGCAGGTACTCTGCCCCAGTCACCTCCTACAGTGCTGTAGAGGGCAGGAGGAGTGTTTTCTGTCTGTCTGGAGGACATGAAACAAAACAGAAGCTAGATAAGTTATCATTCCTTTTAGGTTTTTTCCCCCCCTGGATAATGTGGCTGTCCTTTGCCACCTTTGTGATGAGTTGTTAGGATTAGCTAATTTATTGGAGGCTTGTTTTGCTCACTATGGCCTGTGTGTGCTCATTTAGTACTTTTTGAAGATAAATTTTAAGCTTTGATATTTTTTCCCTGCTTTCTGTGAATGAACAATAACATTTATGTTTTGTACAGTTAAGAATTCCGGATAAGGAATAAGATTATGAAATATATTTTTTCTTAAAAAAAAAAAAAAAAAAAGAAAAGAAAATAGAAACATAGAATAATTTCTGTTGAAAAGGAGCCTTAAGATCATTGAGTCCAATCCTTAACTGCTGAGTCCACCTCTAAACTCTGTCCTCAGGGACCACATCTACACACCTTTTGAATAACTCCAGGGATGGTGACTCCACCGCTGCCATGGGCAGCCTGTTCCAAAGCTTGACAGCCCTGGTAAAACAAAGTTTAACAAAGCAAGATAAAAAGAAGACAAAACAACAGGTCAGAATATTTTCTTTAAAGATACCTATACACAAGTAAAATCAGAAAATTTGTAAGAAAGAGAATGCAAAGAATTTAGCTTCCAACACTTAAAATAAAAATTTTTAAGCAAGGGCGGTGATATCATAAAAGTCAAGTTTCTCCTGAACTGAGATGGTTAATCTGACTTGAGATCACTCTTCCCTTCCTGGAATGGATCAGAGTCTCACTCCCACAGAGACAGAGCAGTTGAGATATCAGTAATCATGCTATAAAGAATTCAGGTCTGAGCTCTGAAACAGTACTTGTACACAGCATAAAATATTGCTGGCTAACTTCCAAAGCACACAGAATCTCAAAGACATTGATAGAAGCAGCAATGAACTGACTTGCAGACAGCTAATGATTTGGTTCCCAGACAAACAAATCCATTTGGGAAATGGCAAACCAACCATCTTTAAAAGGCCTCCAACTGTGTAGGTCACTATACCATATCTAATGGAAAGGTCATCTCTTAGGAAAGGTTAGAAAACAGTGAGAGCTCGTCACTTTTTTTCCTCCAGATCATTCCATTAAAATGGAGGGAAGGAGGTGGTTCAGTCTCATGGCTGCACATCCTGACTGCCTGACTTATCAAGAGAGTGCTGGGCTTTAGCACAGAAAGAAGCATGAACTGGGACACCGGAGATATAAACACCACTAAAAAATGTAGATTTTACTATTGCTGCAAAAACAGCAATTGAGGCTGGCTGCCTGATAATGCTCTGGTCAGCAAATTTTTTTCATAGCTATAAAAAAAAAAAAGGGATGATTTCTACTAGGGACATTTTCGACGTTCCTGTTTTAATTGGCCCATAGTTCACAGTTCATTCCATGCTTCTTCCTACTTTTTGCCCTGAAAATCAGAAAAGCTACCTCTTTGCTAAAGT
The DNA here is from genome assembly GCF_027579445.1 of Ammospiza nelsoni. NCBI lineage: Eukaryota > Metazoa > Chordata > Aves > Passeriformes > Passerellidae > Ammospiza > Ammospiza nelsoni. The sequence goes on along the minus strand of NC_080635.1, from coordinate 102,835,992 downwards.
AAGAAGATAAAAAACCCCAGCCTACCCTGTCTCCATGCACGCTGCAGCAATTTTTTCCTTCCAGTAATCATGCAGTTATAAAAGGAGTCTTCCTATTAGTTCCAGGTCCAGAAAATTTTTTAATGAATGGCCTCTTATCAGGTGATAAAATAAGAATGGGCCAAATCCATGGTAATATGATATGCATTTACATACAATCTGTTGATGAACCTTCCTGTCTTTTGCCAACATTTGTACCACAGACAATTTTTTATTACCGATTCATTTTTATTATTGATTTTTTTATTATTTATTCCAGATTGTAAGGGTACTTTTCCCATCACACAAAATCAGTTTCTTGTGTTGTAGTGATATTATAGTAGTATGATTTTTGGTGCTTTTTTGAGTGTACTCGGAGTGTTTTAACACACATGGTTCTCATTTTTTTCAGATTTATAATTCATCAACTGTTTTTGCTCAGTATTTCATAATTTTGGACCTTTGTTGGTAAAGATCTTACGTTTTATCTGCAATAATAGTAATCCTGTGCAATTTCAGACAAGAGAAATAAAAAAGAGGATAAGCTTTTCATATTAGTATTAAATTATTCTTTACCTCATTCTTTATGATGAAGATTGGCTTATGTTTAATTTTTACTCATGGAAGGCAAGAGCAAGCCAAAAGGGCTTCACATATTGTAATTCAAAAAACTATTAACATTTTCTTCAACATTTAATTCTAATGAGAAATAGTTATTTTCTGTCACATTTATACTTCAATGTACTTTGATGAAAAGAGGTATTTATTTTAAAGACAAATTAATAAAAAAGAAAAAAGAAAGAAAATGAAAAATAATGATTATTTTTAATATCTTATTATGTGTCAAACATTAGTCCTAGAAAGCTGATGCAGCTTGTACCTTGTAGATTCTTCAAGGAAGATTTTAAAAATTTATTTGAATTGTTTCAAAATCAAAGACACTTTTTGATTAATTTATATAATATGCAAATGCTGTATTATACCTTATTGAGAGTCTGGAGAATATGTGACCAGGAGAACTATTGCGAGAAATCCTATGAGTCTTTACTCCTCAAGTACAAGATTTCTTCTCCTTTATTTCTTGTATTGCTTCAGATTTGAAAACATTAAAACAAAAAGACTAAATTCTTTCCACTAAGTAATATTGTTAGTGGGAAGGGTGTCAGAAGGGAAAATACATTACAAATTTGTGTAATTTAAATGTTCTTTTCAATGGTCATTTGCACTGAGAGAATAATTTTATAGCAATAATTATGAAAACTTTCTGCCATTTAATCTTTTTCTAATGTTCACCTGGTTTTGTTATTCAAAATTCACTTTTTTCCAGGGAGAATTTTTTGGGGGGCTGGAATTTACTTTAATCAAGAAAATTACTTTTGAATTCTCAATGGAGAATTCTCATGTAATAGTATTAGGTAAATAAATTATGCATTATTATTTGAATTTCATATAATCATAAATATGTAATTTCTTTATGAAAGCAACTGGTATACTTTGAATTTCAAATAGCAGTTTGACTCTAATATCTTGCATTATGCTAGTTATTTATATCCTTTGCACACATGAAGTGTAGATTACTTTAAGAAACATTATAGGTGGATACAGATGGAAAATCTCTTCATTGGAAATACTGGCATATGAACAGTAATTTCTGTGAACATTCACACTACCATATATCAAACGCATAAATATATTTAGAAAATACATGCAAAAGAGCTCTAGATTTGAAGTGCAAAACTGTGCCCATCATTCCATTAAGCACTCGTTTCTGCACTCTTCAAGGAAGTGCATTTTCCTGCATGAGGTGTACAAATACTTGATGCACTTTAGTTTGCAGAATCATCATAGAATGATGATAGTTTGATGCACTTCATTTTGCAGAATCATCATAGAATGGTTTTGTTTGGAAGGGACCTTAAAGTTCATCAAATTCCAACCCCCCTTCAGGGGCACCATTCACTCAACCCCTGTACGGGGTTTTCCTGGCCAAGCTTTGGTAGTGATGGGGAGGGCTACAAGGGTGGCTTCCATGAGAAGCTGCTAGAACCTTTCTCCATGTCCAGCATGTCCAGCATGGCAATCCCTGGCAGCTCCAAAGACAGAGCTGCTGTTAGTCAAGGCTGGGCCAATTAGAAATAGTGGGAACCCCTCTGATAACGTATTTAGGAAGAAGAAGAAGAAAAAAGTAATTGTGCAGTTGCATTTGTAACCAGAGAAGATCAGAGTGAGAATTTGAGAGGGACAATTATGAAGACGCCAGGTTCAGTGGAGAAGGATGGGGAGGAGGTGCTGCAGGAACTGGAGCTGAGATTCCCCTGTAGCCCTTGACACAGACCATGCTGAAGCAGCTGTGCCCCTGCAGCCCACAGAGGACCACAGAGGTTCAGAGATCCACACACAGCCTATGAAGGAGACCCAGAGCAGAGCAGGTGGTTATATTTTCATTCTATTTTCACTCCTCTGTCCAGCTACAGAGCAGAGTGAGAGGGTAGTGAGTGCCCAGCATCCAGTCACTGTCATCCCACTACAACCTACTTGCTCAAAGCCCCATCCAACCTGGCCTTGAACACTTCCAAAGACTCCTGTGGAAATAGCCCTTCACTAAATGTAGAGACTTCCCACTTGTTCAGATTACTTTGTTTAAACTAAATGATTGAGCCAACATATAAGATTCATCTCTTTAAGTTTCTTTTCCTTTCAAACAATTTCCCAAAGAAATGCAGATGGTGGTTCTTCAGAGTCTTCCTGGACAAATTTGGTTCCTTTAAGTTGTTATTCAAACTGGTCTTTGCACTAAGTTTTATTGAAATTACAGTGTTACTCATGAGCTATCATTTCCCCTGGAGCCTATTAAATCCTATATGGTACGGGTTTGAACTCTCACTGGGAAAGGAAAGGAGGGAAGAGAGAGCTACATCTTTCATGTCAAACATTGATTCTTTTATTTCCATTTTCTATATTCTTTGAACATTTTTAATGTTATTGCAGGTGATAACAAAGAGAATGGAGAGTAGATATAAAATTGTATTTACTCCTTACTCTTTTAGCCATAACCATGAACATTAGTTGATGCTTTGCTTCACAGTATCATTGTTTCAGCAACTTTTTGCATCTCGTTTCTTTGTCATTGCTGATTTTTTCTTCCTTGTCAGAACTATTGATTCAGTCTTTGCTCTGCATTATCTAGGAATCAATATGTAACTTTATGAATATATTAAATTATTTGGGTTTTGTGATCTAAGCTGTGGATGTGGCTTTCTAATATGACATTATTTCTTTATTCCCTCAGTAAATTTCAGTGTGGTTTATCTACCATTGTGACTTTTATTGGTACTAGAAAACTGAATATTAGATGTCCACCTTATAGTCTTCTGTTATGCTTGAAAGTTTTTACCTCTGTATTTTGAATGAGATAGTTGATGCTACAGAGGATCTCCTTAGTGATTGTAAAATGTTTTTGAATTTAAAACTATTGCATCATATATTTACCTTTTTTTTTTCCCAGTGAACAGGGGAAGTTAGTTTAGGCACAATGTCCCATTATAGATCCTTTGCAGCTTAGCCTCAAGACCTTTCTAGCTCAATTTCCCATGAAGAAAAGAAGCTTTGTATAGTATTAGAATAAACTATGCTGTGAAATTGATCAGCAACTAAGTAATAGTATAATAAGACATACATTAGATATCCAAGACCTCTAACAGAGCTGTTAAGGAAGTTGTAAATGTTTTTCTTGAATATACTTGCCTATTAATTATTTTATTAAAACAACTCCACAGTTAGGAAATTCATGAGTTTTGTACTTCTAAAACACAGAATTTTCTATGTGTGGCCACAGTTTCTACCCAAGCAATAAAGACCCATGACAGGGGACTGATTTGTGTTTCTACTTTGTGACCAATAAAAGACAATGAGAATAAAAGACATAAATAATATATATATATCTTGTGAGTTACTTCAGGGAAGAGATAAATTTGGAGTATTTTTATTGAATGTTTACATCCACCTTGAAGTGTTCCTCAGTTATATGTATAAAAGACATATTTGCCATTAACCTCAAATGTTTAGAAAATTATTTGCATATATTTAAAATATGTGAAATTTATTAAAATAATTTATAATCACCTCTTTTTAAATCTGATCTTTTCTCTTATATTACTTTTATTACATATATGACTCTGCCATAGTGACTGTTCTATAGAGTTTAAAGTAGTCCTTAATTTATGGTCTCAACCACAGAGTGAATTATTATAACAAGGATTCTGTACAGTTAAACATGACAGTGTGTTTTCTACAATTTTAATGATTCCCTTGCTAATACTGAGAAATTTCTTTTTTTTTTTTTTTTTTTTTTGATGTGATGGTGCCTGCAATTTTGTATTTCAGGTTAGATATGGAACATCTTTTTTTTTTTTTTTTTTTCCAAATGTGAGTTTAAAATTAATCTTAGGTTTTAAACGATGAAAGAAAATGTTTCTGCAAAGCAGAGATATTTTAAAAATAGTTTTAATTATCAAATGTATATATCCCAAACAGCAGAAGCTCATATTTCTTGGTATACTTTTGTTTCTCCTATTGGCATATGAGAAGTCAGGATTTGCATTGCAGATCTGTTACATTCTACTTTTAGTATGTGAACTGTAGGTCAAACTCAAAAATGCAGCTCAAGGAGAAAAAAGAAAAGAAAGTCAAGATTCATTCCAAACCTAGAAAAGTACATTATTTTTAATTTTAGATCTTCTGCAAAATTTTAAATTTAATTTACAGTCCTGTACTTGAAACTTAATGTGAAACATTTGTTCTTTAACTGGTTTCCTTAAGGATAAGAAGACTTCTAGATGAACTGTGCCCAGAATTGAAGTAAACTTTAACCACTGCTGGGTACATCTAATTTACTTTATGTTCCTTGACCATGACAAGTTTGTAAATGACACTTGAACCTAAAACTACATCCACGTCCAGCTCATGCATCCAAGCTAAAGGAGGTTCTTGGACCAAATTTAAACTGCAGCTTAGAACTCCATATAAAGCTGGGAATGTCTATCACATAATCACAGAATGAGCAGGCTCATCCCATAGCACATGGCACAGGATTCTGTTTAGATGGCCTTTGAATATCAGTACCAACTCTGCTAAATTGACCCTATGTTTGCTTCAAACCTTAAGCCTGGATCGGCAAAATCACAGAATAAGATGGGTTGTAAGGGATTCACAAGGGTTACTGAGTCCAGCTCCTGGCCCTGCACAGCACCATCCCCATGAGTCACACTCTGTGCCTGAGAGTCTTGTCCAAATGATTCCTGAACTCTGCCAGGCTTGATGCTGTGACACCTTCCCTGGGGAGCCTGTTCCAGTGCCCAACCACTCTCTGGGTGAAGAACCTTTTCCTGATATCCAACCTAAACCTCCCCTGACACAACTTCAGGCCATTCTTTGCTGTCCTACCACTGGTCACCACAGAGAACAGACCAGTGTCTGCCCTCCTTCTTCCCCTCCTGGGGAAGTTGTAGACTGACATGAAATTTCTCCTCAGTTGCCTTTTCTGCAGACTGAACAGAACAAGTGACTTTAGCCACTCCTCAAAAAGCTTCCCCTCAAGTCCCTTCCTCATCCTTGTGGCCCTCTTTGGACACTGTCTAACAGCTGAATGTCTGTCTTATATCGTGGCACCCAAAAGTGCCTCCAGCATGTGAAGCAAGGCCACCCCAGAGCAGAGCAGAGCAGGACAATCCCCTCCTTGCCTGGCTGGTGATGCTGGGCCTGATGCCCCCCAGGACAGTGCTGGCTCTCCTGGCTGCCAGGGCACTGCTGACTCATGTTCAGCTGTCTGATGCTTTAAAAAAAAAAAAAAAAAAGTTATTATGACATTAATTACATAATTTGTTTTAAAGTTGTGTCAGTCCTGGATCAAGCATGAACATGTTGATGACAGACTGCTCAATTTCCTCAGTCAAGGGTTCCTTCAGTGACCAGAGAGAGCAGCACCCTGCTATTCTTCATGACCATGGATGAAGACCTGACACTGATGACGTGGACACACATTTTCTTGTCATGCTTTAGCTGCAGGGAACTGCACATTGTCTGTCTGGTACCACAAGGCAGCATCAGACACATCTGGACACTGTTAACACCTTCTCTGTTTCTTGGCCTTCTTTTCAACACCTTTGTTCTCCTCTTTCTCTGCTCAGTCTTTGCCCAAATAGACAACCTTCCCTAATTAACTTTTCTCTCCTGATGTTAGATGTGATACATTAAAACAAAATTTATTTCTGATAGATACCTAGTTAGGCTCTAGCATATATGCTAGTGCTGCTATGACTAATTAGGTGCTACTGGTCTTTCAAGACTGGTGCCCAGTTTCCCTCAATTTTTCTGTGAATTTTAACTGCTTCTTAGTTAACTTCCACATTATTTGCCTGCGAGGTCTGGCTGGATTTGTAACTTTTGTCAGCTTCTCACACAATTTCCTCTGCTGTCCAACAGCTTTCCATGTCCTGCTCAGTTCTCTCAGCCTTAAGCTGGGTGAAAAGTCTCATCATTTGCCTGCAGCCTAACAAGTCAAACATGCACTGAAACCAAGAGTGTGAACTGAAAAGCAGATGCTGTCTTTCATTATATTAGTTTAGGTAAATGGGTTTAGAAAAGGATGCAGTTAAACTGGTGTGACTTTCAGGTATACAGGTGCTCTGAGAAAAGATACACTGGTACTACCTAAACAGTTCTCCCTTCACAAATACTTATTTCTACACAAGCGATTTGTAGTGAATAAATATCCTCAAATTTATCCCACCTATGCAATGAATAATTGCTACAACAGTAACTATAGTAATAATATATATGCTTCACAAAAATTGCATAAATTCATAATCTAATTTTAGACAATATCCTAAAGAAGAAATGAAGGCCAAAACGAAATAATCTCCACAATGTTGATTTTTTCCTTCATGCTGTAGATGCTTTGAAAAGCCATATATAAAAGCCGTCTCTCTTGGTATCTGTATATGTGAATACCATGGTAGTTCAGGCATTAGCAGATAAACTTGATTGAAAACATTTTTACATTTATCAATAGCAAAATCTTATCTGTTGTGGGGAAATGCAGTGTTTAAGTAGCTTAAAAACTATGTTTTAACAAGAAAAAAAGTATCTTTTTAAAGAAGGCTCCTGATTGTACACTAAAATATGACCCTTTTGAATAAGTCTTGTATGTGTGCTTTCTCATGTGCTGTCCAATACAGACATCTCCTGAGAATACTTTCCAGTTGCTTTCCCAGAAGCACAAGGATGCTGCATTATGATGTGGTAACAAGGGAGCAGAGACTCCACCTTCAGCCTTCATTAGATAGGTTGTGACTTTTCTTTTATTAATATAAATTGCTTCATTATAAGAGATCATCTAATTATTTCTGAATCCACAAAATGATATTGAAATAACCCCCAGGGAGGTTTAAATTTCAGATTTTGCTAGAGAATGATGGACATTTGAGACAGTTATCAGGGAGTCTCCTATTTATAGGTAGCCTGAAAATTCCAATAGCTCTGAAATCAAGCTCACTGGATTGACAAAAACAAAAGAAAGAAATAAAAGAAGATGTATGTGTAAAATTTTGTGCAAGATAATCAGAGTGCCGAGAATTGCATTAATCTAACCATCAGGGGTTTGTAACAGAGTTATAAATATTTTATTGGATTTTTAATGATTAAAAAATTCTTAATGGATATAATATAGGGTGAGTGCACTACTACTTGAAAGCTTTGATGTATGGAAACTCCATCAGCTTTGAGCTGAATCAATAAATCTCACAAGTTTTTGTTATGATGGCTTAGTAGCTTGTCATCTACTATCCATTCACAATAAAAAATGAAAAACTATAGTAAAAACATACAGCTGTGTTTTGGAGGTTTTTTCAGAAATTGAAACAGTCAAAGAGATTATGAGTACGACAGTGCAAAAAACCGATTTTTATTTCTGGGTAAAAATAATTTATTAAATTACTTTTTTCTTTTTAATGATGTCAGAAAAATTAAGCACTCATCAACATGGGGAAGAGAACAATTCCATGTTCATATATACCCCAAGAGATTTAAACTGTTAAATTTCACAAGGAACCCTGAGTAAGAAAGTACCTGAAATCTGTGCCTCCTTGTTTGATGCTTTCTACATTCTTTTTCAAAACAAAATATGCACACAACCAAACCTGGACTCAGGTTTTGCCTCTCTTTAAAAAGAGAATTGCCAATATAGATGCTTATTCTTGTTTGCTTGTAGGCTCTTGTCCAGGAAGTATATAAATATTTAAATGCAAAGCAGGATAGCTCTAATCAAAGGTTGTGCAGTAGCTCTGATTCAGAACAGTGGGTGGCCTGGCCTCTCAATTAACAGGGAGATTAAAATCTGTGTCATGAAATGGATTCTGAGGATTTAAACCTTGACAGTGTGGTCACACCTTAGAATTATTAAGGCAGAAGAGAACATCACTGCATTCAGCAGTCTCAGCTGATAATATTGAACAAATTTTACCTGCATTTGGAAGACATTTCATAAAAATAAAAAAGTGAAACATTTGATGACTTCATTATTCTGCTGCTTTATCTCCTCTTTGCATCTAACTTTTTCACCAGAGTTCTCTGATTGTATTTTATTGAAAAAATAGTATATATAAGTGTAGCTCCTTCTTTATAAATTATTAAATAGGCAATATTTCCATTTGGAAAGCAATAGGAAAAGAAAGATAAATTATTTGAATACAAAGAAAAATATTACTGAAGGTAAAAATAGCTTCTAATAATAACTACCAAAACACCTAGCTGGCCTTGTTCTGGCAATTCTACTTGCATTAAACTACTCCATTGTAAACTAAAATTTCTCACTGAACAAAAATTTAGGATATATATCAGAAGCTTTGAAGACCTTGTTGTATCAGATATTAGAAACATGTGAAAACTACTGAGGAAATAGTTGCCATGTGTAAACCAAGAATTAAGCATTTGAGGGTAGGCTTGATTTTTATTTCTTGATACTCAGTGCTTCTCTGGTTTCCTGTAATTAACTGGGTCCATTCCTCCATCTTTAGCTGGATTTTATGCACAATATTTTCATTAAGAGTTCCTTTCCTGATTTATTACATACTTAATCTGTTTTGTAGGATCTCTATTTTCAATTTCTTAAAGGAAAAACTCTCTCTTATATTCCACGTTTCAAAGAAATGTTTGGTGTTTTTTTTTTTTTTTTTTTTGTTTGTTTGTTTGTTTGTTTTGTTTTGTTTTTTGTTTTTTTTTGGTTTGGTTTGGTTTTTTGGGTTTTTTGTTTAATAAAAATAAACTGCTTCAGAGAAGCTGCATATCCAGTAGAGGCATCTCAGTGAAGCTGAAGTTACAGGAATTTTTCAGATGATATCAGTGGAATTATGGTTTAAGTTTTGATTTCCAATTTGGTTCTTTGCAAGCATCTGTGTTGCCTTAATTATGTATGAAAATATCCAGACTTTTGAGAGAGTCAAATATTTGCATGGGAAAGTGGCCAATTAGTATAAGATTCTTTATCACCATCACCTGACATTTATGACAAGTAACTTTAGTGCAATGCATCTTGCCTAATTTTATCAATTTCAGAATGTGTTCCACATGATTAAGGACTTCAGACTGTTCTCAGGAATCTTACAGTCCCTTTAACTTCTTTATACTTAGAGTGTGGATTTTAAATACTATACCTCCAAGTCTGCCAAAGTTTACATCAGTTCTTGCAATTCAAATATGAGGATTCTGAGAAAAAGTTTGCTATAATAAATCTAAGAAGAAAAATAATGTAAAAGTAAAATTCTGTTCTGTAATGATTTTTCTGTGGTATTCCATATTATCATATGAATCAGCTTAAATAATTTCTCAAAGATTTTGTTTCCTGCACGTCTTATATTGAAGGAGCTCCTATTTGGCAAATACAGCTGTTGCATTTTTCATTCATACCAGAAAGCTGAGTTCAGCTCATGGGTCAGTTTGCTGAAGTGCCAACACACAAAGCTTTGGCACCCTTCACATGGAATTACAATTTCTAGGGTCACATATTGTACATCACTAGGACAAAGTAAGCACAGAGGGAATGTTCTTCCATGTGCCTCCGTGATCAGCACAGGATTAATTTAAATGTCTGGTTAAATAAAGCCTTTGTTTATTTTGTGCTATTTTGCATTCCTTCATGTTAACCATTTACATGTATCTATGTTTTATAGTCTTTTTATTAGACCAACCCTGAAAAAGACAACACTTTTCTTCACCAAAATTCATTTTTACTTCTACTGTGGGTTTAAGGAACATGTGCTCTGTGTAGGGAATGAGATATTTGTACTAGCCACGCTGCTAGTACAAATATCTGAAGAAACATTCAGTACTGAAGAAACATTCAGTCCAGCATTTGTAATCAGAATTCTTCTGACTTCTCCTAAGAAACAGGACCATTATTTTGCTCCAATTAAAAAAAAAACAGCTTTTCCAGAATATTTTTTGTTGTTCAGTATTTCACTTTTCTGTTTCTCCCAGTCAGATTCAAACAACATAAATAATTCTGTGATATTTTATTATTTTTATTTCTTTTGGTTTCCTTTTTGTAGTTGAATTTTGATTTTATATGGAAAAAAGTTGTTGGGTGTTTATATTATATTTCTTCATTACATGCTTGTTTAATTCATATATTGTATAACTATGTCTACCAAAATAATTTTACTGAAATCTAGAATTAATAGCTAAATTTCAAAAGTTAATACACTTTATTCCTGCATATGTATGTATCTATAAAAATGCATGATATCCTTTATACCAGATTAGACAAAAGAGTTATCTGGCCCAGGGTCGTTTTTGCATCCAGACTTTCCTGGCTAAGAAATACTTCTGGATTATTATGTCTACAAGCTACTAGAGAATGTCATGAACCTGGCCAACTATAGATATGTTTACCTTCCCAACAACCAGAGACATCAAGTTCAAAAATTTCATTATGCATATTTTGAAAAATATCTATATTTTTCTTCTTATTATATATATTGGAATGGTCTGTCCTTATTTGTTCTTTTTATGAAAGTTACAGTAAATGGGAACATACTGTATATACCCATGAAGGGTATACCAAATCTGGTTCAAAATTGTTTGAATCATTGTGCGAAATCAAATGTCCATTGAGCTAAATCAAAAGTTCATAACTAAGCTTTTTCAAGCTTGGGCTTTTCTAAATGGTGTAGACTTTTGAAGCTGTGGCTGTGGTTGCAGATACCTGTCTATGAAGAAAGAAACTAGTATTGAGCTGAGTCTATGTCTTCCATGAAAATGTCACTAATGCCAAGAGCTGAATAAACACAAATTACTTATGCTGTTGCTTTTCTTTTATCAGTTTGTGGTTTATGTTCCCCTGAGGAACATTGTTTCTCTTGAAGACCAGGTTATCTCTACAAGCTCCAAGAAATTGCAATAATGGTGAAATTTTCATTCTGTATGAGGCAAAGCAAGAGAATGACAAATGCAATGAAATGTCTTGCGTCAGGTCATGCAAGCATCAGTTCTTCGCTTACAGTGCAGAAATGCACAGTCTATATCCAGAAGGCAACTGAAATATTTGAGGTTCTGAGCCTATGTGAATTTAAATAGCCCCATGCTTTTACTGATTTAATGGAAGCTGAAGATCTCTTATCAGTTCCAAGCAGTTGTATGGAAAAAGAAATAGAGCAGAAGCTGATCTCTGCATGGGGAACATGCAATATTTTCCCTGCACATCACCTTCCTAAAGAAGGACTGGGAGTGCCTCGTTGTGTATAAACGAGTAAAAATTACATTTGGATGGTTATGAAAGCTCTTTTGGAGGCTGTCCTACAGAAAGTAAACCATCAGCATTCAGATAGGTTGATGATGGTAGCTATAAAAATGGATAGATACATTGGATTAAGTTCAAATATTAAATTCTATCAAGATCATGAATACACTAGCTAGCTGCAGGATTCTCAATACCTCTGATGCACCTGTGATGTTTTACTTACCAAACTATAAAGTGAAACTGACACCAAGTGACTGAAATCCAGTTACAATTTTCTGTCCCAGTTTCTCATTCACATCCCAGGGCTTATTTCTCCTTCTCAGCCAAGATTTGTGTACAATTTCTGCTAGCTTGAGGTCTTCAATCTTATTCTAATGCACTGTGTGTTGCATCATCCTAATACAAAGCCCTTTCAGGTATCATATTAAATAAGATTCATGTAGCTTATTCTTGCTTGATATTGTTTCACAGTTTGTACTATATTTCAGATTTATTCACTATATTATGAAAGCCTCTTTCTCTGTCACCACCTGGCACACACTGTGTAGGGAAGAACCTGATGAATTCATGAAGAAGGAGATAGCTTCTGTGCCATGGCACAGCTATAGAAGTTGCTATGGACTATTTCTTCCCAGATGCGGATGTTCAGATGTGAAACCTGCTTCAATTTGTATCTAGTGTTATATGCAAGACTCTATTGTATCACATAGCAGAAAACAGTTAAATCAAGACTTGTGGGTGTGCATAAATAACTCTACTCAGTCTAAATCACATTTAACTGGAGACTAAGTCCTGAATAGCAATCTATTGCTTGTACATCTCAAGTACTTTTATACAGTCCTGTTTTATCTTGAAACTTCTGTAAGTCCATATACTTCTTCACCATCTCTTCTGTGATGTGAACTTGTTTTCAGCTTGTGGTTGGAGGTATCTTGTGACTTCTTAATGATCTCAGCTGAGATTAGACATGGAGCCTTGCTTCTGCTGCTGCTTGATTTCCCACTACTTACAGAGAGAAGACATACTTGGGTTAGGTTGAGCAACATTGTCTCCTAGAGTTAAGGGATGAAGGAATTAGAGGATGTACTTGGGTAGCCTAGTTACCTTTTTTGAAGCATACGTACCTGGAATTGTGTTGAGACAGTACAAGTGCTGGAAAAAAAAATAAATTATTTTTTAAGCTCTATATAAATACAGTGCGTTTCAGATATATGCAGCTTCATGGTATCATGAAAATAATAATAAAAGTGGCATATAATAATATGAATGAATCAAATTTAAAAGGTTGCTAAGAGTTAAAGGAGTGGTATTTCTTAATAATGGACTATTAATTTTTTGCTTTATGAAAAGTGCCTCCATTTGAACCTGAATTGCCGTTTGAAGTATTGTGGATTTTGAAACAAGTATATTTGTCTTATTTGTCTCCCCTGAGTTATTGTTGCACTCAAGAAAATAGGAGGAAGCATTGTTGCCTCAGTTATTGTTTCTGACTTTCTTCACAGTCATAACAGGTTTAAATTTATTTCCTTTTTAAAACAAACCAAACCAACCAAAGAAACCAACCAAAGTCTATAGACTTAGACAAATTTATTCTTATATTGAGATGTTAGCAATCTTCTCCAAGGGTCCTACATAGCAGGAGCAATGGAAAATATTGGTCTCACACCATGTTATCTTGTACATACTCCAGTCTGATCATGCAATGGCACAAAGCTCTATTTGAAAGTGTGTAAAAATATGAAATTACCTGTGATTTTATTAGGCAGTATTATTGCTTACTATCCAAGCAGAAATTTGAAACTACTATGTTCTAGTAATTGAAAATGTCTGCCTAGACTTCTGAAATTAGGAGTCTTGAAGTACTGACCAAATATTGTATTTTTAAAAAGCAGCTGAAAAGTCTGCTTTTTATTCCTCCTTTATTCCTCCTTGTTTGAGGAACGAAATTATTAAATCTGACTGAGCAAGGGTTGAAAAGATGTTTATGCTGAAATAGAAAAAAAATGATGTTATTTTCATCTGGCTTTCACAAACCAAAGCAACAACTTGTACATAAATGATTAGGAAATTGATGTATTTTAGATCATCAGGGTAGTTCATAAACTGTGATATTAGTCTAATTGAATAGATGAAAATATTAGTGTCACTGAACATTATTGGAATGAAGGTCTCAATTAAACCTTTAGCATCCTCAATATTTCTGGTTTCCCATTGGATGATTGCACCCTTAATGTAGGGCAAGATTCATAAATTATTAACTAATTAATGAGTTTCTACAGTATGTGAAAACCTTTGGCATGAAACATCTCCCTAGATATTAAAGGTGACTAAAAGTACAGAAAAAGGACAAAGGGGAAGAGTACTCAATGTGAGGATCACACTCTCACTTGCTTTTGTCATAATTATAGCTCATATCAAGTTCAATTTTCATGAGTAGTATGCAATGAAACATCCTTACAGTACAATGTAGAAAGTACCCTGTGGGCTTCAATTTAATGCTACCTTTTATATGCACACTTATAAGAAGCCAAGCATAAAATTTACTCATGTAGGTCCCTCTGCACCCATTACAGGAAAAGGGCAGGAATCACAAAAGGATCTTTTGGTTATACATATGCAAGGTGTGTGACTTACTAGAATTTCATATGTGAATATAAAATAAAAATGTGTCTCAGCATGTAATTTTCACTTTCTCTGCCTTTTCTGTGAAGGAGGAATAAAAGCAGGTACACAGAATCATTTTTACTGATTACAGAAAAAAAAAAAGAGTAATTTGAAGAGAAATTGGCCCTTTAAGAGAAAAACTTGCACCAAACCAGCAAATCTGAAGTCTCAAATGCTGCTAACAGATGGAGTGATAACTTATTATAGATATACCATGTAGTACTATTTAGTAACATATTAAAACATTTTTTCTTATCAAAATATTCCAAAAACCCTCTAAATTATTTGACATCCTCATTGAGAACAGTAGCCTCCTTGTTTTTAAACAACTTCTCTGTAGGAACTTGGATGACGAAAATCTGTACGGCATGGTGCAAAAATCAGTGCTGGTGGTCCATACAAACCATTTCTACAGAGAGGGCTCACCTATTGCAAACATGAACCACGTGCTGGACAGGCTGGAACTGCTTCCTCTACGAGAGAAATGGAACTCTCTACCTGTGTTCAAACAATTAAGAACTATTGGTATCCTCACCACAACCTCTTTGAAGCAGGGGTTCTGTGCCAGGCACTGGGTACCCCGAGTGTCGACTCCTTCCTGACACAAAAAGAGCAATATGCAGAAGTGATGGCTTACTCAAACTGCTCTGTGGCTCACACCATTTGCTCATGGAGCTGTGTCAGAAGCAGCAGCTGAAATTACAGTCTCACATGGAGATTGTCTATGCAAAAGCAGTGTGTAGAAATTGGAGCTGTGCAGGTAAAAATGAAGATAAAGCTGAAGTCTTTGAAAAGCTCTCTCTTAACACTTCTTTACAAATGCATTTTCTTGTTCTACTAGAAAAAAACAGCTCATAATCAGCAGTCATTAAAACCTAAAATCTTCATTTAAAATTTGTGGTTGACAGTAGATGGGTTTTCATGACAAATGAGACAATTTTTTTAAATTGGGTTCTTTTCAGCATAATCTTTACTTGAGAAAAAGCTGACAAAATGACAAAAAATAACATTTCTGATACATTAATATTAGAGACAGGTTGTAAAGGGTTTCAAACACAACTCTAGTAAAAGAATCTATGAAGACATAAAAAATAAATAAATAGAAAAAAACATTGAAGTATGAAATTCACAAAATGAAAAAAAATGGTGACATTTTGAATTTTTTAATGAAAGAGTCTTTCAATTTGTTCAGGCAGCTTTACTGGTTTTTCTGAAAAGCAGAAAATAAATTGGCATTACAAGGAACTGATCTATGTAACTATGCTTCCTGATTATTAACTGCAGACCACATTGGGAAAACTGCAGCAAAACAGGGAAACCTATCACCTCCCATGTGTTTCAGGAGCCTCCAGGGATTTATTGCCCTTTCTGAAAATACCATAATCAAGAAAAACTTGATAAAAAAACTCCTGTCTGGATAACATTGCCTTAAAAATTATTAAATTTCTTTTGCAGACCTGATAGCCTGTAGGGCTGAAATTTATAGAACTTTTTTTTTCTTCTAAGCAGTTATAAACATTTACAATATTACATCACAAAGCATTTGTCCAAGTCACTGTTGTATTAACTGTATCAAAACCAAGAAGCTGACAGAGAAAGAAAAAGCATGTAGATGTTTTTTCTCACTTTAATAAGGCAAAAAACCTTACAAAGAGAATGTTTTGGCTTCCTTAGTGCCAGGTATGCCTGTGAAGTACATGTTGCTTCTTTTTCACATGCATCCAAGATAATTGGTTTTTACTGCATCTCTGCTCCTTCCAGCTGAATAAACCTATTTATTATCACTATCTACACACAGTTGAATGTTTAGACTGTTTACTAACTGATCACCTTAAATGTAAGGTCCTCTCAAACCCTTTAATTCCACATAAACAGGTAAATGTGGAAGGCATAACTTGTAGTAGATGTCTAACTTAGCTAAATCTCTCTGGGGCTGGGTATCTTGGTCCATGTGAGGTTTAAAAAAAAAATCCCCTTAGACTTCTGAATAAAATGGTCTGAGTTTTAGAAAGGACTAGACCTTATAGCTCTCATTAAATAAACTATTTTTGTTAAACCATTGCTAAAACATTTTTTGCATGTTTTCCCCCAATGGCTGTATCCCTTACTTTGATCTCCATTTATATCTTATCATCAAGGGTTTCTTTGAGTTTTCAGCATGTTTTAAAAGTGAGGTTAAGGTGCAGTTTAAATAGAAATGGTGGCAAGTACCAAATGAAAAGTTGAGGAATAGGCCTTCTAAATTCTCCTAGCAGGGCTGTTGTTATACCTGTAAGTTTAACAGCAGCAACAACAACAACAACAACAATAATAATAATAGAAACATACATAAAATATAAATACACTTGGTACTATAATAGTTTCCTAGATGACAAGACAACCTTGCTTAGTCAGAATAAAAGTTTCGAAATTTGTTCTTCCTTTGACCCTTCAGAAATGTCAGGAAGAGCAAACTTCAGTTGAGATACTCATTGGCTCCTGCAGCAGAACTGAACAAATTATTTTGGGAAAGAACTGCAGGACATTGTTAACCCCTGGAAGAAACAAAAAACAAGGTTTTTTCCTACATGGAGCCATAGTATTTATTTTTAAAATGACTGTTTTACTGATTTTACATACATTTAAAAATACTATTGAAATTCTCTTGATTCAAAGATGTCATTGCACATGGCTTAACTATTTGAATTCTGGTTTATCTCTTTACAGGAATCAGGCTGCTCATGTGCCAATTTAAAGTTAGACACTTATTTTTAATTATTGAATTAACAGAACCTATTAGAAGTAATGAGTGCTTTATCCCTTTTTCAGTGGTTACATAGAAAACAGGAAGATTTTTACTACAACCTTAAATTAAAAACTAGAAGCAGAAAACTTCCTCTGCTTCTGTATAGCAATAAATAACAGTCAGTATGTGGACATGCATTTTGTAGATGTAACAACAAAATGTAATTATGTTATATCTCAATGCTAAATTGTATGTGAAATTGGTTTTTAAATTAAAATAAATTTACAAACAGTATATAAGTTTATGCCCTATACTGGCAATATCAAAAACCAAATGAGATAATACATCTTGTCCACAGAAGAGGAAAATTTTTTTTCTACCCACATTTGAAATATTATTCTCTTGTATTCACAAGATGGGGAACAAAAAACAAGTAACAATTTCTTTTGTGTTTGGAATTGTTCTTTATTTACACTGAGCTGACATACTGCCTAATCTTGGATCTTCCACAATGTGCATACAATAAAAAACAATTAAAACTAACCTTTTTCCATGAACAATAAGATATATTGGAATAATTTCACACTCCAATGTAATAATTTCATTTTATCTAAGTACATTGGAAGACTGGCTGCAGCACTGATTATTTCCATGAAAATGTACCATTGAACTGGGACAAAATCTGATTTCTTTAAAAATTCTATTTTCAAAAGAATTAAACTTTACAACTTCATTTTGGAAAAACAAGTGAGCATATTTGGGTATATATATATATTTTATACCTAAAGATAATCCCTCTGTTAAAGTCTTGCTGGGATCACCGTCTTTCTGTGTCTGATAAGTCTGAATCTTTCCCTCAAGGATTTTATTCTAAAGATATTTGCATTTCCTAGATGAAAGGCATTCAGGCACAGGTATGCTAACAAATTTGGTGTTGACGACTAACAGTCAACTTCTGATTCAATGATAAAAGCAGCAAAACATAAGGAAAGAAGTTTAGCATAACCAACAGATACTGTCGGTTCGGTCAACAGAGAGAATCAGCTGCCATGTTGTAACTTTAATTTGTCTCGCATGTGCTCCTGGCACTGTAACTAATACTACCCATTCTGGTTAGCATTGGTGGCAGAAGGTGGAGAGAAGAAGGGAATCTTGGATTATTCAGTATTATTTTACAGACAGATGATTTCATTCAAGTGCCTCAGTAGTCACAGCACAGCAGCAAAATTTTCTTTTTACATTGTTCTTTACTTCTAGTAGGTAATAAGTGTTTGATTTAGAAAACACGGGTTGAAGTTCTTCATTGTGACTCATGTAGGAGGTTCTTAGGAAATATAATGATTCTTCTGGCTTGGTGAGTTATGAATCTATAAAAAAGGGATTAGATAAAAACTGATGAGTGAGAGCTACAAGGTCCTCATTATGTCTCATTAATGATCTTCTAAATGAACTGTCCTGGTAAATCAGGGAGAAGTTTTTTGCTATTTTTCTCTGGTAATTTTAATATGAGAAGGTAAACTGAAATGTTAAAGATTGAGAAGGATCAATATAAAAATCAGGCTTTTACCATCTTAACAGTGTTCTTTGGAGTCTACCTGACCCAAGGGGGCACACAGAACACACTCTGCTCTCTGAGAAGTGGTGTCCCAGAATAACCAAAGTAAACATTTGAGGTAAAGAAATTACTGGTTTTTTATGTGAGTCAAAGAATCATCCCAGGGCTTCTGTTTCATGAATGTTCATGGAAAGAAAGTAAAGGCAGCTTTCCTTTATATCCTGGACTGAGCTTGGGGAAAACCTAAAACAAGCAAAATGAGTATATTCCTTCCATCTAGAGGCTGTGCTTTCTTCATTGTGAAGCTTGAGAAAGAGGAGACAGAAAAGAACTCACTTTTAATTTTTTTTTTTTTATTTTAAACTGTTAAGTTTAAACTGTTAAGTTTAAATTATTTTCAATAAAAGCTCTTAGCTAAACACTGTTTTTATAATACACTGTACAGCATTCACTTTCACCTACATCTCTAACCTTTTAAATGTAACATGATATCAATAGCAATTGATGGACTTGAAATCACTTCTCCTTCATGAGAGGAAATTTTGGTTCTGTCTCATCTCTGTAATTCTAGAATAGAAAAAGAATTAATATGCAGAAGTTGTAAAAGGAAGCTGTGAAGGCTCTGAAAATGTAGAACTCAAGTTTCATTTAAGCTCTAGGGAGATGCAATAAAAATTACAGTATTTCCACATGAATAAGTAACATGACAAGTCCCATAGAAGAGTGACATAAAATTCATATGACATATGAAATGGTCTGAAATCTGCAGAACTGACAGGCTTCCAAATCCAACTGCAAAATATGAAATTGGCATGAGGAACCATGTTCCAGTGCAATCCTTCAGGACCTGATTTCTGACCTGAGGCTGCTTGACAGTTTTATCAGTTATCAGAAAGGAGGAATATGATGAAGTTTTCAGAGGGATGATGAATGGTATAGAGGATCATCTACTGATACAATGCAGCCTGGTAAAGTTGGGCTTAAATGCACAGTGGAGCCAAATGGAGTTACATTTCAGGAATAAAAAATGTAGAATGTATGACCCCTGTGGGGAAGTCAGCCTGGGCACTGGAAGGGAGTTTGACTGGAGTTTAATGTTTATAGTGGATTATCCATGGGATAAAGATGTCCAGTATAAAATAGAAGCCATAGATGTCTATATAAATCTATAGACCTCTGAGCAGAGAAGTATCAAGAGGTAGCAGGAAAGTACTCCCTACATAAATTCTCATAATTTCATAATTTAAATTTAATATAGTCCTCTTCTTGGGAATTTCTAAATATTCTTAATTTTTTCAATTTGAAGAATATACACCTAAAGACTGTCCTATTTTTTACAGCACTAATTAAAATCTATTATAAAGATAGAATAATTTTTTTAAAAAGCTGAATTAAGTGCAATAATTAGATTTTTGAACTTTTATGCTATAGATAAACATATGAACACCACATGATGACTTCTCAATAAACTTCAAAAGCGCTGTCTAATGCCAGAAAAATGTTTCTCTTGATGTCATTTTCTCTGCAAATGTAATATCCCACCCAGAGGAGAAATTAGATTACTTTTATTTGAGATTCATAATTCTGCTAATTCAGTTCTTCACCTTATAACAGAAAGTGAAAAAGACAATGGAATGTAATTTACAGTCAATCAGTTAGTCAGTGGAACTTCATTTCATTCATACAGAATCACCAGACTCTGATCCAATTAAATCAAACAGCTCAAAGGTATTCAAAGAATTTTTAAAATCTTTATTTATCCTTCCCCCCACCCCTCCTCTTGAGAATGCAGATATTCTTAATGTCATTATTTCAGTTAAAGGGTTTCTTTTGGTAAAGGAATAATTCTAGTATTCTAGAAATATTCTATAATAGGACAACTATAATAGTTATCCTATTATAATAGGAAAACTACATTGTTTGGTATATTAATTTCTAGGACAGAAGATATCTGTATTAAATAATTCAAAAATGGCTTCCAAACTTAGTGTATTTTTTAATGAAATAATTATATCATTTTCAAAATAAATAAGATATTTTGTGGTTAATTATGTCCATTTATTGCAGTTGGCAACAAAATAAATTAAACAACAGCTTTCAATATTAACATGCTGTTCTTTACAGTAGAAATTTTAATCTGCCTATTGTGAATATTTTGGAATAAAAATATCATTTAGAGATACATTTCATTAATTCTGGAATAGAGTTTGAGGATGCCCAAAAATAATAAAAAAATTAAAAAACACCATTCTTGTGCACAAGCAGAGGGAAAAATATAATTATTCTTTAAATTTATAAAATTTATATATTTTTACTTAAATTTTTAATAATTTTACGTAAAATAATTCTATAATTTTCTTTATTTTTTAAACACATCATTTACACTTACATTTTGCAACAAGGAAAAAAGACCCCACTTCAGCATATGGAAGCTCATGCAGGGTCTGTTTCTTCCAGTCTTTATAACTCAGACCTGTTTGCTGAGCAAAGACTCCGTAGCCAATGAAGCCTCTCAGTGCCCTGAGAGCTGAGGGGATGCTGCTCTGTGTGTGGATATGACACCCCTGCTCACGAAAGAGCTGCCACTCCTGAGTGATTTGTGGCACGAGTGCCTACAGAGAAGCTGAGATTGCCTGAAGGTGACAGTGCTGAAGGCACACGCTGCAATGAACAGTCCCCTCTGACTTAGGAGTGTCATAAGCTGTGCTGGCTGTTGGTGACAATGTGCTTCTTAGAACTTCAGCTCTGATATCAGTGAGTGAGAAAAGTCACCTCTGGAGCAGAAATCCTGATAATGTATTTAAAGTATTGGCCTTAGAAAAGCACTGTGGAGTCAGCTGGCCTTTACATTTCCCAGGTGTTCATGCAAAATACTGGATATTTTCTCTTCCTTTGTATTAGAAGAATACGGTCGAGTAAGTCCAAAATGAATTATTTGAATGCAGAGGAATTTCTGATGCTTTATATAAGCACTGTTTCAAATAGGCAGCAATTAACTATGATCTTCTTTATGCACTTCACTTTGCTTGTAAAAAAGAACCACCCCACAGGTGTTTCAGTATGAAGCAATTGTACTCAACCTGGATACTACATGCATGAGTTGAGCAATGTTTTATTTTCTTTTAAAAGTGTTGACATTGATTTTTTGATATATGTAATCGAAACCACTCATTATTACCCACTTTTTATAAGCCTCTGCTTATAAACTGCAGAGGCAGCATTCCATAAATCCCATTAAGCAGCTACTACAATGCCCCACTGATCTAAAAGTTGAGTACATTTGCAAAACAGATATCTCATTTTTCAGGTTTTCAGAGGTTGAAGAATAAACCCCTCTCCTGGAAAAGCCAGAGGTAACTGCAGTCTTAAGTTTTAACCTTTGAGAACTTTTCACATATTACTGAACTATCAGCTGAAAGTGACATTTCAACACACTCAGTAGATAGTTGTGACATATTAAATACCACCAACTATGAAACATTTCAAGTTTTATTTATATCTAGGGTAAAGTGCAAGCAGAAACTTTGCATGTCCTGCATTGTACACTGTCCAGCATAGCAAAAGCTGCAGGAATGTTGGTAACAAGAGATAACGGCAATATAATCTGATATCAGTCTACTCCTAAATTCCCTCCTTTTTCTGTCGCAGAAAAGTGAACATTCAATCTGGTATAGGAGCCCCTTCTGATGGCTTACATCAACAGAAAGTGATACCATTTGTCCAGATGAAGTGAGAATTAACATTTCCCAGCACACTCCAAAAACCTACCTGGTATACATAAAATTACTGACTAATAAGGAAGCCACTCACTTGAAGGGAGTTCATTGCAGTTGACAGATTATTCTTATTCTGCTTTTGCTGGGTAAGTAAGACATGATCTCAAAGCTAGTCTAACCTATTCAGTTAAGTAGAGACACAACAGAAGATAATTCATCCCACTTGTCTTTAACACCTTTAGCAATGGGAGGGAGCTGAGATGAAGCCATAGACCTGCTGTCTAATAACAGTTGAGTCAGACAAATACCACCATGATATTATGATTAAAATGAAGTTTCATTTGTGTGTCAGCAAAGCAATAAAGTTTCATACATCCTGGCACACCCAGAGATAAGGTGAAAGTTAGCCATGATTTCAAGTTGTTATACACTGCACATTGTTACACATCTTCTTCATGCAGCACTGCAGCGACAAGTGTCTGGCCTTCTAGA
Organism: Ammospiza nelsoni; assembly: GCF_027579445.1. Lineage (NCBI taxonomy): Eukaryota > Metazoa > Chordata > Aves > Passeriformes > Passerellidae > Ammospiza > Ammospiza nelsoni. Next base: position 102,813,031 of record NC_080635.1, on the reverse strand, counting down.
GCAGAGAAGGTCAGAGTCCGGCTAGCTGAGGTGAAGGCCGACACCCAGCTGCATATCCTTCCAGCGCCCCTTGGCGTCGTAAGGCCTCGGGCTGTGCTGGCTGCGGATGGGATCGCTGCTAAACGACGAGAAGGAAGGAGCTGGACACTCGCCGGGGGCTAAACTTGGTTTATTGGAAAGCCCACGATGTCCCAGCGAATGACCCAGAACAAAGGGTGCTTAGGGGTTATAAAGGGAAGGAGTGGACCCGGGAGGGGTTTACAGAAGACCAATAGGGAGAGAAGAGGGGATGAGCTTAACACAAATGTCATAGTGGAGAGCCCAATAGGTACCAGGTATGGGAGGGGCCCCGAGACCACAGCCAACCACAACCCCCAAAGAGGAGAAGCTTCTGGAATACTAGGTGGAGTGGGGGGTGATTGACTTGGCCCAGGGAGGAGAAAAAGCATACATATAAGGGAAAATGGGGAGGAGGAATTATATAACCTAACAGATTGACAATAGAACTGGCAGGGCTGTGGCGGGAAAACTGAGGACGGCAGAACCATTTTACACAAAATGGCGGGGACCAGATACATAAAATGGGGGAGGAATTAAATGAACTTAATGAACACACTACAACACAGCACAAACTGTTAAATTTCACTTACCTGCAGAAATAAATTAGGTTCTTACTATTCAACCTTTTGTGGAAGAAAATCAGCAGAAAAATATGTGTATAAGTAGAGGATGAGTTACAGCTTTTGCATTTCATTTATGTTTTCTTGTTTTAGTTTTTATAAAGAAATTTTTAAGGAAGGTAAAACTGTTGAGAAGAAAGGTACATGGGGAGGAATTGCAACTTTGCAACTTTACATTTTTCAGAAAATGTGTAATTCCCTGCTACCTATGTTACAAGTGCTAAGATCCTCCATGTTCTTCAGTCATCGATCCCATACCGCTAAACCAGAACTGTAAATAGCAGAGCAGTCTAGTGTCCTAATATTATGGCATCACTGAAAGTTTACAGTGCCACAGGGACCTTTTATGTTGTCATCACACTGATACATGTCCTGTAAACACTGCTGAGATCTTACAAGTAAGCTTCCAGTATTTCTGCCCCAGTTTTAGGAGCTTTGTGAATCAAATAAGCCACATTTACAAGAACAAGTCATAAATTCTAGGTTATCTTACTCATGTTTTATACTCTCTGGAGAGCTGTACAGACACTAATGTAGAAAACTAGTCATTTGCTATTTGCTGGCATAGCTCTAGGCTGCATAACCATCAATAGTGACACAAGGGAGATGGTATGAATATACAGCAGCCTGATCTTGGATTGTGCTAAACTGGCCATGAAACCACAACTTGCATTTCCAATCAAGTTGATGAGATAATCAAAGTGTTGGCCTCCACTGAACAAGGGAAGTCCTAGCCCCTGTCACACCCAGATGCAAGTTTTCACTGCAAACAGTTTTCACTGCCCCAGCTACTTCCTACACTGGCCACGAACAAATGCAACTAATTAACCTGGAAGGAAATGAACCACATCGAAGGTAAATACTTTTTTCTACTTGGAGCTGGTGATCTGAAAGGTGGTACACATATCAGGACTCAGATGAAATTGTGACCATACTGCTAGAACAGCAGCAGAAATAGGAAAAGGAAAAATAAGGAAAAGGAACAAATGCTTTTTTTTGTAAGAGCAGGTGGTTTGGTAAATTGAGCTACTCAAGAAACTATATTTTGAATATTGGAACTGCTATATTTATATGAAGGAGTTAGGTTTATTCATGTTTCCATATGAACTTAATTGTAGAATATAATCTCCCTTTTTTTTTTTTCTGGACTCAACCATCCTGTACCTAAGACGCCAGCTAGAAACATTCTTTGCTGAGGAATGCAGAGAGAGAGATATCTACTGGTATTTAGCGTTTCAATATATACACACAATGGATGAAGAAAAGTAGAAAGTCATCTTGAACAAAGCATAAACATAAACAGTAGTGCAAATGGAGCCACAGAAGCCACTTGTGAAACATATAATTCCTAAAGAGTGTCTTCAGAATCTTCAGAATCTAGGTCTACAGTGGTTCCTGTTCTTCATGTGGTTTTTTGTTGCTTTCTTTTCCTTCCTCATCTTCCACATCCAGATTTTCTAAATCCCTTTCTTTTGACATGATAAAGGTAAATCCAGAGCATTCAAAGTTGCAAGATAGATGGATAATGCATTGTTTTTAATACAGATTTTTGCTGATTCTGCGGCACAGATTAACAGAGGGGCTGCTAGCGCATTTCATAGTGCTCTGGGTCTTCTGGAACTAGGGAGTGCTAGGACATTGACTTCATCTAGCCTTAGCTACCAAAACATTAGTCTAAAGTAGTAATCCATGCTGTTTCTGTAGTTAGTGGAAAGAGGTGCATATCTTCAGAGGCTGAAGCATCTCACTTCTTTTGAATGGGCATATTGAAATGGAAAAAATTCCTCTTAGAATTTACCTATTTCTTCTTAGCACTATATTTAATGCCTGAATTATTGAGTTATATAAGACACAGTTTTAATAACAGATAATAGCCAAGATGACTCCAGAGAAGTAGGGAACTGTTTGCAGGCATTAATCTTTTGATAGCACTGTAGGAAATGTGATAAGAATTAAAACTTTTGTGGTTTGCTAGCGCCACATAGGTGGATAGCTTTGAAAAAGATTATGTAATCCATAGCAAGATTTGTAGATACTTTATCTATATATTACTAGCTATGAAGAAGAGGGAAAAGAAAAACAAGGTGAAACATGACTTTAACATAATTTCATATCACATTAATATAAAATACTGTTACCATTTGCAAAAAAGTAGTCCAGAACCACAGCAGGGAATTCTAAAGCATGTTCGTTTGTCACATATAAAATTTAAATCTCCATATTACTGGGAAATATTATAAATAAATAGTTTTCAATGTTGTTTTTCTGAGCACTCTACCATCTGGTTTGATAGGACTCTACTTTCGATTTTAAGTCCTAAATAAATTTCTTTAAAGTTTTGCAATGTTTTTCAACAGCTAAGATGAACAGAAATTCTTAATTTATTAATCCTTTACAGAAATAAAAATGCACAGTCTACATGGGATGTGAATAATATAACAACCCCTCTATTTAAAATAGTTACAAAATTTTGCATGTTTTCAGGAGCTAGAAAGTTTCATCTTGGAATTTCCATAAGAGCCTTCAGAAAGCATTTTCTGTATTAATGTCACTGTCATTATCTCTATAATATGGATTTAGGTAGTGTAGACTTTTGTGCCTTTAGGTATTTACATCTTCACTCTTTTATCTCAATTGTGACAACAGGGGCCATTAAACGTTGGTAAGTTTTGATGAGGCTTTCTGGATGGTTGATATCACAACATCATAGGAACTGTTTTACCTTCTACTGGTCAGGGATTGCAAAAACCACAGGAATTAATGCAAACTTTAGAACTGTGGCAGTGTGGAACAAATTGTTAAAGAAGGGTATTTAAAATCTTTTCTTGAAGTTCTGGCTTTTACACATCAGAGGAAAGTAATAATGTTATTTCTTCTATCTTACACTCACTCTTCTTTTCTGCATACTCACTGGTATCCAGTGAGCCCCTCATTGCTGCTGAGCACTGATTTGGCAATTTCATGTGTATAGAGAGATGTTCAGAAGTCAACCAAAATCAGTGAAGCACAGAGAATCACCCAGTTTTTACTCTAAAGCCCTAATTTGCAATGTTTTTTTCTAGTTAAGCACTAATGAGAACAAATCCACCCTGCAGAGGCAACCACATGCATTGTCATAGACAAATTCAAATCAATACTGCTCCAGGCAGTTGTAACAGAAGTTGCAGGTTGAAGGTGCAAGGAATCAAATTGCAAGTACTTGAAGGGATGGTCATTTCATTGTGCATCTGTAAGGAAACCACAATCATCTTAGCACTATATAAAATAAAATAAAATAAAATAAAATAAAATAAAATAAAATAAAATAAAATAAAATAAAATAAAATAAAATAAAATAAAATAAAATAAAATAGTGAAAGAGAGCTTATACTCAATGTGTCAATCCTTTCCTGCATACCTTTCCTGGAGCCACAAGATTATAAAACTCATCACTGGAGAGTTTTTCAAATGTCCAACTAGCCCTCAGGTTTAATATTTTAATTTCTCCTCAGATTTTCTATTTTCAAAATAATTTGTGGGTATTTTCTGGGGGAAAAGATAACACCAAATATTTAGATTTTGTTGAATCATTCTATTTTTAAAATATTCTATAGTTGTTATTTATTTTTCCCTGAAACATTTCCTCCCTATAGAAAAAGAGAACAAAGTTTATCTTTTTTCTTCTGAAAAAAAATTGAAAAAAATCCAAATCACATTAGATCAAGCAGACATTCCTAAGAAATTATGAAATCCTGATAAGGTGTCACATCAGTAAAGCCCAATATCACATTCCTTTCAAGTTACTGAATGTCTTATCAGATTAATGAGTTGTACTAAACATGTGTGACAAATAAACTCTTAATATATCATGAAATTAATTTGCAAAATTTAAACAGAAAATTACTTCTTCAATGAACTTGTCAAATTTTATTATAAATTTTTGGTTCTAATAATTTGAGATAAAATTTGGCAATTCAATAACACATACTGAAATATGCCTTTTCTCTTTCAGAAACATATTATGATATGACTGGTGAAAGTCATTAGGATGATTATGTTATCATATTAATGACAAAGGAATATATTAAAAGTGAGCACCAATTCTCACCCACAAACCTCCACCCCAAAAGTCTGGAAGCTAAAATTAGCCTCCATCATTCAGTTAAAGTTGGTTTAGGGATGGTGTTTTTTGGTTCGTTTTCCACATAGAATACTGATTTTCAGTGATTTTTATTTAGAGGAAGGGTTCGCTTTTTCTGTGAAAAGCTGTTTCACCCCTGGACCAGAATTGTATCCATGCAGCTCTTACTGTCCTCAGGTTTCCTAAAATAGTGTGAATTCCTTTGAGGCCCTTGCAGTAGAAATATTCGAAGAAATACCAACAAACTGTCAATGCAACAGTATCAGTGTGATTTCATTTCTAGTAAGGCTAAAACCTTTTTTGTCTCTGATGGATCAGGGACTCCCTTCAGTTATTCCCAACTGCATCACCTCTGGGGTGAGAAATGCCCCATGGTACACAAATGCCCCATGGTACCCTGAATCATACAGTCATAGATTGGTTTGCTTTGGAAGGAACATTAAAGACCGCCTGGTTCCACCCTCCTGCCGTGGGCAGACACCCCTTCCACCAGACCAGGTGGCTCAAAGCCCCATCCAACCTGGCCATGAGCACTTCCAGGGATAGGACACCCGTAACTCCTTTGGGCAACCTCTTCCCACTGCCTGACCACCTCAGCAGCTGCAGAACACTGCAGTATTCTGAAGCAAGTAGTGTCTACCCAATAAATCTGTCACCTGTTCAATGTATTGCTCTACTCATGAAACATCCTACATTCAAGGTCTCTATCGTCACCTTCAAGGCCACCCACAGCCAGCTCTAAACTTGTCTAAGGAAGCAAAAACAATGGAAATGTGGTTGTGGATGGTATCTTTATGAAATAATACATTTTGTTTCCTTGCTTTTTAAAGAAACGTTATGATGATATAAGTAGGGAAAAAAAAAAAAACTTTCTGGAATTTGTAAAAATATGTTGGTTTAACTTTCAAGTCAAATTAAGACAAGTAGACCACAGCTCAGTGGAAATAAAAATTTCTAGTCACCAAGGAAGATTTTCAAGATTATTTTTGTTTTCATGTAAAAGAAAATAAAAGTAATTTGATTGTCTTTATATAAGTCCAGCATTTCACTTGCTTAGAATGACAGGAAGCATAACTTTTAAAATAGAGAACTGTAAAGATTTCAGTTTAAAGTGATCTTTACTCCATACAAACTGAATTAATAATGGAAGAAGATTTTAACGTATATTTGCCTCAGGTGTGGAAAAGGAAGGAGGTGGCTGATAGTTGTTAACACTTTTTGAAGGTTGCATGAGTGATGAGAACAATAATAGGATGGCTGACTGGCTGGAATGTGAAAAGTAAGCATTTTGCTATGCAATTATCTGTACAGAATACAGAGATGGAAGAAAATATGGGTGAAAATGCCACGTTACGACAGAGTTTGTGTTCTCATAGATTGCTCAGTGTCTTTTTCTTGCCAGACAACATTTCATGCGAAATTGAAATGAACTTCTATAGGATAGGCAATTCATCTATTTGCAATTTATAAATATCTTTTAATGGAGAGCTGTGTTTCTCTAGTTTTCAGTGTCATATGGAATGGTTTAAAATACCAGCAGGCAGATTCACATAAGGTTGAAATTACTAAGCTTAAGCAGGTATCAACAGTTTGCTGTCAAGAAAAAAGGAAAATGCTTGATGTGGGTGGCCCTGCAGAGATCTGTCTTATGTCCTGTGTTTTTAATGATTTCATTAACAACCTAGGTGACTTATCAGCCTTGACACCCAACAGTAAACTGATGAGTGCTTCAAACCCTTCAGAGGACAACTTGTGAATTTAAATTGATCCTGATAAATTGATGAAATGGTCAGAAGTCTTTAAGATTAAATACAACCCAGTGAAGTACAAAAACTGCACACATAAAAAATGAAATCAAAATATGCAGTGACAATAGCAATGAGGCTGGAAAAGATGCAAATCTGAGATATGGAGGACTGGAAATGTGTCCAAGTAGACAACTACTCTTGTACAAATGGTATTTTCTAACATGCTAGGAAATGAGTTGCAAGCAGAAAATGAAGTGAGGTATAATTATTTCTCTACAAATAATGTAGCTGCAGAACCACTTCCAGGTTCATATGTTGCTAGAAAAATGGAAAAAACTAGAATTGGACAGAGGTGAATAAAATTTCAATAGAACAGATGGGATAAGTGAAGAAAGAATGTAAAACCTGGAGGACTGATTTTATGTTATTTTAAAAGTAGGAGATTGTGTCCCAGGAGAGAAGGGAGAAATAGGTTCCAGAGATTTTATCACAATCTTCCAGGGTGAAAGTATTTCTTGTAAGAGAAAGAATGATTTTCAATCATAGAATCATAGTCTTGGAATACCAGGTTGGAAAGGGAACTCCTTGTCCAACATTTTACAGCAAAAGCATAGTCCAGACAGGATGGTTCAACACCCTGTTCCACCCTGTCCCAGTCTTGAAAGTGTCCATTTTTGGGGAATCTAACAAAATTTCCCAGAGTAGTCTCTGGGAAGATAATTCCAACGGCTGATTGTTCCCATTGTAAAGAATTCCTTTTGTGCCTAAATGGGATCTCTGCATTACCCCTCATCTTTTCCACCTTGACTCCTTGGAAAGAAGGAGCCTCCATCTTTACAGTCACCCTTTAAATGCTAGAACATAGTGAGGAAGTCTTCTCCAAGCCTTCTTTTCTCAATGCTGAACAAACCCATTTCCCTCAGACTTTCCTCAACAGGCTTGCCAGTCCTTTGATCATCTTTGTTGCCTTTCTTAGGAACCTCACCAACCTGTCTAGAACTTTTTCCATAGTGGGGATTAATACTGAATACAGTTATTGCAAGTGTGGCCTGACAAGCACTAGAGTGGGATAATGATTTTCTTATCTCTGCTGGTGATGCCATGGTTGATGCAAACTAGAATCACACTTGCTTCTTTGCTGCAGCAGCACACTGCTCATTCATGCTGAGCTTATTGTCCACCAGGACCTGCCATTCCACAGATCTCCTATGCAAATGGGCAGATCCCAGTGCTGTACTCCTGGATTGTACGTTGTGATGTGCAATGCTTCTCCTCCAGTCTCTCCAGGCCTTCCCCACTCAGTTTGTAATCATTGGCAAACTTCATCAGGATACACTTGAGCCCCATTTCCACATGAAGATATCACACAGCACTGGGCTCCATACTGATCCCAGGGAGACCCCACCTGTGACAAGTCCTGAGTTTCCAGAGGAGCTGATTATCACCACCCTCCAATGCAGCCAGGCTGCCAAGTCCCCACCCACTGCACAGACTCCTTGTCTAGCCTGTCACACAAGAATTTCTCTGGGAGGAGACTCTGAGAAGCCCTGCCAAAAACCTTGGAGACATCCAAGTAGAAAATGTCCACCACTCAATCCATGCCCATTTTCTGTGTCCTCAGTGTTCTGATCACCAGGTTAATTTTTTATTTTCAGGAAACATCGTTTATTTGAAGCATTAGGAAAACTTTAATCTTATTGGCAGTGTGTAAAGGGAAAAAGGGAGTAAAGAATTGATATAGATGATCTCTCTTTATTCCTCTGTTTCTAGTGGTGTTTCAGATTTGTATATTTTGCAGTATGTCTATTCGCCATTAAAACAAAATCTAATAGAGTAAAAATATATTAATCTTTCATTTCTATAAAAGGTCAGAAGAGTCAGCTGTGTACATAGTTAACCATGCACAGAATCTAAAGATTTCTAAGCAAGCAGCTAAAATAAATAGAATTTCAAAGCTTTTATAATGGTTCTTATAAAATCCACCACAGAATGGAGCTTCTTCACACTTTTAATGATGTTTTACTCCATGCATTTAAGGAGAAAATGGAAAATTAATAAGCTTAAAAATGTTAAGTATATTGGGATAATATCCTTTTATACGTATTGTTTCAGGTTTTAGAACTTTCTAATAGTTGCTTTCGTCTTGACAATTCATGAAAAGGCAGTAAAAATATCTCAAAATAAGGATTGTTAAAAAAAGTTCTTCTTTGTAAAAAATTTTTACCTAAAAGGAAAAATTGTTAAAATTACAAGGCACAATAGACCTTGAAAACTTTTCTTCTATTACAGATTAACCAACTTAAGCACTAAGCAATCTCAAATTGGCACCAATACTAGAGAAAAATTGGAGAACTCATTTTAAAAAAAACGCCAAAAACCAAAGCAAAACAAGTAAAGATCAGAAGATGTAAGACATTTGTTTCTGCCCAAGATTATGATCTTAAATTAAAAAAAAAAAACCCAAAAATGGTGCAAATGAAAGGCGGGAGTACTGGAAAGAAACTGATGCATGGATGGACTATTCCTATTTTGGACCTGTGACTTAAGATCATGGTCACAGCTTAAAGGACACAATTCTTATGCCCAAAGCTCTTTCCTGGGGTCTTGAGGTGGCAATGAGCATATCATGACAGTAGCATTGCAAGAGAACAGATAGATGACATCTCAAAGGACAAATGTATGTTTCCTAATCCATGGATGCTAAAAGGGTGAGACATTTGCATTTGTGCATTTCTGGTGTTGATTTCTGCACATTTCATCTCCAGGATCCCTTTCCCTTAGGGTGCAGTGTCTGATCTTGCTGGTCCCTGGCACATGTGCTCTAATCAAGGTTAATTCTGAAGTTCAGCCTCAGATGGCTCAGGTCTGTTTCTCTGTTTTTCTGCGAAACCTGCTGCAGGGCTTTAGAACTCTCGCTATGATTTATATATATATGTGTATACACACACACACATGAATTTAACTGCTACATTATTTTGCTATGTGACCATGGGAACTTCCTTAAGGAACTTGCCTCCAAGTTCTTGCAGTCATTCTTGATCATTTTGTGTCCTAGGGCCACAAGCAAAAGCCTACTTACCTCCCTTATCAGCCTTCTGTTTTAACATAGGGCTGTACACAGGAGCTGGCTAGGCTTATGGTGAGTCAGAACTTAAGAATGATGTCATGATATTGCATTTTTGGATTTGTGTGGGGCATTTTTTCCCATCACAGTAAGCAGTGTTTTCCCTGAGGGAAGAATGGGGCTTGGAAGCTGAAACAGGAGCACGATGAATAATGGGTGAATGGAAAAATTTAGTCTTCCCTCAGGGTTATATGCTAGGTAAATTTACTTGAATGGGTTTGCCAAAACCAAGTTTACTTCGCATATCCTGGTTCTTGAGTCTTTACAAGCTAATTTCCACTATGAATTCCTCTTTTTCTCTGCCAAGTATATTTATAAAACAACATCTTGTTCTCAGTCTCAGCAGTACTCACATACCACTTACAAGTTGTCAAAAGCTTAGTCAAGCACTAAGAAAACCCAAACTCACATAATTAAGTTAAACTCAGAACAAATGTTGTCAGCCTGTATTTCAACTACCTCTTTCAGATAGCAAGTGCCTCAAAACTCACTCTTTCATCATTTATACTAACTTGTCTAAAAAAGTAGAACATATTCTTCCTTGTAAACCTTCAATCAACTAAACAAAGTCAATGTAGAGCTTGAAATTTACCAAAGTGTGAAAAACCTGAAAATTGTTAACAACGCCTTTTTGATATCCAAAACTAGCAAAAATGAAATCTGCATAAAAGATTAGAAGGCTGCTCTCCCATTCATTTCTCCATTCTTATAGGCAAGGCTCTGTTTGAGCAGTGCTTGTTGATCAAGCTAATAATTCACAATTATTTCGTAATGTGTCTGGATTTCTCTGTTTGAATATGTAAGACTCAATCAAAATGTACCAGACCTTAGGCCAGGCCAGAACAGCAACAAAAAACCAAAACAACCAATCCTTCTTCTCAACTTTTTCCTGAAAAACTTTCAATATTAAGAAAACTGAGTTTCTGAACCACATTCATCTACTATTCACTACATTGTAATGACAGGAGACAAATTTTCAGTTTCTGACATAGAAATTATCTTCTTCATGTGAACACAGGGTGTCAGCTCTACTACTTGTGTTTCTTTGGTGGCTGGAGCCCAAAGACAGACAGAAAATAAGGAAGAACATGTTATACCTTTTCAAGATAAGCATGGATAAGTTCCTGGCAAAGGATCTGCTGTGATATCCGAAATAAATTTGCCTTACTTGGATCACTGTTAGAATCTAGTTTTCTTTCAAAAGTGCAGAAGTGCCTGCTCTGACCCTGGATTTTTGGGTTTTTCACTAGCCTTGCTGTGTCACGAGCTTGCTTACCCACAGTGGAAGTGATAGGGTAAATCATTCTCCTGAAAAATAACATCTTGAGTTTTTGGTTGTTTTTTCAGCCAGGTGTAATTCACCCTGCAGGTGCTGTACAATGGAAGAGAAAACAAGGCATAGAGAGATCGTGGGGAGCATCAGCTGCAAGAAGACTGCTGTGGAAGGGAGCTTAAAATAGCTGACTATCAATTTGATGTTTGAAATTAAAGGAATTCTTCTAGTTTTGTTTTATTTTTGCCTGTTGATTTAATCTTAAACTTTCAAGAAGCTTTTTTTGTTCTTTCATTTCTTTATTCTTTTAGAAATTAATTATAAGGATAAATGAAAATATCAGATTATTGCATAAAAATGTCTTATTCATAATTGAAACTAGATGTATGACTATAATTCTCCTCAGTTATACTCTTACTGGAAAGACTATATCCTTTTTAAATTTAGAAAAAAAATCCCTTGTGAGAAAAGATAAGAAACTACCTTGATTGTTGCAATTTCTCAGCATTATGAGTAGGTTCACTGAATATTGTATCAAAAACTATGTTCAAAAACTTAAAAAATATTTGGAAATGAACTTGTGCAAGTTGTATTCACCTGAACCTTCTGGCCCTACTTCATGAGGACCTGAACAGCCCTCAGAAAGTTTTCTCTGAATTCACCAAAACCTGTTGCCAACTAAGATGGTAAAATGTAACTTTACAGTAACAGCAAACTGTATGTGATGATACCTCCAGGTTTTAAAGAGACTCTGAGGAGCAGCTACATCTCCCAGCGTTTCTGTGTCATTATGACAACACTAGTCACAGAGATAGACAATATTATTATTCAGTTAACCACAGTAGTGTCACATTATTAGATATTTAACTGGCACAGTAGTGATTATGATGAATTTATCTACAGCCCATGTTTTTCAGAATTTTCCCTCTAAAATTCATTCTTTTTTTGTATCTGTTTAAATTACAATATTACCATTTTTGTTATAAATTGCTGTTCTGACCCATCTCACTGCTTTACAGGGGGTTTGTATCCTTGGTCTGCACTACTCCCATTTAAATCAAGCCCCTCAAAAAATCCATAAAACATCAGGGAATAAAAATTAAAATAAAAATTAAATACAAGACAATAAAAAATACTACTCCAGCCTTTTTGATTGTTTGTTTAATCTATGTACGTGTATTAGTTTGTAAGAAAACAGTAGTTTTATGGCTAAATAGAATAAGACTACGTTTTTTGCCATTTGTTGTCATTTATGACTCATTACCACACCACCAGTTGCTACAGCATTAATATTTTTGAACACTTGAGGCTCATTTTACAATGGGACACTTCCCATTGCAGCATGAATATATACCAGGGCAAATAGTCATTTCATTCAGCTGCAAAATGGATGTATTAGCAAATCATTGGTGACATATCAACCTCCCTTCTGGCTTGGCAACTAAATTACACAGGGTGTATTTAATTAAACAAACCCCCAAATTAAAATCAAAACCCCACAACTGAATATAAATTAGTGGTTTTTTCATGATCTATGGAATTACTTGTAACAGATACTAGAAGAAATACCCATAAACTGTTCTTAAAAAAATACGTCTTCTATAATGTTGCTTGCTGGCACTCTGACTAGGTATAACGTTTCACTCTAAAGCTCCTGGGAATGCTAAGAAATTTCACATTATTAATATGGGGCATATAAGCTTTCATTATATGGAATTTCTTGACTCTCCAGGGGTGACAAGAATCAAGGTAATTCCCATCTGTAAATCAGAGGTATTAATAAGTTATTAAATTTTATGTTATGTTATATTAAGACCAGCATTATTTACATATTTTAATGATGGCTCATGAAATCTGTGCTGCTGATATTCTGTCACATGTTATAAATCTATCAGAACCCTATACAGAAAGAATGCAATGTATACATATTAAGTCTAAGGAACAGAGGTAACTATTTCTTTAACTATGGCTTGGGATAATGCAGTTACTTCCACATTCAGAGATTTGTTGATGTTGCCTATGCTAATATAACAGCTTGAATCAAAAAAAATTTAAGCAGAAGCTTTTGTCACTGTTAGAAGGAGACTTTTTATTCTTATCTATCTAAAAAGTGATCATCTGCTTAGACTGAAAAATTCAGACGAAAACCTTCTTTTAGTGAAAATTATTTTTTTTTTCTTCTCCTACCACTGATCTCCACATCAGCCCATTATCCATATTGGCAACTATGAATTAGCCTAATAAAAACACAGTTCTTCACTGAACATTTGAGCTTACAAATTTCAGAAACAGAACTCAGCAGTTACATCTGGGTTTCAAGATGGAAATCTTTGTGCTGGAGCCGGCCAACCATCCTGGGCACAATGAATATGTGTCTTTGATTGTCTCTTGAGGAGGTTTCCTAAGAAATTACTGATCATTCCTTGTACACCCTGGTTATTGATGGGTGCTGCCCCTTGCCCACAAGAGAAAGTAGTCCTCAAGCCATCTGTGCCAGGCCATAACCAGCATAAATGTGCCTTGATGGGGGAGAAAAGTGGCAGTCTGAGATCCCAAAGTAAGTGTTATCAATAGAACTACTGCCCTGGAAGGTGACCGGGGAAATAAATTTCCTCAAGTCTATGTGCCACTGAAAGTAATGTAGCTCCACAATTTTATATGCAACATAAAGTAAAATATGGCGGGGGGAAGCAGGGGTGGGGGGGGAGGATGTGCTGATTGCAAAGTTTTTACCAATATCTTGGAAAGAAACTGGTGTGTTCCATCATATCTGATCAACCTAGCATATTCTGAAGGAATTTTTACCCGTGAAAAATTTTGGTAACACTAGGCTGCATTGCTAGTCTCAATAAAATTAGATCTTCAGTTTGATTTACAGAGCATTAAATCATGAGCAGCTTCTCTAAATCTTCTAAAACAGCTTCTCAGAGTGAAGACTTTGGCCCATGTCAAGTCTAATAAGCAAGACCAGGAATGAATGCATCAAGTTCTTCCAATGTTTGATTGTCATACAGAATGTGTATCACAACTTAAATTTTTATTCCATGCCTTAAAAGAAGGACAGGTAGCGAAACTGCAGTTTCATTTCATTCTGCATAAAACCTTTATTCAAACTACTTTTTACATTTCCATTTCTATGCAAGTTTGTTATTTCTGTTTCACATTTTGGTTAAAGTTTTCAGTGCTATCCATATATCGTGCCAGCACATATGTGACAAAATTGTTGCTGACATTTGACTTGAATTATATCCTTTATTCCTACATCTTTGAACAGTAATGGTGTTCTGTTGTAATTGATATCCTTAAAGATTTACAGTTTTGTTTATTTGTATGCCTTTTTTTAAAAAAAGCAACTGCATGACTCATCAGACAGCATTTCAAAATCAAAAAAACCTGAAGATACTGGTCTGGACATAATTCAAGGACCTCAGTTTAGCAAAAACTTTCATTGAAATGTAAGAAGCATAATGAAATGACACATCTACAGTATTTTACAATTGAAAATATCCAGATCCCAGTGGAAAGATGTCATAATTTTATGACAAATTGTTAAATTACCTTAATTATTGTCAAATTTTTGGATTTAATTATTTGTTTGAGAAGACATCTTGAAAATAAAAATATTTATTTGATTTTTAAGTTACTAAATAAACTTATTTTATCCAAGAAATATAAGCTCCAAATAAAAAATTTACATTGATTTCATTAAATAAGATGGATTGTCAGACTTCCTTAATTTCTATCATACTTTTTTTTAACTTGTAGCTTGATATAAAGAAAACTCCAACAAATATAATATTTTCCTTTTTAAATCCTTCTTGCCTGCTCTGATTTAAAGTATTCCATGACTTCATCGCCTACAACTGTTGTATGTGGTACGTGACTGCCTGAATGCAGTAATTAAGGGGGTAGTCTACTTTAAAATTAAAAGGAACAAGAACCTTTTTGCCACATATTCCCCAAAGCATTTATTAAAGTAGAAAACTATTTCATTTACCCTGGTACAAAATGTGTGGGCATCTTGTATGGCTGTATCTATTGGATTTTGTAGTTCATAAAATCCTCTCTTCCTCCCAATTTTAATAAGACTCTTTTCTTAGCTTCATAAATTCCTGCAAGTTGCACTACACACTTGGTAAATTCCTATTACTTTTAGTTATAATTTTTATTTCTGCAGTCCTTTAGAGACTCTCTCAGGAACCAAAGCTAATGCAGTGTCCATAAACAAAATACTATTGAAAACTTTGGCATGGTCTTAAAGGTCTTAAAATCAAAGGCATCAACCTTGCAAAGACTTATGCAAGCTTTTAGCTTTATGTGTCATGAATAAAGCCAGGTCTATGCTGCAATATTATGTGAACACAGCTACGTCGGCCAGGAATGGAAGGGAAAAATCTCACTCCCAGCTAACACTCACACCAGAAAAGTCAGCTGTAGACTCAAGTCTCCTGACAGAGCTCAATATATATTATGGGATGACATGTCACACTTATACAGATAGAAAAGCTCCTCTGACAGCTGCATGCAGAATTTCCATTTGAACATTTTTAGCAACAAACAAAATTTCATTTCACATTTGTTTTCAATTAAGAAAAATGTAAACAATTTAATAAAGTTATTGCATTGCAAAATGAAAATTTTCTTTTCTTTAAAGTTTGATTTTAATTCTGATTTTTTTTTCTGTGCTCTAAGAATACCCCATATCCATTATATGAAAATTTATTCACTTAAAAATAGCATGACATTTATGAAAAGTGTATCATTTTAACAATGAATAGCAATTTTCACAATTTTAAATGCAATTTTCACATGCTGATCAACATCAGTATGACAGTAATCACTACATGCTGCACTTTCACATATTTCTATGTAATTTAAATGTGATATTTAATTTTTTTATAGAAATCCATCAAGGCTAGAGTGTTTGTTTGCAGGTAGTATATTTAAAGTATTGCAAATAACTATCACTGTTTAAAAATAAGCAGCAATGTAAGAATAAAAATTCTGTCCTCAAAAGTGGCTTAGAAATATTCTTGATTAACAAAAATGTACTGAAATTAAGACAAAAGCAAACCCAGATGTCTATATTAACTGCAGTGTCCCTAGTGTTACCCTGCAAGACCAATTTTTTCCAAATAGTTCCTTAAGGCCTCCATGTGTTCTAAGCTCTTCAATAACTAACATTTTTGAAACTCATAATCTTTATTTTCCTGGGTAGCTGGTTAGTGACTGATCTGTCTGTGAGCACTTCATTTTGTCCCATTTTGCTCAGTCTGGCTTCCTATTACCATATACTGATGGACCTTAAGGATTTCTCCATGAAAAACTGAAAGAGAAACAGGCAGCCATTTATGTGCTTTGAATTTACTTTTATACAAACACCTATACATATTCACAAACAATACAAAACTGAGATGAGCTGACTCCCTCAAGGGCAGGGAGGCGCTGCAGAGATGCCTCAACAAATTAGATGTCTGGAAATACAAAGTTCTGCAGGGAAAGTTCTGGCTTTTACCTGGGATGAAGCAACCCAGGAGGTATGGACAGACTGGGGAAAGACGTGCTGGAAAGGATCTCATTCCTTTGTGCTGTGGATAGGCTCAGCCTGAAGAAGACTGAGAAGAGACCTCTTCTTGGTCTACATCTTCCTTGCAAGGGGAAGAGGAGGGGCAGTCACTGATCTCTTCTCTATGGTAACCAGTGACAGGACCTGAGGGAATGTAATTCCCTGAAGTTGTATCAGAGGAGGTGTGGTTTTGTTATTGGAAAAAGGGTTTTTGCCCAGAAGATGAGTGGACACTGGAACAAGCTCCCCAGGGCAGTGGTCACAGCACTGAGGCTGACAGAGTTCAAGCAGCATTTGGACAAAACTCAGGAACATTGTCTGATTCTTTGGGATGGTGCTTTGCAGGACCAGAAGCTGGGCTTGATGATCCTTGTGGCTTCCTTCCAACTCAGCATATTCTGTGACTGTGATATATGTGAACATATTTCAGGGGCAGAAAAAAAAATTTCTCATACAAAGGGACTCTTTCTGACAGATGTGTTTACCTGCATATTATTGAATATGTCAACAGTTTTTGTTTCACATCATTGCTTTATCAAAAGGAAAATACTTGCATTGTTGCATCAAAAGGAAGTGTAGATTGGACATCAGGAAATATTTCTTTACAGCGTGAAATACTGCATCAAGCTTCCTAGAGAGGTGTTTGAGGCCCTGTAAATGTTTAAGAGGCATTTGGACAATGCAATATCTATGTATCTGCCTTTCAATCTATTGTTTCAACCATTCCCTACATATTCTTAAGGTTGCAACAAACCAAAATCCAATAAAAAATATAACTCAGTATTTCCCTAGTACAGGCTAGTCACACAGTTAACCATCCAAACTTCTTACAAATCCTCAGCAAGAAAAAAAGAAACAGATTTTCTGAGATGGTATTTCAACCCCTGTTTGGACCTTCCTGTTGCCACTATATACCCTGAAGAACTCTGTAACACTGGGCAATATGAGTTGCACCATAATAGCCTGTTCCCTGCTGTGCTGGTTTTTGAGATTTTTGGTTTAGGGATTTTTTTTTGAGCAATTTTTCCTGATAGCTTCTGTTTAAGCAGCTTTACTACAGTGATAGGGTGTCCTCATGGTACCCAGGAGATTTTCTTTGTCAATAACTGAAAGATATAATAGCAGCCTACTAAGCATCTGCCTGTTCAGTGATTTGAGCTGTATAGTAGCTGTCCTGAAATTGTCCTGGCTGGTTGCAGTCCAATAGCACCGTTTGCAATTACTGTTGTTACCACTGCCATTATTACTGTAGGGTGAAGTTCACCCTGATGCAGAGGATGGCACAAGGTCAGTTTATTTTATGAAAACCTCGATCAGCCTTTTCTGACACTGTTAAGGGAAACAAATTGTGCTTTCCCCTTACATAGAATTGAATGTAGCACATGTTAGGAATTTTCTGTAAAAATCTGTTGTGGAGTTTCTTTTCAGAAGAAAAGTAATGAACAAAATTTAGCATTCTGTATGATTCTATTCAAAAAACAGCCAGAGGAATAAAAGCCTGCTCTAGACATCTTCCTGAGGAGGTGAAGAGGCAGATGTTGACCTCTTCTCCCTGCTACCCAGTGATAGGACACATGGGAATAGCTCAAAGTTGCATCAAAGGAAGTGTAGAGTGGACATCAGGAAATATTTCTTTACTGCATGAAATACTGCATGAAGCTTCCTAGAGAGGTGTTTGAGGCCCTGTAAATGTTTAAGAGGCATTTGGACTATGCCCTCAACCACACTTTAACTTTTTCTCAGCCTTGGATTGGCCAGGCAGTTAAACTAGATGATCATTTTAGGTCTTCTCTTCTCTTCTCTTCTCTTCTCTTCTCTTCTCTTCTCTTCTCTTCTCTTCTCTTCTCTTCTCTTCTCTTCTCTTCTCTTCTCTTCTCTTCTCTTCTCTTCTCTTCTCTTCTCTTCTCTTCTCTTCTCTTCTCTTCTCTCTCTCTCTTCTCTTCTCTTCTCTTCTCTTCTCTTCTCTTCTCTTCTCTTCTCTTCTCTTCTCTTCTCTTCTCTTCTCTTCTCTTCTCTTCTCTTCTCTTCTCTTCTCTTCTCTTCTCTTCTCTTCTCTTCTCTTCTCTTCTCTTCTCTTCTCTCTTTGATCTGGCCCCCATTACACATGAAAAAAAAGACAACAGAAATAAGGCATTGATGCAGGGAAACTAAGAAAGCAAGAAACCATCCAGCAATTTTAAAATAAATTCAGCCTCAAATCTATCAAAACAATAAAATGAAAAATTACACCAAATCCCTAAACAAGATGTAATAGACAAAGCCAACTCTACATGCATTGGCTTGGCTATCTTAAATTTACCTGAAATACTATCTTGACAAATTACAGGCTGCAAGAAGAATAAAGAGAATAAACTGAAAAGAAACCCTAAGCCAAACCAAGTGAAATAATCTAATAACAAACAAGTCAAACAAAACTTCTTTAAAGAGGGAAATAAAATTAAAAAATAATCAAGAAGGACATTTAGATAAATTGCTATTCTAAATATTATATAAATTCTGGATTAAATATAGCATTTACAGAGAGCAAGTAGAAAAGCCCTGTTCTCATAAACTGACAAATACTAATCAATATTCTCTCCTCCTTTGTAGAATCTTCCAGTTCTATGAGGTATGATGCTGAAAACACTGTTCCTGAATTTAAAGAGTGTGTAATTTATTCTCTGTATCTATCATCTTTTTCAAACAAGAAATTCATAATCTTTATAGGTTAATGGCCCTAGGTTTAATCCATCTACACTGCAAAATAATTTTTATATATGGTGTTGCCGTTTCCATTGGCCTTTTTTGCTGAGACTCAGAAGCAACATGGCACTGAAGTGACATCAATATGAATGTTTGGGTAGGGTCTATATTTTTTTACCATCTGCATTTTTTAAACACTTTTATCATGAAAGAGACCAAATTGTATCACCAGAATTGCAGCTATTTTCCACTATTTATTCTTAGTTAACATGCCTCATTTAAGATTAGTTAATTAGCAATATATCCAGTAATAGATTTTGCATTATTTCAGTTGCATTTCAACTTTGTGCAAAGGCAAAGGCAGGGACTAGGAGAATAAAGAAATGCCCATTGTAGGAGATCAGACTTAAGAACCTGAGATCTAAGGAACCTGACAGTGCACAAGTCCATAGCACCTGATGAGATACATATACAGGTCATAAAGGAACTGGTGTACAAAGTGACTAAGCCACTATCCATCATATTTTAGAAATGGTGACAGTCCTGTGAAGTTAATGCTGCCTATAAAGGGGGAAACATAACCCCTTTTTTTATAAAAGAAAATAGGGAAGACTCCAGGAACTGCAGGTCAGTCAGCCTAACATCAGTGCTTGGCAAGGTCATGGAGCAGTTCCTCCGGGAAAGTATGTTAAGGCTCGTAGGAAATAAAGAGTTGATTGGTGATGGCCAACATGGATTCTCTATGTCTGAAGATCATGCCTGACAAAATTTGTGGCCTTCTACAACAAGGTTAGAGCCTTGGAGGATAAAGGAAGGACAATTGAGGTCATCTACCTGGACTCCTGCAAAGAATTTGACACTGTCCTTCATGGCATCCTTATCTCTAAACTGGAGAGGTGTGTATTTGATGGGTGTACCACTTGGTGGAGAGGGAATTGGCAGGATGGTCACACTCAAAGAGCTGTGGTAAATGGCTGGATTCCAAGTGAGCAGCAGTGACAAGTGGTGCTCCTCAGACATCAGTACTGTGTCCAGCACTGTTTAATACCTTTGCCAGTGGTTTGGACAGTGGGATTGATTGTACTGTCAGTATTTTTGCTGACACCAAACTGTGTGGTGTGTTCGACACACTGGAGGGAAGGGATGCCATTCAGAGGAGCCATGAAAGGCTTGAGAGGTGGGTTGGATGCAAACCTCAAGAAGTTCAACAAGGCCAAGAGCAAAGTTCTGCACCTGGGTAAGGGCAATCCCAAGCATAAATAGAGGCTGGGAGAATGAATTGACAGAAATCCATGAGTTGGAGGAGGAATGAGGAGAGCCACAAAAAATAATCAGAAATAAGGAGCACCTCTCCAGTGAAGACAGGCTGAGGAAGCCAGTGATTTTCAGCTTGGAGAAGAGAAGGCTTCAGACAAACTTTTCAGTACCTGAAGGGAGCCTACAGGAAAGATGGAGGAGGACTTTTTACAAGGCCATGAAGTGATAAGACAAGAAAGAGTGGCTTTAACCTGAAAGAGAGTAGGTTTTGATTTAAACATTAGGAAGAAATTCTTTACCGTGAGGGTGGTGAACTGCTGGAACAGGTTGCCCAAAGTTGTGGATGCCTCATGCCTGTATTTGTTCAAGTCCCTATTGGATACTGCTTTGAGCAACCTTGTCTAGTGAAAGGTGTCACTATACATGGCAAAGAGGTTGGAACTAAATGATCTCCCAATCTACACCATTCTATGATTTAATAATTGCTCACAAAAATAACATAAAATCCCATAGGTTTGTCAGAAAATGTTATTGAATTTTTTCTTCTTTTTTTCTTCTTTTTGTAACTGACTTTAAGAGCAGAAATTGTCCATTCTGCTATACTGAATGACAGTTTCAGGAAACTTTTGAGATAAAGTAACATATACTTCTGTAAACCTTTATTTTACCACATGCAGAAGAAATAAGCTGATAGTCTTAAGTACATACCCAAAATACGTAAAAGGCTTGAACTTCAGCCTGACTGAAATATATTTTTGTCATTGTTCTGTCTTTTGGTTTTACTTCATGTACATTACTTCTGTGAATTCTGATTTTCTGAGTAATGTTATTAACTGCTAAGGATATGTATCTGAGACTGCAACCTTATCTTTCATATTTCTGCTCTTTTTCATACTTTATGTTCTCCATTCTGCTATTATCACTGGAAAATAGTAAATTACATATTCATGAGATTGAGTTATGTTAAATATGCATGGTAGAGAAGAAAAGAAACATTTTTAAAATGTCAGAACACATTGCCCATATTCAATTTGCAGGTTTTATAACAAAGGGCATCTATTCCTACCTGTCTCACCTGTATGACATGCTTTTGAGTAGTAATCTCATTCTGACCTTTTTTCTTTGAAGATGTAAGTGAATTTGCACAGTCACACCAACTGTGATGACTTATAGAGTTTCTTTTAGTGAGTACTGAAAAGAAAACCTCACAAACAAGTATTTTATATTGAAACCACAGAGTAACTACAGGAAAAAAAAAGGCAAATCTAGCTATATACTGTGGGATGTTGCTGCATTTTGCAAGATAACAGTACTTATTTCTCTTTTGATCCCTTAGGGTTATTTGAGGGAAAAAGGCTCTTGCTTCTCACTAGTTAATAACTGGTTTCCTTCTCTTCAGGTGGAGTAAAAGTAGACTGCCTTAAATACAAGTCTTATGGGGAGCTGCTGAGGGAGCTGGAGTTGTTTAGCCTGAAGAAATGGAGGCTCGGGGGAGATCTTATCACTCCCTAAAACTACTTGAAAGGAGATTGTAGTGATGTCTCTTCTCCCAAATAACAAGTGATAGAACAAGTGGAAATGGCCTCAAAGTTGCACCAAGGAAGGCTTAGATTGAAAGCTAAGGGAAAAATATTCGTCCAGCCTTGGAACAGGATGCCCAGGGAAGTGGTGGAGTCACCATTCCTGGAGATATTTAAAGGTTGTGTCACTTGGGGACATGGTTCTGTGGTGTACTTAACTGTGCCCATGGTCGGACTCAACAGTCTTGCAGGTATTTTCCAACCTAAGTGATTTTATGATTCTGTATGCTTTTATTTGCAGATACAATGTGGAGGTGAGGGTGATGTCACTCAAATATTCAATGCAGGGAACTTGCACAAAATAAAATTTCTTTTTAAGAGAGAATGTTCACACATTTCTAAAATATACAAATCTCTGTCTTTTTTTGTGGAGTTTCTCACATATGTGCTTCAGACATGCCTTATTTTGGATAGTTTATGATCTCATCTACAGGGTATGAGGTAAGATTTAGTTATGGAATGACTCATCATGCATCTTCTGCTACTGAAGTGTTTTTAGAGCAGGATAGGCAATCATTTGTGAGATTGCCATTGTCTCTGTGCATCAGTATTTCTTGTTTCAGCCTACGTCTGCAAGGAACCAAAAGTTCTCCAGACTGGGAAGTTGTTTTGTTTGGGATTGGTTTGTGATTGTGCTTGCAAATAGTCTGGTTTAACAGGTTTTAGCTCATTTTCCATGTGGTCTTTTGACAGTTCCAGATTTGAAGCACTTGAAAGAGGAACTGAGAATCACATTTTGATAACATCTTCATCAGTCACAGCAATTTGCTCTTCATTCTTCAAAAGGAGACAAAAGAGGAGGATGTCTGTGGCACATTTCAGCGTTGTCAGGGCTTCTGCCTTTGCAACAAACAACCTTGCTACATATTCATCATAGAAATATTAGGACCTAGCATATCAACCACATGCCTGGGATACTGACAGGTCACAACACAAGTTTCAAATTATCATTGAAAATGCAGAGTGAAAAGGCAGTACTTTTAATCCTATCCATCTTTTTTTTTTTTTACATGTAACAGTTTTGTGTCTACGTAGCTCCTGTATCACACATATTTAGATTAGCAAGGAAAAATTTGATAAATATCTTATTTTCCACAGCGTCTTCATGCACATTTTTTTTGAGAGAAATTGATATGTCAACAGTAAGACTAGTTATTCACAGCTGGTCTCCTCAGCTGCTAGGCAGGGATGGGGCGTAGAATGAACCCCTGTAATCCAGGAGAAAGTAGTTAGTGACCTACTGAGCCAATTAAAAACTTACAAGTCTATGGAACCAGATGAGATTCATCTTAGAGTTGTGAGGGAACTGCCAGAACTCACTAAGCTGCTTTCTACCAAATATCTTTCCTCCCCTGGCTAACAGGGGAGGCCCCAGTGTGACACCCATCTACAAGAATGGTTGGAAAGAGGATTTGGGGAAGGACAAGCCTATCAGCCTGACTTGCTTCCCAGCAAGGTTATGGAGCAGATTATCCTGAATGCAATCACCCCTACAAACAAGGGGTCAGACCCAGACAGCATGGGTTTAGGAAAGGCAGGTGCTACCTGAATAAACTGATCTTTTATGACCAGGTGACCCATCTAGTGGACAAGGCTGTGGACATAGTCTACCTGGATTTCAGCAAAGCTTTCAACACCATCTCCCATGACATATTCCTGGGAAAGCTGGCAGCCCATGTGTCCCAATCTGCATGTGCAGAGATGGAGGAAAGCTTGAAAACACCCAGAGCAAGATTAAGACACAAATGAGGTCAAATGCTTGTGACAAAAATGATAATTAACTTTTAGTTACGATCAAGGAAGAGAGCAAGGAGGAAACACAGGAAAGCAATGAAAAACAAAAAATTACAGAAGGGCAGGAAGGTTCTGCAGATGGACCTGGCAGGCTGGATTGATGGATTGAGATCAACAGCATGAGGTTCAACAAGACAAAGCGCCAGGGCCTGCACTTTGCCTATGAGAACCTCATGCTGAGCTACAAGCTGGGGAAAGAGTGGCTGAAAAGTGTCCCAGTGGGAAGGGCCCTGGGGATGCTGGTTGACAGCTACTTCATGAGCCAGCCACATGCCCAGGTGCCCAAGAGGACCAACAGCATCCTGGCTTGTATCAGTAGTGTTCCCAGCAGGACTAGAGAAGACATTCTTCCCCTGTACAAGCACTTGTGAGGCTGCACCTTGAGGGCTGTATCGAGTACTGTGGCCCTCAATTCAGGAAGGACATTGAGGCACTAGAGCAGATCCAGAGAATAACAATGAAACTGGTGAGGGTTCTGGAGGACAAGTCCTACGAAGAGCAGCTGAAGGAGCTGGGATCATTTAGCATGGAGAAAAGGAGGCCCAAGGGTGACATTATCAATCTCTACATTTCCCTGAACAGAGGTTGTAGCCACGTGGGAGTTGGAGTCTTCTCCCAGGCAACCAGCAGCAGGGCAAGAGCTCACAGTCTTAAACTGCACCAGGGGAGGTTTAGTCTGGAGATTGGGAAGAATTTCTTTACAGAAGGGATCATATAGATATTGTAATGGGCTGCCCAGGAAGGCAGAGGAGGCAGCATTCCTGGGGGTGTTAAAGGAAAGACTGGACATGGTACTCCATGCCAAGATCTAGTTAACAGGCTGGTGTTCAGTCATAGGTTGGACTAGAAAATCTCAGAGATATTTTACAATCTGACTCTGTGATTATGGGATGTTTTGATATAAGACATGAGTCTCCAGAGGGTGAGAACATTCAAATACTTTTTCTGGTGGCTAATAAGTCTCTACAGCACAATCAAGAAAAAGAAAAATTAATTCACTTCTTACTGTCCCTTTAGTCTGCTGAAGTTTGCAGGTTGAGAAACTCCATGTTTGTCAGTGAGTTGAAAACTGTGGCCAAAGGCATATCTCTGTCTCTATCTGATCATCACCATATCCCTGATTTAAGCTTCAAATGATGCAACTGCAGGGCATGAATAGCACCATTGGCCTTGATGTATATCTATAAAGTTTTAACTGTGCATTTAAACTGCTAAATTATGAGCTGCAAAACTTTAAGTAGTGTCATCTTAGCTCCCAATGCCGGCTTCTATGAGATTGTAAGAGACAGTATGTTTTCCGAGCAATTAAGTTTATTTATAATTGGAAAACAATTCTGAATCATTTCCTCAGTGATGTGCAATGTTTGAGATTATGAACAGGCAATTATCATATCACATCTGATGAATTATAGATTTTAACTGTCAGAGAAATAGATTTCTAATTGGCCATTAAGTATTCCAGCAAATAACTACAAGGAGAGACAAGTACAGAAAAAAATTAAGTTTTATTCATACAACATTACATATTTATGTAGCATTTTAGTGCTAAGTAACTATGTAGACAGGAATTAGAAACGTGTGTATTCATGTTAATTTCTACCAGTTTCTTGAAATAAATAAATAGGTAAAATATTGTGATTGGAATCCAAAGCACAGAAAAATCAATCAACTCTGAGACCTTTAATAGTCCTGATGTACACAATCTTGATTCAGATTAGCACATTGCATTTTAAATATCTCTTTCTTTCTGGTGAGAAGTCTAGTGAGAGCAGGCTACACACACACACACACACACACACACACACACGTGTGTGTGTGTGTGTGTGTTCACCATAAATGTGAGTGTGACAGAGGGAGACGCTTCATGGTATTTTGCTAAGTTAAATATTTTTGAAAGATAAAGACTAGTATACACTTTTTACACTGCTACACTGCACTGGTGCTATATATCTGTGTTATATGTAACAACTGAAGCAAAAAAATTCCCTGTAGATTTCATTGGAAATTTTATGCCATTCTCATGCTGCTGACCCAGTCAAAGGAATGCATCCTTTGACCCATAGATATTGGACAATATGAATTGACATGAAGAAATCTTGTTAATATACTACAAAAAGTTGCCACTATATTGAATCAATAATAGCTCTAGCCTGATGACATACACAAGTATTCCCAGGACCTAACACTAATCTTCTAGATGCTCAAATTGGACTGCTAGGGTAACTGTGGTTTAGATATCAGAGACACAGGAGCAAGCAAATCGCTAATGGAAAATGATATTAGGAAGAAACTCTTTACTGTGAGGGTGGTGAGGCACTGGAAAAGTTTGCCCAGAGGATGCTGCACCCCTGGAAGTGTTAAGGACCATGTTGGATGGGGGTCTGAGCAACCTGGTCTTACAATGTGTGGGTTGGAAATAGATGATTTTTAAGGTCTGTTTCAACAAAAACGATTCTGTGATTCAGAAAGTCTCATAGAAAGGTACAATAAATTGACATGGCCAGACACTAGAGCAATGGATCCTTAGGTATTCTTGGGTACAAGAGGATCACAGAGTCCATCTCTTGAGAGAATGGCCCCTATGGAGATTGAACCCATGACCTTGACATTATTAGCACCATGCTCTAACCAACTTATTTTCACATGCAAAAGCTATTTTGCAAAAGCTATTTTGGTGGGAAGGAGCCCTTTACATTTATTGAAGAACCATCAAGTCTTCTAAAAAAATAAGCAAACCATTTGGTTTCTTAATTAATGCATGAAATAAATACAACTGACATGAAAAAGAACTTTCTCTTATTTATGAATTAAAAAAAAAAGGCAAGCTTTTCTTTTTGTTTGACTCCTCTTCAGGGAGCAATTTATTCCTTTAGGATCAGGGTATAAAGGTCTCCATCTGGGCCTGCAGCTCTAGGTAGTTAGGAAGACAGGCTAGTGCATATGTAGAAAATTGTTATTAGCAAGCTCTCACAATATAAATGTATTGTGTTTATGCTATGCTGTCTAGCTGCTAAACCTTTATGTGGATGTTTGTTTAAATCCTTGCATCTTCTGTAATCCACTTGCCCAAGAACTAGACTCTTCCCTTTGTGGCAGCATTACAGTAGCCATAAAGGGAGGAGGATGAAGTGGAGTTTCAAACTGAGTTTAAATGTGAAAGATTAACAGGAAGCAGTTTCTGTGCGGCAGCCTTCATCATCCTGGCTTGCTACAAAAAGGATCTGTAGATAATTCAGATATTTTTCTGTGCTGTTTCAGTAACCTTTGAAACAAAGCTCGTATTATACCACTATAGAATTTTGCCAGAGTTGCTTCATTGAGTATATCTATAGAATCACGATCCTATAAGCATTTTGTCCTGACACATTCTATTTAAATAAGTAGTAAGATACAGAATTGTGAAATTTAATTTATTATTATTTTTGGTTTGTTTGTTTGTTTGTTTGTTTTGTGTGAAATGAGCCACACATAAGTTCTAGTAAGAAATAATTCTTTTGAATACACCAAAACACGTTTTTGGGAAATAACGTGCCTATGTAAGAAATCCTGGGCCAAGTTTTTGTCTTCCCTCCTATCTACTTCAATATCAAGTGCATTCTCATTTCTCAACAGAAGATAGTGGCCTTTTTTCAGGGAAAACGTGCTCCAAATTTTTAAAAATAGATACTAAAAAAACTAAAACATCATGCTACCACTAGGGTGTCTCATGATATGCCGAAGCAAAAAGCTCTCCCACAATCTCCTCTGTGATTTGGTGGGAAAGACCCATTCAGAGGTCAATAAATACCTTCATAATGAAACCAATGTCCTTTTTAATGGAAAGAAGATTGATTCAAACACTGAAGTTCCTTAAGCTTGTTCATTGACTGAAGAATATATTGTATAGATTGAGTATCTCATCTGACCTTAGTGAAGCAGAGCACAGAGAAGATGATTTTCAGCACCAAGCCCAGGCCAGAAAACCTAAAAGGAATTTTGTATTCACAATATGTGCATCATCTGAATTACATGCTGGGATGGGTCATCATCCAGATGATCCAGATGATCTCATCTGCTTCTTCTGGTTTGCCTACATCCTAGTTTCCATGAAAAACAAATCAAGAAGAATATCCCTAGCAAAAGCCAGTACATATTGTAGAGTTACCCATTCTGGGCAATGTGGGGATCAGGTCAATACAAGTGCCCCAGTATGTCATAGATAAATGTGTGAGTGTATTGCTGCATAGAGGATAGTGTCTGCCTGTATTTGGAAAATGTCACTTTACATTCAGATATACTAGTGTAAAGTAATGAAGTCCCATGTGGTAAATGTCAATCAATACCTATTCCAAGGTTAAAGTACAACCAGCAATTCTGTGATAGGGATTCAAAGCACAGAATCAATTAACTTTCATTTTGTTTAGTGCTTTTTTTTAGTGTCTTCTAAAGGATATTTATGATTCTCAGTAAAACTTGGTGCAAACTTCTATAAAAACCAATTCAGTATGAATTTTTGTGTGTACATATAGATCCATGTAGAAATAGCAATGACATGGATTATGTAATTTGTAAATTTTTATTTTATCATGTGCTGATTTATTGCACAAAATTGTTGCATTACACTAATTACAAAGCATGCAAGACTTCATATTCTAACTATGCTTAATCTGCAATGTTTCTCACAATTCGTCTGTAGCATACTTGCAGTGGAAATGGCTAATGAGAAAATCAGATTTAAGGCAGTTGCTACTTTAATGGATAAGCAGCATGGATCTATCACTCTGGTGACAATCATACAGGACAGGTATATTTACATACGTAGGAAGAATACAGCATACATAGAAATGCAGCTTTGTCTCCTTCATTTCAGTATAAGGCACATTCTTACATGGATGTATATGTATATATGGAAAGAGAAATGAGTCACTGATGGGGTTTAGATTAATTTAAGATTAATAATTAAAATTTATTTCAGAACACTAAAATTAACAAGTGCCAGTATCTCAAATGAAATGTATTTGTGTTTATTTCTGGTAAAAGTTTGTCAGATTACTGTACAAAGCTTGGAGTGAATTTCAGTCTGATGACAGAAAAATGCAGCTCTACTTCAGTGGTGAATGAATACACCTGTATCTGCCTCAGTTTAACAGTCTCCAACTCTTTCAGACAGGGTAAGTGGGGTCAATTCTAACCAGGCTTCACCAGCACAGTTTAACCAGTTTGGAATATATTAGAAGTCAGTGCTAAGTAGGCAGTTTCCTTTAATGTTATATGAGTTTTTATTATGAGGCCAGATTTACCACCTTAATGCCCCAGGGCACTCTATAGAGCAGAGAGTCCAGAGATGTGAATAGAATCACACTGGGATTGCCACAGTCAATCCCAAGAAAATCTCTACCTGGATAATAATCAAAAGCAAAAATAAACTATCACATTATACACATATATCTCCATTTATTTGTTTTGCCAAGAGAAGCCACAACTAAGGAATGGGCCTTTTTTGTGTATTTTCAAGGTCACACCATGTGCTTGTTTCTCCTGAACAGGCTATAAATTTGCTGAGTGAACCCATAGGAGCAAACAGTTGATAACAAATGGACTCTCTGAGGTAATCTAAGATTGTGCACTCAGTTTCTAATTCTGTATCTTGACTTTTAAAATTACTTTGCTTTCTGTGGTGATGATGAGACTGTGAGAAAACATCCAGATAGGCCACAAATATAGCACACACACCCAAAAGCACACACATAGAGAAAAAAAATCACTCAATCCACTGTGTTCTGGGGGAGAAGAACATAAACATATATATAGATCCTACGGATTACAAATCCAATTAGGACAATGTTTACTTTATTCACAATGAGGATAGTTGCTGCTTAATAACAATCTAAGAAGTTTAGGCTCCACTGGGAACCAGAAAAGCCATTACATCTGATGAAGTCATAGAGATCATTAAAAAAAAATACAAAACCAAAGGGATCCCACCCAACACCATCATCTGGTTTTCTTTCCAGGAAGATGCTAGTGTTGCATGCCTGTAACACCAAGGTAAGAGAGAGTGAAGAATCACTCTTTAATTTAAGCACTGCTTTTCATCAGAGACAGTCCCAGGGCTTCCCTTTCAGTTCTCACAACTTGCTTTGAGGCCAGTGGGGGTAATTTTCCCACTTCAAACTAGCACAAATTGAGATGTGGAAAGTGTAATTGACTCAAGTTCATGAATCCAGTTAGAGGCAAAAGAGTGAACAACTTCCAAGAGGTTTCCATTCATCTCTTCTCTGAATCTCAAGCATAAAAAATCTTAATGTGCTTTCAGTTGCCAACACTCTTGAGTTCTTTGTGCATGAATTATACTTTGTTGGTGTAGTTGGCTTGTGAACTTGGAACTTTTTCCTTCTTTATGTGTCTTTTTATTTCAATAACAATAAAGGGAATGCTAAAATGATCCCAGTCGTTTCTGTCTCCATTGCTAAAAAGATGAGTTCTGAATCTTGCATTCAATGATTATGAAAATAGTGTTAAAATTTGCTTTTATTATCTACATAAAAGTTTTCCACACAACTATCTGTTTTCAGAGTCCAAACTGTAAGAGTTTTTATATTGGGTATAAGGAAAACATCTTCTTGAATGAAATACTGGAATTAGCTGCCCAGTTGTTGTCACCATCCCTGGAGGTATTTAAAAGACATGTAGATATGACACTTAGGGACATGTTTTAGTGGTGAATTTGGCACGTTAAGTTAACGGTTGTACCCAGTGACCTTAGAGGTCCTTTCCTACCTAAATAATTCTATGCTTCTATGAATATGAAAAGGAAAGTGGTTTTGAATTCCTTTGGTCTTGCAATGAACTATCAGGTGTTTCAACTGCTGTTTGGAGAAACAGGAGGGTGCAGACCTATGCATCTCCAAATAGCTGGATTATTTTGTGTACTTAGAAGGTTGCAGCAGCTGCCTCTTCTAGGGAATGAATTATACTGGAAAATTTATACTGTGCAATATGCTGAATAACTGTATTTTAATTTATACATTGTTTGTTGGCAGCAACCTGTGACAGTATCAGCTTCTAACATAATTACTGACTATCTCAAACTGAGAACAACTGATACCTTGCAGCAGACTGATAAACAATTATTATAGTGTTCAACAGAACATGCTCTGTGCTCAGTAAAGCAAACAGTGCAATATTTTTGGAGTTTCTGGAGGTAGAGAGGATATGTAAATAAACCTGCCTTTTAATTAGATCTGTATTAAATGCGCTTTTCATCTAATCTCTCATACTCAAAATGTAAAATACTGGCTACAAGCTTGTTGATATTTCTCTGGTAGGCTTGATTTTTCTCAGTACATGCATATGCAAAAGCCAAAAAAGAAGCCTATCTGAAAGCACCACTCAGGTAGCTTTGACCCCCACTAGATTTGTCCAGTTCTGGCTGATTTTCAGATCTGGAAAACAAAGAAGGGATAGAGGAACTTTGTTATGTGACTTTCACGGTGCTTACTTCACCCGTTGTGTAACACAGATAAACTGGAGAAGCAGAGGTTGATGCAAATCATCAGTTGGCCTCATATATGGTGAAAGCCAAAGGTATTGTCTTCAGCTTCAAGATAAACAGGACCATTAGTGGTTTGTGATGCCAATCTCTTCAGAAAATAAAGCACAGCTAGAGGATAGCCCCTCAGAGGTGGAGAGGAACAACCAGAGATACGTGGTAGTGTAGTGGAGGGAGCCAGGTCACCATCTTCTTGGAGGGTGGGAGCAAGCAAGCATATAATCTCCTTTCAACAAAAACATCACAAATATGCAATTAAATATCAAATAAAATGAAATAAAATGTCAGGTACATATACAAAATATATAATTCTCAAGCAAATGAAGGACTTCAAACTAAATAGTAAAATGAAATCAAATAACTTGTGACATCCTACATTACATATATTTTCCAGGCAGCTGAAAAGAACTTGTCAGTGTTGCAGCATTTACTTTTAATGCATTTACTGGTACCAAGTTGTTGTGTTTTAAAGTTCTTGGGCTTTTAGTATAAGATCCATTTTTCTGAGTGGAAGTTACCTAGTTGAAATTTCTTATGAGACATGAATAATATGTAGGTATTTCAGAGCTTTTAATGTTTCTCATCTATGTGGCTTTTTTTTTTTTTTTTGGAATTCTGTGTAGTATCCATCATTGTAGATTTTCTGTGCTAAACCAATTTTCATTCTTCCCACCTGAGCTTAGTCTGTGGAGATCTGAATATTAAATATGCTGGAAAACAAATTAGCAATATTTTATCAGATCTTAAGTACTAACTGCATTTTATTTTACTGATATCTTCAAGCTGTTGCAGAGAAAAACGCATCTATAAAATCCTAGCAATTTTGATATAACAGAAAAAAGGTGGAGAAGATTGAAACAGGAAATCGTATCTAGTGGCACTGAAGACAAATTGTATAATCAGAAATCCCTATGTGCCATTGCCATATTCATTTATCATTAAGAGACACATTTCAAAACAGAAAGGGGAGTAAACTTTTTCTCCACTTGTACAGAAAAAGGAGTTGAAAATCACAAAAAGGTATTATTTTTTAAAGATTAGAGATCTGTTGGTCCTTTGTTTGTTAATTTATCTATGATATACAATTAAAGTACATTGAATCTTACTTTTACAAATAGTTTATCCATTCAGAACTGGACTTATTGTAATTGCAAATATCAGAAAATTGTACTGGTTTTTCTAAAAACCTTCTTTAGTGGAAGTGATTTCTCTCCCTGGAATAAACGGTCCACAGGAGGAGGAAATAAAAATACTGGCAATGGAAAACTGCAAGTCTCTTATACCTGGCTATATTGCTTCTCAAATAAAGAGTTACATTTACACACAAGTAGAAAACATTGCTGGAAAATACCTGAGGGTCAGGTACCAAGAGACAGCTCTTAAATTTTGTGTCACTCACAATATAAATGAGATTCCTGTGGGAGTCTCATTTGCTAACACTGAAATTTTTTTGTACTGACTTATGCTATAGTATCTGATTGTCAGGTAGATTTCCAGTTGGCAAGGTGATTTCATGGAGAAGCAGTTCAGAAAGTATATTGAAGGCAGTTCTATTTATTTATGTGGCAAATAATCTTTAGTTCAATGCTGTTAGTTTCACACAAAACAACACCTTTGCTATAGAATGAACTCTTGCAGTATGGTAAAGTCAGTTTATTACTGTTACCTATTTATTATTTATGATGTACTAAAGACCTAGAAATCCCATTCAGGATCAATCCCTAATTAGGCCTGGGTTGAACAGACAGATAAGAATAAAGAAATTCTGGACTCCATAGACTGTGCAGGTGATTATTTGTAAACTCTGATCCCCTTGACAAGAAGAAATCTGTTAGTTTCTCAGGAAGCAGTATGAACATAGAGACTATCTTGCTGAAATCTTAAACATAAATACTTGATGTATCAGACATGTTAACATTATAGTATAAGCATTACAAATCATGTACAGACATACCCAACACTGTAACTGAGAAGGGACAATGGTCACAAATTTGCAGATAAATCTCAGCTCTGTAAAAATGTGCTTGCATGTCCAACTGCAAGATACTACTGAAATGATCGTTTGCACATGTGATATGAAAACTAAAACTGGAGATCTTAATTGTAGAATCCTAGAACCATTCAGTTGGGAAAAGACCTTTAAGATCATTAAGTCTAACCATTAACACAGACAAGTCCAACACCAAGTCATGTCCTAAAGTGCACCATCAATACATATGTAAAATGCCTCCAGGGATGGTGATTCCATCACTGACCTTCACAGCCTGTTCCAATGCTTGACAATCCTTTTGATGAAGAAATTTTTCCTTCTATCCAATCAAAACCTCCCCTGGCACAATTTTGGGGTGTTTTGTCACATCCTATTCCTTGTTACTTTTCCTCCAGGCAATACAACTCCAGCTTTGTCAACTGGTCCCACCAGTCTTGTGCTCCAGACTCCTCACCAACTCTGCTGCCCTGCTCTGGACTTCCTCCAGCGCTTCAATGTCTTTCATGCACTGGGGGCCCTAAAACTGAACACATGATGCAAGGTGGGGCTCATCAGTGTCAGATGCCCTTATCCTGCTGGCCACACTATATCTGATACAAGCCACAATGTATTGATGTATCTGATACATTGGCCTTTTTGGCAATGTTCTGGCTCATGTTCTGCCAGCTGTTGACCAGCATCTCCATCCTTTTTCACTAAGCAGCTTTATATATACTCTTAGAATTTTAGAATCATTAAGTGGAAAATACCTTCAAGGTCATCAAGTCCAGTTGTTAACCAAGTCTGTAACACTGTATGGGGTTGTTGTAACACAATGGCAGCACCTGGCACTTTGCATTGTTGAACCTCCCACAATTGTTACCAGACCATTGATCCAGCCTGTCCCCATCTTTCTGCAGAGTCTTCCTCTCCTCCAGAGGATCAACACCCCCACCCAAACTTGGTGTCATCTGCAAACTGACTGAGGATGTACTCAATGCTGTTGTTCAGGTCATTGATAAAGATCTTAAACAGGACTCACCCCAACACTGATCCTTGAGCAACAGATCTGGTGACCAGCCACCAAGTGGATTCACCTCCATTCACCACCACTCTCTGGGCCCAGCCATCCAGAGACTTTTCTATCCCATGAACAGTGCATTCACCCAAACCATGAGCAGCCAATTTCACCAGAATAATAATATGAAGAATGGTGTAAGAGGTTTTATTGAAATCCAGGCAGGCAACATTTCCAGCCTTTCCCTCACCCACTAACTGGGGCATCTTGTCATAGAAGGAGATTAAGTCAGTCAAGCAGCACCTGCCTTTCATAAATCCCTGCTGGCTGGACATGATTCCTTGGTTTTCCTGCCTGTGCCATATGATGGGGTTCATGATGATGTGCTCCTTGACTTTCCCCAGAACCAAGGTCAGGCTGACAGGGCTGTGGTTCCCCACATTCATCCTCTGGCCTTTCTTGTAGCTGGGCCAACACTTGCCAACCTCCTGTCAGCTGGGACCTCCCTGAATAACCAGGGCTGCTGGTAAATTAATGAATGTGTCTTGAGTGCTTCTACCAACTCCCTGAGTACCCTTGGGTGGATCCCATCTGTCCCCACAGACCTGTGCATGTTAAAGGGGGGCAGCAGATCACTGACCACTGCCTCTTGGATTATGGAGGCTTCATTCAGCCCCCTGTCCCTGTACCCCAACTCAGAGAGGTGGGTACCTGAAGAACAACCGGTCTGACTCTTAAAGGCTGAAACAAAGAAAGTTTTAAGTACTTCTGCCTATTCTTCATTTGTCACTGTTTCCCCTTTAAAGGGAGGATTTAAAATCAGGTCTTCTGTTCCTTTTTCTAAAAAGCTTCTTTGTTATCTTTTATGCTAGTGGCCAGATTAAGTACTAGTTGAGCTTTGGTGCAGCAGATTTTCCACCTGCATTACTCCAAAGCATCCTTGCAGTTCTCCTGAGTTGCTCCCCTTTCTTCCAAAGGTTGAAAACTCTCCCTTTTTTTTCCTGAGTTCCAGCCAAAAGTCTCTGTTCTGTCAGGTCAGTTTTTTTCCTTGATGGCTTGTCTTTTGGCACGTGGACGTAGTTTTCTCCTGCGCCTGTAATA
This sequence comes from Ammospiza nelsoni, assembly GCF_027579445.1. Taxonomy (NCBI): domain Eukaryota; kingdom Metazoa; phylum Chordata; class Aves; order Passeriformes; family Passerellidae; genus Ammospiza; species Ammospiza nelsoni. Next base: position 102,777,588 of record NC_080635.1, on the reverse strand, counting down.
TTTCCTTCTTGATGAATGGCCATTTTGCTTATGTGAATTTATAAAGAATGCTCTTATTTTACTGTAGACACATTTTTAGCTTTTATAGGCTTTTTAAAGAATCTCATGAAATGTGTTCTAGTGAGTTTACTGAACTAAAAATAATGCACAAGATGATTATGCCCTTGCTCATTTGGTGTCTTCCACTATCCAAATCTGGAAGAATATTGATTTCTATTTTTCTGATGAAGAAGGATTAACTGACCACTTATTGAGGGAAGGAATAGATTGTGGCCATGAACTGGAGGAAACAGTTCATTCTCCTTAACTGTCTATTTGTATATGAGCGCATGGCTTGAAGGCAGTTCTGGAAGTTCCTCTTAATGGTGTCCTTGAAATCTCATTTCCAGTGTTTAGACATGTGTCAAGGTTTGACACTGGCACAAGGCCAAATGCCCCCATGAAAATACACTTTCTCTGGTGTCTGCTGTGAGATTTTGACCAGGAACAAACAAAGCAGGCTCTCACTTGAAAAAAAAGAAAAGTTTATTAACTAAACTACAAAAACAATTACTAAACTACACACAAAAGAAAAAGAAAAAACGCAAGGAAAATGAAAACTTCACAAAAACACTCTCCTCCTCCTCCCCCCTAAATTCCCAATACAATACATCTTCCAAAATCACCAATTCTGGGTCCAGCACCACCCTTTAGAATGCTCAACTTTCAGCTCCTCAAGAGGAGAGGGAATCCTTCCATGTGTCGTGGTGGCCTTTTCCATCCTTGTTCCGGTGCTCTCACCACCGAACAAGAATCAGGGCTGCTTCCAGGGTTGTCTTTTTAAGGATGCTTTGTCCAGTTCCAGAAAAGCACAGTATCTCACCTTTGGGACATCCGTCCCCCCCATATTTTATATACCCCCTGGGGCCGAGGGGTACCCACACTGAATCTTCTTTGGCTCTGGGACATTTCTCCCCCTGGACTCAGTCTCTGTATCACACGGACACATGGCTCTGTCCATGGCTACACAAAAGAGTCCAGCATAAAATGCCACTCCATCTTCTCCATTTTCCCAACATCTCTCACTCTCTCTCTCTCTGGTCCAGACCTTCATCACTCGTCTAGGAAGGGTTAATGTTCTGTGAAGTTTTCATTGTCCAAGAAGGGTTAAAAACTCCTCCAAGCGGCTGGACTCCTGGCTGCACACCCCCCCCCCCATCTCCTCAGCCAGGCTGCCAGCTGCCAGCACATGTTTACTGAATTTCAAGGTAACGGCCACAAACACAGGCTGCACTCTCTCTCTGTCTGTCTCCAAGGGGGGGGAACAGGCTGCCCATTGCTTCCCGGCATTTCTTTACTTCTTCCTTCCACCCTTGGGGGGGCCAGGCCTACCTCTCCCGGGCCGGGCCGCATGGCTTTTCCCCTCCCCCCGCCCAGCCAGCAACTGGGCCGGGGAGAGACCCAACTCCTTCCCGCCAGAAATCCAAACAGAAACTGCCAGGGGAGAGCCCTGCTTTTACCCTGTGGTCTCAGAGGTGGATCCAATGCCCAGTGGCTGGGCCAGATGGCAATATTCAAATCTGAGCACTCACTGGCCCTATCTACAGCATCCCAGAAATCCTGTTTCCGGGTCAAACCATGACAACATGGTATCAAATGTCTCAGTCTATAGGACCACAATTATCAACTGCAAAACACACTTTGTATTTTATTGTCTCATTGATCTTTTTAGTCAGTACAAAGCAGTCCACATCTTATGAATAACTGAACATATTTTTATCACATGTGAATATTTCCTTACCTACATGATACAACTGTAGTTTTACAACCAGCTTCTTAATTATTTGCTTATTGACAAAACAAAATATGCAATTCCCCCATTTACTTTAAACACTAAACTTTTACTAGATTCTTCCTAATACTTTTTTTTGTGTATATTCTCTGTCACTGAGAAAAAGTGATGTAGTAGCCTGTAACCATAGGCCACGCTATGTATGTTTGTGGAAATCTATTGACACTTAATAATAAAAAAAGCCACTACGTTGGCAAAGGCAAGGCATTGTCATGGTAAAACTATGAATCTTCGGATCTTTTTGTGCTTGTCCACATGAACACTTTCACACATCACAGCATGCATTACTGAGTCGTTTGTCATATTCCCAAGTATTTGTAATAACCAGTTTTAAGTAATATGACAGCTATAGCTATGGCTTGTGCAAAGAAATATTTTCAGACGTCTATACTTTCTATCACTTCCCTGCTCCTAGGAGTATGGCCATTAACACAGTTGTTTGAAATTACTGTTGTTATAACATCATTTTTAGCATACTAAAATCAGAACCTTCATATTCAAGTTATTTCTACTTATTTATTCGTTTATTTAGTTAGTTGATTTATTGGAGGGGTGGGTTGGTTTTGGAGTGTTTGGGTTTTTTCCCTTTTGGCTTAACAGAAGATAACTGCTATTTTTAGTTTCAATTTTCTGTTTTAACAGTCAAAGTTTCTAAATACTGACATTCTTGAGAGTAACTATTTAATTTTTTGGTACTCAAGTTTTTGTAAATTCCTAATTTCTAAATTAAATTCTTGAAAAAAATAATCTAAATTCTTTATTGAGTAGGTTTTTCAAAGACAAATTTCTTAGGATTTATAAAGAAGAAAGTATGGCTAGATTTTTGAAAATGGCATGTTGCTCACAATATATTTTGCATTTAAAACTGTCTCCTAAGGGCAAAAGCCGTTAGTTACTAATCCCTTAATGAGAACAGACACTCTCTTAACTGTGTATTTTGCTGAAGAATAGTTTGCACTTTGCCCTCAACATTTGGGTAATTAGGTTTTTTAATATTAATTCTACAGGAAATGTAAGATAGTTCTGGTTTCATTTGTGGTCTTCTCTGATGTTTCTCCATGCATTTTTTGTGTTGTTTCTGTATGTTTCATACTTTCCATAGCAGCTCCTTGCATGAAAGTGATGATGGGTGTGAATGAGAAAGGGACAATGAAGATATAATGCCTGATAGAATGTGATTTATACTGCTGTAATTCATATTTTCTGTGCTGGTAATGTGTTCACATGTAATTAGGCTGCTAATGGTGAATTATGGAAATGTAGATCACACATTCTAACGGGATTAGAAATGGTTTGCATAATAGTAATTCAATTTTTTTTAAAAAATTATTCTAAGTAATTATAATGTTGGGGGTTTGGGTTTTTTTTGCCCCTCATTAAAAAAAAAAACAAAAACAAAAACAAACCAACAGTATCTGATGACACACTACTGAAATCAATTACAAGTTAACTTGTATCAATGGATATAATAATAAGCATGTTTCATCACAGTTTTTTTACAGAAAAGGACTATAGGATGTAGTCTTAATTCAATAAAAAGAAATGAGAAAATAGAATGAATATACTTAAAATCTCCTAAAAAGTCTATTTCCTAACACAAACTACTTTAATGACTTGCTCAAGACCTACTGCAGGCTTTAGCAGAAATGTCAGCATTGAATACTTAATGTGTCCCCCCTACCTCCTGCCTAGCAGCAGAGTTCAACAGTGCTTCAGAGGCATCTTATCTTCTGAAGTTTTAATACTCCTAATTTATTTTCTGAAGAGAAGGTAAACCCTTAGAGCAGACCAACTGCCTCTGACAAATTTCCTGCCAGCAGAGAGCTAAAGGGAAGAGGAATCCACAGCATTCATCTTTCAAACAAGTTGTGTATGAGCCATGGATGACTGCGCGTAGATGAATTTCAAAGGTGGACAGTCCTGTCTCATCTGGGTGTTGCAGGCTGTGGCAACTTAAAACCAGCAGGGATGCTTTTAAGTCAGGTTTTTTTATATGAAAAGCTAAATTTAGATAACAAACTTGACAAGCTTAGTTTGACTTTTTAACCACAAATGTTACTTGAAAGTAGTGTTGTATTCTTTATACAAAACCAAATAATTTACCTTTGAGGACCTTCATTTTTGCCTTCAGCCATTAGTTTGAAAACAGTTCCTCACATCAGAATTTTCTGGTCACATATAAAATTCTGTAACCAGGCACACTATTAAGCATGTTATATGAACTTGTCCTGAAGTTCAAAAATCAAAGAATTTTCTATAAATTTAAAAGCAAGAAAAGAATTCAAGGTCTCATAAAGATATGCCTTTTTAAAGTTTGGCTTTAACCAAATGTTTAGTTAATTAGGTATTTATTTGGAGCATCCATTTCATAGAGAAAATTCAGCTTAACATCTTAGTCTTACACTGAGAATGGCAGTTCTTGTAGCTTATAAAAAGCATGATGCTGAAGATGTCAAGATGGCTGCCACAAACACCAAGGACAAAAGACTTAGTCCTAACCTTACTTGCTCTTGACAACTTTTTTTGATAACCTAACCTTATGTTGCTCTTGACAACTTTTTTTTACTTGCACTTCTTGTTGGAAGCATAAGGTGTTCTCAAGATTACCCTATGGCAAAATAGACCTAGAAATGTCATGGCATTGAAAGCCTGCAATGGGACTCATAGATATTTGTCTACATATTCTTAGGAGTTGTAAGGTCTTCTACAAACACAAAACAAAAGACACAGCGATAGACAAGTTTGGGTTTGTTCTTTTTAAACTGAGAACTAAAACAGAATTCCCAAACTTTCAAATCTGTTTTAAATTGGAGGATGTGTTACTTAAAGTGTATTTTACCAGAGGACTGAGAAGTGATTATTTGAATCTGCTCCATCTGTAGTCTTTCCATCGATTGCAATGGGACTTCACTTAAGCCCTTAATGCACAACATTTTCTGTCATAGAAGAGCATCTGAAACTGGGTCATTTAATCTATTCTCACACTATAAGGTTATTTCCTTATAGCACATACATTGACTTGTTTAGTTTAAAATATCACAAAAAATTTTCACCAGTTACAAAATTTTCCCCAGGACTGTTTTTAACTCATCGTATCATAGCAATTTTTAAAATTTTATTGAGCAGTTAACAAACAAAAATCAAAGTTCCCCCCCTTCAAGTTCCTTCACTCTTATTCTTTATAAAACTATTCTCCTTGACATTTTCAAGACAGTAATATTTCTTTTTGTATGTGTTCCATTACTTAATGGAATGGTAACTGGTTTTCACAGATCCTATCTGTCTTTGTTCTTTACAAAGCAATATCAGATTGGTTTCTCACATAGGTGTTCCTCCTTTATAATTTATAATTTATAATTTTCAAAAAATAGTTACTGCTGCTGTTTAATTAGTCATTGCACTGTGATTTCTCAAATATATCTGCAGGCAAAATTAGCTTTTCTCTTTCCTATTGTGAAAGAATGTGCACCTATCTGACAGGGAGTATTGTACTTTTCTCCTAAAAAAACAGTTGTTAGAAAAAAATGAAAGGAAGGATATATCACAAATGGAACAAAATAAAGCACTACAATTGTGTATTTCTGATCTTTTAAATCTCCATAGAAATTAACACTTTATTTAAAACTGAGGTAATAATATTCAGTACAATGCTCAGATCAAATAACAAAGTTTAGTTGAACATAGGTTTTTTTTTCATAGTCTAAGATCTTGGTTGTAGTAACAATTAAGAGAACATGTAGAGAATAAACTATCTGAGTGATCAAATCATCTGTAATTGTAGGCTATCAAATTTATCAAGCTGTATCTTTAGCATATATGTCAAGTTTTTAAGTGCTTTTTCTCATATAAAAAAAAAAATCAAGTTCAAAAGTAATTTAGAACTTGTACCTTCAGGGTCTCTCTAGCAATTTTGCCATTAAATAGAATTATAAACTTCACATTTTTTGCTTTCTTACTTCTCTTTCACAGCAGGTCCCCTACTTCACTTTCAGACTATCCTGTGTTGCTGAAAGCAATAGGGATTTCCACACTGGTTTCAAAGGCACAGAATACTTGCAGTATCCTCAAATATAATTGATCCTCAACAGATTGGACATAATTTTAAAACAGTAAAATCATGCTTAGATGTTCAAGAGAGTTTACAAAGTGGAAAAAAGCATCTGTTCTAATGAAAGAAGCATGCTCTTCTTTCATTAGGAAGAAAAACAATCAGTGTAAGTAGGAACATGTATTAAAGGACTTTTCCCTCCTTGTTTTTCCTAACAAAATACTTGCTTTCCAAATTGATAAGTAATATATAAGATCAAGAGTAGGCAATTCTATTGTGTCGTAAGTCAAGCTAACAGAACAGAAGACCAGTTTGGCTAAGCTGGGAACTTTTCATGAATCTCAAAAGGAAAAAAAATAATTACATGGCCTCAGGAAGTAAGATTTGAAGGAAGAGCAGGGCTGTGGTTCATTCAGGCAAAGCGAGGAAACAAAAAAAAAAAGCCATTTAGAGTTGAAACTGGCCAGTGTTGTTTCAGAAACAAGAAGGACTTTTTAAAAGCATATTAATAACAAAACAGACAGATAGTAAACATGAGACCAATACTTTTTGAAGATGGCCATCTGACTAATACAAGTTAAGAAAAAGCTGAGATAGTCAATAAGGTTTTAGACTCTGCTTTTAAAAGTAGTGATAGACCTTGGGATGCCCTTCCCCTTGAGCTGAAAGAACACAAACATGGGATCAGTAGCTTTTCATTTGCAAGGACTGAAAGGGTAAGGTACCAGCTGTATCGGCTGAATGTTCACACAGCCATGGAATCTGAGAGGATTCATCCCAGAGTACCGAAGGAAGTAGCAGATGTTATGACAGGAGCTCTCTCAATCATCTTAAAAAAGGGCAGTCCCTGCTGACTGAAAGCTAGCCAATGTTATTCCTATGTACAAAAATGGTTAGACAAGATCCAGGGAACTATGGACCTCTTAGGCCAGGAAAATTATGGAGAAGATGATACTGAGATTGAAAGATCATATTGAGGCATTTTGAAAAGCATTTTAAGAACAATTATATAATCGGATACAGTCAACACAGGGTTCAGAAAAGAAAGTTCTGTTTAACTAATTTGATATCCTGCTATTAAAGTCACACACTTAGTGGATGAATGAAAGATGTTGGATTTTTAGTAAAGCTTTTGATATTTTCCATCACAGTATCCTTATCATGTATTACATTTTTTAAACTCAAATGCTTTTTGGAGAAATTTTTCTCTAGGAAATCACAGAAATTAATTTTTTTTATTTGCTATTGAGAGATGCAGGATGCTTGATCCAAAAGTTTTTAATAGTGACTGTGTTGATTACCTACCTTAGAAAAGTAAAAATAAAATTCATTCATAATTCAACAGAATAATTCTTTAGTTTCATTTCAAAAGAGAAATTCCATAAAATTAGGCAAAACAGATACAAGATTACCTAAAAAGTGCATAAAAGGACAAAGTGTTTTCAGTAGGCATGAGGAATATCTAAAAAAAAAATAATTAAGATTAGGACAAAAAAAAAAAAAAAGAAGGGCTTAAACAATATTCTTTGCTGTGTATGGCTAATCATAAGAGTAAAGAAAGTGGTAAGTGGTAATTTTTCTTCCTAAAGTGGAAGTCTCTGATTGCATAAAAGGGAAAAGAAAATTAACTCTCAATAACTAAATGTAGAAAATGTAGAATTATTATAAAACAGACAGAACAAAAAAACCAAAACTCTAAGAAGCAACATAAAAAAACCATTGTAATAAAATTCTTTCTATGTGCTCTGGAAGTCAGATGACTGCTAGAGATGGCAGAACCCAAAACTGTCTACAGGAGGCATCCAACAATATTAAAGCCATAACAGACATTGCTGGTAAGGCAAGCCTGAAAAGCTCCTTCTAACTGAAATTAAGTTGATGAAAATGAACAAAACCAATTTACCAGGAACAGACAGTATTCACCCAAGAGTTGTAAAGGAATTTGGATATGACGCTGTTAAATTACTAATTTCAATTTATAACCTAACCTTCAAAACAGCTGATATGAGTAGGGTTTCACCAGAACCTTGTGCTCTGCAGTAAATTTGCAAGCAGTCTCATAAAGATGATGGACACTGAGGTGACAGAAGTTGCTGATGAAACAATTAGAAAATTATGTTAAATAGAGTAAGATAAATGTGCATATAATGGGTAGTTGTAAGATTTTAGGATACTAAGGATGGAATGTAAGCTAAGTTTAGGCATCTAGAAGTTTGATATCCAGACCAAATTTGGCATTTTAGGTTCCAGCAGAGAGTTTGGAAAGATATATAGATTAGGAAGCTGATTCATCCATTTGCGCTTACAGAAAGATGAATTGCAAACTTTACTGTTTATGGGGAAATCTTAGATAATGATCTTGGGCCTGACAATTTACTTTTTCACAGCTGTGAGAAGAAACCCAACAAGAGATCTGGGCAATGAAGTGCTAGACAAAATTCAATGCAAATAAATGCTAAGTAATAGATATGAGCAATAAAATTTCTATATATAGAAATGAGGTTATATACATAGTGATTTATGCATGTTAATTTATTCAGGAAATATATTTTTAATCTGTGGATAGTTCTTTAAGTGACCAGAAGAAGTTAAAAAAGGAATGAAAAGTTGGTGTTATCTGAAGAGAAACACATATTAAAAGCTAGGAAAAATATCAGCACTATGTAAATCAAAATCATTCTTATCTCCAACACACAAGCCAAATATACTAGGGGAAAAAAAATTCAGGATAGATTGGCTGGAATCCTCAGACACATAGATGACTAACTCAATGGAGTTGCAATGTTTGAAGAGCCAGCTCTGAATGTTTTCCCAACACCCTGTAAATTTGCTAGTTGCCAATCTGACATCTCTTACATGTGTAAGTCCATTTTACAGACATTCTTTAGTGGGAGCATAAAGTCAGATTGCTGAGGATGCTGTTAATGCATGGCACACTATGGCCATATTTTCTGTGAATTGAAAAACCATGATATCACTTTGGGCATTGGATTTTTACTGTTATTACTAGGCACATTCCTCTTCACAGGCTGTCTGGTTGGAAAAAGAAATTACCTCATTAGTCTTTTTTCTTGTCAGGATAATCTTGGCAAAAAAACCCCTAGTAGATTGCTGGGTTTATCTCACTGATATTGTTGATTTATACTGTGCTTTTAATCTGTGTTTGTTACCTATTTTGGTGAGTTTTTAGACCAATCGTTAAATCTGTATTCCTCCAAAATGAAATTTTGCATTGAATTTTTAATATCATAAAAATTGAAAAGATTATAGTGTCTCATGTATAACTGCAGTTTGTTTTTTCTCCCTATGAATATTTTGGATTAAAATAAATGCCTGATACAAAGCATACTGAAATCAATCCCTAAATCCTCTACCAGACATAACATAATTGATGAAAAATTCTTCATAGAAAACAGAGGAAGTGCAGAGGAAAACTAAAAGCTTCCAACAGATGAGGAGCCTTCTTTGATGGTAGTTTGATTCCAGAGAACCAGCGCTCTGCTTTTACACTTATATTTTACACTTTTTACATTTTACATTTTTTTCTTCTTTCAGTTGCCCATCATCTTTTGCAGTAACTTTGGCATGGTTAGACAGTGAACATATGGTGCTTTCCACAGAAAATGTCTGTGCTAAGTGACAGTAGAAATTATTAGTTAGCCATTATAGAAAACTTTTGATTAAAAAAGTGCATACTGTAGCTGCTATTTGTAGAAGCAAGCACCCTCAAGGGATTTGATTGAAAATGTCAATTGAGGTATGACAGATAGTTTGTAAAAACATTAGCAGTGTTTCATGTTCTACAACTGTTCATTATGTTTAAATTAAAACTCTACATAGATACTGCATGACAATACACATATTATTTAAAGGTCATTCCCAAAATGTTGGAGATGAAATAATGTTTCTTTTGGGTAAATAGGCTTTGAGATTTGTTGTATGATTGATATGGGAAAAGGATAGAATAGGTAATGAAAACAAGCCTGTTTTTCTCAAATGTCTTTTTTCAGGCTTTACAGAATTATTTTCTGTGACCCAAACACCAGATTTGTTATTGACTACTTGTGTGTGAAAAGTTTAAAGATGTTGCTGAGGTTCTAGGAAGAAGACAACAGTTATGCTGTTTATTCTAGAAGCTTAAAAAAATTCCTATGCATAAAGTCTTCTGAAAAAACTCACTTGGGAAGTCTATAAGGGAGTCTAGTATGATTCTTGTAACCATATAATGTCAAAAGAGTGGAAAATTGTATCGACACCCCCAATAAAAAGAGTAATATTAATAAAGTTTGTGGCCAATTCTTTTGGAAAATTTTCTTTTGGAAAACTTTGGCATAAAAATATAAACGAAACTTACAGTTGCAACATTGTCAGAGCTATTTTGAAAATAGGATTCAGTTTTACACATTTCTGAATGAGACAAATACTAAATTAAAGAGAAAGAAGCATGTCATAAGTAGAAGCATGGAAAAGGTGACAGCATGGCCTACTACACTAATGGAATTGAAGTCAAGACACTGACTAATTCCTCTGCTTCTCAGTTTACCCCTTGTACATTGTCAAGACAAAATATGTCCCTTATAGTCCATATGTTCTTATTCAAATGTGACCTAATATTTTCATAGAACAATGTTACTAGGCCTCCTTCCTATTTCTGTCTAACTGCTCATAAACTTTGTCATCTCCATCAGCACTCACCAACCACTCTTCTGGCAAAGATAGGGCTGGGAGATTAAATTGCTCCAGACAGGCATTCTAAGGGATAAATAACAGATAGCAGGAGAAGTTCTTAGGATATGTTGTTTCTTCCTGATGGGTAAATGGATGTTACCATGCTGCTTGCCAGACTGAGAGACAGAGAGAGAGAAAAGAAGCAAGACAGGTTTCCTCCCCCAGGCATAGTCTCAAAGGTGGAAAAATCTCATAATAAGAGTTTTATTGATGTATTCACCATTCATTTACCTTTCTGAGTTCTTGAAAATATTGTTGAACAGGGCTCCATCTTAAATGGAGCCAAATAAAATATTGGAATCAGATACAAGCCTAGCCTGAAGCAGGCAGTGAAAAGATCTGTGAGGCTGCCAGAGGAAGGGAAGGGAAGGGAAGGGAAGGGAAGGGAAGGGAAGGGAAGGGAAGGGAAGGGAAGGGAAGGGAAGGGAAGGGAAGGGAAGGGAAGGGAAGGGAAGGGAAGGGAAGGGAAGGGAAGGGAAGGGAAGGGAAGGGAAGGGAAGGGAAGGGAAGGGAAGGGAAGGGAAGGGAAGGGAAGGGAAGGGAAGGGAAGGGAAGGGAAGGGAAGGGAAGGGAAGGGAAGGGAAGGGAAGGGAAGGGACACAGCTCCTTTATAAAAGTTATCATTTAAACCAACAGACATTTTATAGACTAAGATTCAAACACATTTAACATTATTTTAGCTACTCAAGTGAAGTAGTCTAGAATTTGGAAAAAATTGATTGATGAATTCTGGCTGTTCATGCCTCCAGTGATTACAGAGGAAATGTAAAAAAATTGGGGCCTTAACTATACCTGAAAATTATGTTCTTTGCATAGTGGACTACTGTTTTTTACACTAATAACTGTATTTCTGATTCCCCTATGTTTTGAGTTGTTTAGTGTCCAGGAATGTGAGCTGGTGAGGACAAGCATGAATCTGGCATGAATCCTGAAAGACTTAAAAGGAGTGCATCCACAAGATAGAGACTCTTTGTACGTGCATTTAGAGCATATTGAAATTGTTGTGCACATGCAAATCAACTTCACCTTTTGAGTACAATAGCTTTGCCAAATCTTAGAAAGATTTTTTTCCTCATGTGTGTGAAAAAGATATGCTTTACACACTTAGGGAGTCTGTTAGATTAAATTAATATTAGGTCAAATTGCTATGCAGGAAAGCATATCTGATCTTTAAAAAAATAAGTTAATTTATAGTTCAAGAAAAGGGACCATTAAAAGTATTAAACTACAAGTTTGTTATAATAATGTTTGGTCATGTGGAAAGCAGTAAAATGCATTCAAAACCAGTTCAAATAGGTAGCAACACTTGGGATAGTTCAATATCAATTTTACTCAGATTCTGTTCAATTTACAGTCTTGTTTACTAGTCTAAAGAGCTCTGTATTGTCAAATTTCTGTTTCCCCATTGTTCTTTATTATCTTCTTTCAGTCTTGAATCTCAGAATGTACACAATATTCATGTAATGGTTTCTTTAGTGCTGGAAATAGGATAATATACACTCCTTAGTCTTACATAGTCTACCTTGCTTACCTTAAGGGGATCTATCTGAGGGTAACATTAGCATGTTAGTCACAATGAGGCACTAAGGTAATTTCCAGCTGATTATCCCCCATGGCTTGTTGGAATCCATAAGGTTAGAGGATTTTTAGGAAATGGTTAAAAAAGTATAGGCCTCAGATTGAAGTTTTGTTAGCATTGCAAATACAGCAGAAAAGTTTCCCAAGCAGTAGACGTGACAAATAACAATAGGCCTCTGTAGAATTGGCTTAAGGATGGCAACAAGGTTATTTAATGTATATCTTTAGAAGGTTAGCATGAATAGAATTTTGTTCTTTGTCTCTTATGAATTAGTCTTTGTTTTACTATCATTGCGTGTGCTTTGTGGGATTGGATAGAATGCTTGTCAATACGTGTTTTCTGTGTCTGATTGGCTGAATTCTAGTCTGAGATGATTTTATGTATTTCTGTACCGGCCCTGCTGGAGGAGACATTTTTTTGGTGTGGATCAGTGAGCTGTCATGTCTCCATTTTGTATTTTGAGACTGATGTGCTGGAAATAAAAGCAAAAATCTCTTCACTGGTCTGGTTACAATGTTATCCATATTTGGATATTTTGTCGCGGCCTAGTGGGTTCCTTTTTAAGACATAGGTTCCTGACACAATTGGACTTATACTTACCCCGTCCCCCGCAATGGCTAAGTGATATTATATGAAATCTTATGATTTCATGTTAATACACATTTAAATCTGGAATCTGACCCATTCTTAGTAAGGGTAGCAAAATTTTACCTCCAAATAAAATTTAAGAAGTCCTAAAATCTGACTTAATCTACTGACCCACAGAGTGAAATCTTTGGATTAGGGTCAGTCTCTAGTAATCAGAACAGGAGGATACAGATGCAATTTACTACTCCTGTTTTACATTAAGCTTAGAAAACACATTTCTTTTTACTGCCAGATAAGTCTTAGAGAATGTGTTTTAGCTGGAAAAAAAAATCAAAGTCCTTAAGAAAAGGTTGACAAGAAGCAAAACCACCCAAACCCAAATTAATAAAGCTAACAAGATTAAAAGAATTTCTTCATGAAAAACAAAGGAAAACAGCTGCAAATGGTGGCAATCACAATTCTTTTTTATTTAAAAGGACACTGCATAATGCAAGTGTATGATATTCACAACAGCTGTGTTGAATGGCTCACAAACAATTCTGTCCTCACTTCTTTTGTTTCAGTTCCTTTTCCACCTATAGTTGAGCAAACATCACAGAGGTCAGTTGTATGCCAAATCTGACAGGGAAAAACAAGCAAGCATACAAACCTGGCACAAAAATTGAAAAGAGAGTGTGAAATGAAAGAAAGCTGTGGTTTGTATGCAACATATTTTCCTTCTGTCATTTAAATAGCTGTAATTTTATATTATAAATCTGGGAAATGCCCTAAGTAAAATAGTAGTTAAGAAGGTGGTTTTTTTCTTAGATGGATAATGTACTTGTAAGCAAGCACTGTGTTTTGGATCATCTCTAAGTCAGTACTCCCAAGTACAGATAATAACATGTCTTCAGAAATTCTTCTCTAGCTCCCCCCAAAGACAGTTAATTAACCCAGAAAGCGTTATTAATGCCTGCATGCTGAAAAGCATTTGGATTTTTATAGAAAATAACATGTCTCTGAATAATACAACATACTCTTTCTTGTCTACCATCTTTGTCACTTCATATGTTATCTAGCTTTATCAGCATAAGCACTTTTATATAGTTCACCCATTAAATAATTTCAGCTTTTGAATTCCTAGATTTTCTGAAATTAATGACTAATCATAGAGAGTGCCTGACAGTTATAAATAAAAACACTCTGGAAGCTTACTTTGTTAATTCAGATTTTCACATATTTATCTCTTGATTAATACTTCAAAAAATATTAGAGAGACATGAACACTCTTCCCACAATTTTTAGTTTGAGCCCAGCCTTAGACCAGAAAAAAACCTTTATATGTGCTGCAAATCAAATATTCTAGCTATGTGCTTTGAAAAGATTATATCTATTCCATTGGTCCAGAGTAGTGGAGTGAGGACTATTATATAAATTTCCTCCTTTTAAATTGCTTCTTTTTCAAAATATACACACTTTTTTACATCTGCTTAGATTTCCTCCTTTCTTTCACAATCATTTAGTTTCCTTCTGAAAAAGAATGACACTGGGGCCCCAAGTGTAGCATTATAGGATTCCTGGATTTTATGTATTGGGATAAAAATTATATAGAGGGCATATGTAAATTCTATATACTATGAACGCTCTTCACACACAATGCTTGTGAGTAGCAACATCTACAGTTCAACTGTATATCTTCTTCTTCATATGTCTTCTTTTCACCTATATTAACAGCACAAGGTATATTTACTTTGCCTTATGGAAGGGAGGAGGTGAATTTCAAACTATTGCAATACCTATTCAAGTGATATTTGATGTGATACTAGAGTAATTGTGTGTGCAAGAATATAAAGAGAAGCACAGTTCAATGACCATTATTACTAAAGTAATAGTCTTCAATTCCCATAAAACTTGGTCCAATATATAATAGACTATTATGATTGTGATTTTTATACTGACTTGGCTCAAATTCCAAAGCAAAGCCTCTGTAATGTTTTCACTCTTAGATTGCAATAGTATACTCAATTCTTTTGCCTGGGGCAGTAAAATATTGCAAAATACTATTATGCTCTTTCCTTTTTGGTCAGCCATTTGTGACAAAAATATTGACAACTTATGTATGTTTAGAAGCCAGATACATTGGCTTATTGCCCTAAAACAAGAGGTGAAGAAATTTACAAGTCTAACTCCTGAATGTGCTGATATTTACGTTAGCAGTAGGTAGTTGTATTTTGAACTCACAACTTGATGCTGTTTTCACACATGAGAAAGCAGACGTCAAGAAAAAGGAAACAGAAATTTTTATGACCCTTTCTGTTGTTGTTGACATTATTTTACAATACTGTTAATTATGAGAGAACCTGCCAACCTCAGGCCTTTTCTGAAAAGATCCTCTCCTTGGGGATTTTGGAGGATGGTGGAATTTGTATGACAAGCTGTATGGGAAAGGTTATTCACCATGGGATTAAAACAGAAGGAAGGCCCATATGGGGTTCCTGCTGTGGTTGGTGATATGAATGTCTACAAAAACCCACCTTTGTTACACGAACACAAACCCAGCATAGGCAGGTATATTTCTTAGTGCCCTTTCCCAGTTATTAGACTAGTGGATATGGTGTGGTTGGTCTTATTGCCTCTTCCACGTAAATACATGCTATTCAGACATGGCATTCTTTAGCTGCTGCATGAGGTTCTTCTGTAAATATACAAATCTTAAAATGTTCTTCCTGATCCCTATTTTACACAAAAGGACTAGACAGTTTGGAAAAGTTATCTTTGGTCTTCCTACATTTCCATGAAGAAAGTTTCCAGATCTCTTATCAATCTACATTATGTCAATTTCCTTTTTTTGGTTTGCACAGCAACTCAGTCTTACTTTAATGTTGCTTCATCCTTTCCTAAAAGACTTGTAATATCAAAAACATTTTAAAGTACTTTAAATTACTTTTTCCCCATTTGAAATAGGTTTTCAATTATTTATTTTGTTAAAATGGCTTTTAAAATCCTTCTCTTAATTTTTTTCAGAATAGTTTAAAACATGGCACCCAGGTTTTGTACTATCCATGAAGATTTTTGTGTATTGCAGTGGTTAGCATTACATTGTCCAATATATATCTGTTCCAGCTACCTACATTGTTCATGTTGTCTTTGGGCAATATTGGAGTCCATGTTATCCCCAACATACATGAGAAAATTAAAACTCTTAAAAATGTGTCTCAAAAACTCTAGAACGTTTAGATCCTCTCACTTTTTTCTTCTCCCTACCCTCTCACTCCATAAGAAGAATATTATGTGACTAGAAATAACTTAAACATGCTTTTGTATACTTGTACTGAGTTTCAAAATATTCTAGCAGAGAGTGCTTACACACAAGGGTTGGCAGCACTGAAGCCTTTGACTGACACTGACTTAAGCTTGAGAAGAGAGTTGATTATGAAAACAGTGAAGTGATATGCACTGACTTCAGTGAATAGCCTGACATTTACATACAGAGTTGAAAAATGCATGATGGATTCAAGAAGTTGCTATAAATTTGTGAATAACTGTGAACTGGAATTCTGTAGTACACTTATCCTAGTATAAGTTCTTGGAAAATCCATGATGGGTAGACATGTAGCAGTTCATCTTTTGTCAGATGTGCATCATGAAAAATATTTAAATTCTATTAAATCTACAGTTTCTTTGAGACAGCCAACCATACATCATGCAAAAGCAATTGACAGGTTAATTACGCAACATTTGAGTATTTGAATCACATTTTCTTATGCCAAGTTTAAACTGCTTTCTCTCTAGGTAAATATGTTGGCACCTGGCAGGTTTAGGAAAAAAATAACAAAGAAAATATCAAAGAAACATTTCCTAGAGAAACAAATAAAGAGTCATACTTTGACTTGCATGTAAAGTATGCCATTTGGGTTTAATGTATCCTGAACTTTTTACCTGCTAATGTGATTAGCAGGAAATATTAACAGAGTCTTCATTCAAATGTAAATGGAACAAGAGAAAAGATACAATAGAGATGTGGGGAATAACCTCACTGTTGGATGCATACAGGGAATTGTAAGATATTTTCCTTATGAAATACTACTTGAGTTGTATAGCTGCCTGTCTTCTGAAATACATGTAATAAAGAGTACCAAGATGACCATGACCTCATTCCAGTGAGGTGAGGAAGTATCATTTCTATTTTATGGCTAGAAAAACTGAGAAAAGTGTAATTGGAATATGTTTTGCCCAAGGTTATAGCAGAAGTGCATGTGAAAGGTAGATACAGAAAGCAGATCTCTTCACAATCCTATTTATCATCCAGAAATCTCACTTTATTCTTTTTTAGAAGTGTTCCTGTAATCTTCTACTGACAAATATACAAAGTACTATTATCTGAGCAAAGAAAATACACATATACATTTGCTCTATACTAAATTGCTATTTCCTTCTGGTCTTGGAAATATCACCTTAGTGATATTAGAAATGTGCCCTTAGTTGTCCTGTTACCTTTTCAAACATTTTCCAATAATTTTTATAGCTTCAGTCAATATATTCATTATTGGCACAAAAAAGGGTCTTTTTATCTGTATCATCATGAGGAACCAAAGCAAAACATGTATTTACAAGGGGTAAGGCCTATGGCTCTGCAAGTTTACTTGCAAAAGTTTCACTAGTAATCCTTTTTTTTCCCAAAAAATATTGTGAAATAGGACTTCAGTGTCATTTGGGTCTGAAACCTAGTAAGATTGACATTGACACTGACAATTAGTGTTTTATGAGACCATTCCCATGGCCACAGAAAATTTTCAGGTGAAAATAAAGGATGGTGTTAATTATGGCTGTAAGATATGGATCAAATAGTGCAGTCAGCCCAGGTCTTTTCCACTCAAATATTCCAGATTCTGAAGCCTTAGTGACAGTCTGGATGTTAGTTTTTCTATTAGTGTAATCAGAACTATCTTTTCTTTGGGGTTTCAAGTTTATCCTACATTTTTTCAAGATGAAAATTTAAAGTTGATAATTGCATTAACTTTATAGGTTGTATGACTGACAAGTATAAATACATGTGTACTGCCCTTACAACATTTAATAGAGTGGAGGGTAATAAAAACAAGAATGAATTAGAGAATTTGTGAGTAAGAGACGTGGACATTTGTTATGAATTGGTCTTTATACATGTGTAGTTTGCAAAAATAACTAAGCTACAATTTCTTTATGTGATGTTTATGCAACTTTTTTCACAAGTCCTTAGACTGATAGCATAAGATCTGGGTTCTCTGGGGATATATGAAGTGTTGTAACAGGTTTTAATGCTCTCAAATTTGGATGCATTTTCTACATAGTAAATAAGTATAGGTCTTTCTCTGAGTGGCTTATTTCTACAATAAAATCTTTTCACATGCCAGCAAATAACTTCCATTCTCTGCATTCATTTATACACCTTTCTAGACATTTTATGAATTTCCTCTTTCTTCCTGAAAGACCAAACACTTTGCAAATGTTACACACCTTTCATTAGCTACTAGACTGTCAGAATGGTAACAGCTGCAACTGAGATGGAAAAAGAGTTTCCATTACAAGCCCCTATATTAAATAGCCATTTTCCAACAAAATATTCTTTTAAACTGACTCTCCCATTTTTGGTACTTATGGCAGAATTTATTTTCCTTGATAAGAAAGAGAAAAACAGCTCAAAAACTGACTCAGCCATTTTTTGACATGGTTAAAGCTGCCAATCAGTTAGGCCATTCTTCTCAAATGTACAGTGAGAGTTTTATTGCTGATGTCTACATTAGGAAAATATGAAGCATAAGCTTCAAGTCTAGTCCACACCAGACACATTTCTAGTCCAAGTCAAAATCTGCTGAAATGTGTCTGGACTGTGAAGCACTGTGATGACAACTAAAAAATGGAAAATGCTGGCACTAAGGAGGTTTCCTTCAATGATACATCCCTCACCCAAACCAAACTGCAAATATAGCCATATGTTCCTTTCCCCATGAAAATTAAAAATGGCTTCTAATCTGGTATATTTGGGAAACCTATACAGCTTCATAAAAGAAGCAGTATAGCATCATTGGTTTATTTGAATATTAGTTGGCTGAAATAATATTTTTTGGGGAAACGAAAAGCCAGCTGTCTTTCAACTAGTCAGCTCTCATTTGTGTTACTTTTTCTGTATGACTATGATGTGGTCTAGGTTTACTAGGTGTTGTACTAATTTTGCTTTTTTGCCTTCATTTTATTTTCCTTTATTTGCCTCCTTTTTATTTTCTCCTGTACTGGACTTTGGTTATGTCATTATTTCTGTTCTTGCCACTTCACCATGTCCTTTACTCCACTTCTGCAGAGAAGTATCAGTGAGGTGCTGGGAATATTAACAGAGCTGCTGTAGCAGACTGGGAGTGGGAAACAAAGATAAGGAGAGGACTGATGCTTCATCTTAAGTGAAGATATTGAACCTAGTTTTCCCTGGAACAAAATGAGCATTTACAGGAGAATTAGCTAATCTCTTCCTGTCCTTGCTCTCCTTTGTGCAACATACATTTCAAAAGAACATGGCCCCATGAAGAAGTTTAATGACTCAAATAACATCCTGGAAAAGTCCTAAAAATTACACTACTGTTTGTAAAATGATCTTTAAAATTGAAAAGAACATTAGTAGTGACTCCCATATGGTGTGAAATAATATCCTTCCCTTTCTGGGAAAGTAGGGTTGGAAAGAGAAATGAGAGTATTAGGTCAAGTTGAATATAGCAGAGGTAAATAAAAAAGCATACACAAATGCCTGGGTGTCTTCTAGTCCAGATACTGAAAGAAAGAACAGCTTCTATTTCTTATATTGGTAATCTCCATTTACCAGCATTTTTTGGTGAGTACACCCTGACAGTCTATGGACTTGCATGGGCAGAGAGTGGGATAGATGCTCTAAAGTATGAAAACCAGATCTCTTGGGCCAATGGACACGTGGGAATAATTTGCCACTGAACACCTTTGTGCTAAGTTTCACTTGATACTAGAAGTGCTAAGTCACTTAACAAACACTACCTTTATATATTTTTGTAGGATGTATAAACAGGGCTTGCATTGTTTCAGTGCACGGAAAGCCTGCCATGTGAAATCAACCTGCAGTTCACACCTTTGACCTTAATAGTATATTGCATAATTCTTCAATTACTGTGTGCCACATATAGCTCTAAAGAACTTAATACAATAAGTGCTATACTGTCCAGTGCTTGCATCAGTTACTCCTGCATAATTTGTGATTGTCCTCCAACTCTGAGTTTCTAATACATTTTTTTCTGACTGGATATTCAGTTAGATCACAATGCTCTTTTCAAAACATAATAATAATAGAGTGGAGGCTCTCTGTGCCATATATTCTTCATAATTTCAATACAAATTTCAAATAGAATAGATAAACTTTAATTAAGGAAATATTTTAGCGTTTTGGAGAACACAAGGGGAGAAGTCCTGGAATTGCAAAGCTTTTTGGGATATGTGTTTCAACTTGTGCTATTTGGGATATTCAGCCAGATGAGCCACTGTCTTTTCAATTTACATTGAGTGCTATGATGAGCCTGATATAAGGTTGTTCTGATCCTCCCCAGAGGGCCAGGGCAACTGAGATTCTTGTTAATAGATCCCTTGGGGTGGATTAGAGTGAAATGACACTGAATGACTGATGCTTAGGTACATATATGGCAGGTTTATTTTAGAACGATTTCATTGCAGTTGAAAGGAGGTTTGTCGTGTTTTGTCTGTTTTCTGTAGGAAGGCAACAATTTATGGTGTGGAAAAATATTGCTTAAGAAAATATATAAGGAAAAGAAAGAAAGATAAAGAAGTGACAAGAGGTAGACAGAGGACAGGAAAGATCTAGTGAATCTGGTGGTGAGACTTGGTTGTTGCCATTTAGATGTCTTGATCTGTCAGGGGTGGGGAAGCCCACAGAACACAAACTTCAGAGGGATAATAAACAGTCAGGTGGGAACACCAAGGCACCTCCCCTTGGGGGAAAGTTTTACACTGTGTGTTGTAACACAGTAGATCATGAGCAGTTCTCTGATGGAAGGTCCTAGAAATGTGTCTGAGGGCACTTTGAGTGATTTTGATGTGTTATGATACCTTCTAAGACATGACAGCTGCTTCTCATAGAATTGAGCCAGTTACGCCTCTTCGAAAAGGATGAATTCCTTCAGGCCGATGTGTGCATGTCCCCAAAGCTACCCCAGAGGGGAGTTTCATACCTGAACCACTTGTGTAAGAGAGGACATTTTCATGATAAAAAGCATTATCCCACCTCTGTAGGATGTGTTTCTAATCAGGCTTTCTGCCAGTCTGGCTCAAAATCCAGCTTGCTGCTAAACAAAGATTGGTTTGTTATGATCATTCTCAGGCGGTGGGAGTTCATCCCCTCTGTCCTGTGTTGATCAGAAGTTTTGTCACAGCACACTAAAAGCTCCTCCATTAGATTGGGAGGTGCAAACCTGGCCTTAGTAAAGCATCCTGCTGCTTATACAAATGGCCAATTGATTGTCATTAACCATTAATATTTCAGTCTCTTACACAGGTGCATAAGCAAATGAGTCTTGATTTCACCATGCAGCAAAACAGATGAGATCTGTGAGTAATCTGAGGCTCACCTACCCTTAGTTTGTAAAGAGAAACCTCGGACACTGAAGATTGTGTGGTGGAATAGTGAAGGTAAACCTTGTGTCTACATTGGCAGTGCAACAGGAGCAAGTGTTGAACAAAGTAGGTAATGCCAGAGACTTGATAGGTTTACTATACATATTTTGATGGATTTAATTTCTTTTTACTCAAGTTCATTTCCTGGGACTTATGTCTGTTAGCAGGCAGAGAGCATTCAGGTACACTCATGAAGCACATCTGGTTTAATTTCATCAGAAAGGAGCCCAGGTTGTGATCTCTGAGCTCATGCTAATTTATATGTGCAATAACAAGCTGTAAGTAGGATTATCAGGACAGTTGAGTGAAAACTGCAGTTCTGATTAAAATTAAAATGCTAATATAGGCAACAATATAACAGTGAGCAAGAGCATGTACTGCTTTTAGAATTAAGTGTATTACATAGAACACAGATTAAGCCTGAATGTCTCAGCAATTGGTGTTGATCACTCTTCCTAGTGTTAGGCAGGCTGCTCACATCCATGTCTCACTGTCCCTCCCTGGGAGCCAGTGTAAGTACTCCATAATCAGATAGGATTAGGAAAGTCACAACACACGTTTTGGGCATATTTTCACTCTTTCATTCCTAATTCTGAAATGATAGCTAATCCAAATTCTTTGCATTTATTTTACTCTGTCATTTCTTTTAGTCCAGTGACTGTTCCCAAATAAATGTTTAAAATGCAAACTTCTTTCAATGCTCTGGACTTTTTTTTCAATAAATTAATTTGCTACTTTCTCCTCTGACAACCTGAACACAGGAAAATGATTCATTACAAAATTTAAGTGCCCATTATATTGTCTTCTGCTGAGATGACTTTACACACATTTACCATAGAGTAGCACACTGAAAGGAGTGTTACTAAACCCTCCCTTATGAAAGGAGGGCTTTGTGAATTCTTTTGTTCCTAACTGCAGGTGCTTCTAGCTCTGAAAAGATGCTGTGATCTGATAGCTGTTTTTCACTTGCTGTGATCATGGACAGCTTGCATAATACAACAAAGGTGGAAGATTGTTGCCTTCCCCAGGGTTGCCTAACGTTACAGTCCTGATCTCCTGACCTTTAATTCCAGCAAGTTTGATTGCCCATGGAACCCTGGTGTGCATACTTGGAGCTAATATAGCATTTTGCTGTTCAGTTTGTTGTAAGTGCTTTAACACTGACATAGTTTTAGAAGAGCATTAGTTTCTGGGGACCTCCTGCACATCATGGAGTTAAGGAATAAAGAGCAACAGACAGCACAAAATAACCCCCAGACTCACAGTATGCCATGGGCAACAAAATATTCTGTTATGGATATTACAAATGTTGATGTGTCACAGAACAATGGTGCAAATGTCAGAGGCTGCTTGTGTTATATTCCCCAGTAGGCACTCTGCAAAGATAAGACCCAAGCAAAGATCAGTAGAGCTCAGAGAAGAGAGCTCAGAATAAAGGCAAGGAATAAATTATAAAAAATAAACAACTTTTTCTATGTCTTAGCCTAACAGATGAATAAAAGAACAGCAATAGTAACAAACAACAAAATAAAGTTTATCTTACACAGACTTACTTGTTTTCTACTTTCTTTTTTCCATGTAAAATAAATTAAAAATCTTCCAGTTGAAGGTTCAACAATGTATGATATTTAGCCTAAAATATTTCTTTCTGACTTGTAATGAAGAAGTAACAAGAGGTTGAAAGAAATACACTTTAGATAACCTCAAAGTAAGTTTGTTAGTAAGTTCTCTTATAGGTGGAGTTCATTGCCACAGGGAAAACAAGGAGATGAATTCATATGTGCAAGGAATGATTTTTGAAGGACTGGAATGATTTTTGGACACCTGAGCAAGAAAAGAAAAGTTTTACTCCATCTTCTGAATCTCTGAACTGATGTTTTCACTTTGCTGAGAATCCAGAATGTAAAATGCTCTTAAAATGCCAAACCACATTTTAAAATATTTTTTAAAAACATGTCACTACTATTTTAAATTTGTAATTACTGCAGTTATTAGAGATTAAACAAATGAAACTGTTTTCAGTCATGAATCATTAGTCTATGTTTCACTGTCTGCCCGCTTGAAGAATTGCTGATCCATCAAAAGATCAGCACAAACTGCTAGTGGTTTACAGCAACAGAAGGACTAGCAGCACTGAACTCAGAGAAAATTTTTTTTTTTTTATATTAGACTACTGGTAACAATTAAATAAAAATCTAAGTTCAATCCATAGCAATGATTGTGAAACACTGTTATACTATGGTGTAGCAAAATGCAGTCAAGCTGCAGAGGGAAATACAATGGGACATAAAAAATAGAATAAATGAGTAGCCAAGGCTACAATTTTAAAATGTTTTTAAAGCAATTTGAACCAAAGAATGGTAACTGAAAACAACTGTTAGATTCATTTCAGACCAGTCTTAATTCACTACTTTTCTGCATCCTTCCTCTGTTGCTGGTGGATTTAGAGTCCTGAAGTATCTCATGCATTCTGATAAAGTAAGAAGGATGAAATTTGTGTTCTATTTCTTTCACAGGTCTTGTGTAGATTGTCCTTTTTTATGCTCTTTTTTTTTCTTTTCTTTTCTATCCTTTTATTTTTATTTTTGGGTTTTTGGGGTTTTTTTAATATATACTTTGGAATAAATAAATTAGGTGCTAATCCAAGCTTTTATGTAAAAGTTAAGGTTTTAGTCCTCATGGTTATGAGACAAAACTTGAAACATGACTTGAGTTGAATTGCAACAACTCAAAGCCACGTGCAAAGGACAAAGCACAGCTTTTATTATTATGTGTGAAAAAAAATCTAATTGTGTTATCTGTCTTATTTATATCTCAGTGAGGCAACATGTCACATAACTCTCTACAAACACACACAAAGCACAGTGATTCATTTCTGCAGGTGTTCACTGAGTCCCTTGTGTTTCTCAAGCAGATCCACATTTGCAAAGTAAAGCTCCACAAGTTTCTGAGTGGTAATTTCATCAAATTATTTAGTTTTGTTTTGCACATCACGCAAAATAAAAAATGGATTGTGTTTATTCTGAAGAAATACTGTTTCTAAAAAGCAAATAAAAAACCCATAATGAAAAACTCCTCGAGTTGAGTTTGTGCTTTCACCAGTTTATTTTCTACTTATTCTGTAATTCCAGTGGTACACAGAAACAGAGTGATTTGTCCTGCAATGATAAATCAGTCTGCATCTATTACTGCTCTCATTATATTATTCTTTTAATGTAGAGCTAGCACTTCAAATTTTATCCACAATTGAGCTGCCAGTACAGTGGGATGCAAATTGCACAAAGTGGAAGAAAAATTGAGCTTTGCTGTGCAATTGGGAGTTCCCAACTGAATCCACATATCACATATATAAACTGGGACTCCTGCTCAGACTTCAAAATCTTGCAGTGCTATTAGTTTTCATAATGAAAACTGCCGAACAATGTCAGCTATCCCTATTTTGTTTTCAGTGGAAATCTAATTACCCAGTGTTCTTAATTCTGAATTTCTAGCATAGCCTCAAAATTCCATTAAAGCCCTGATGTTAGAAGAAATTTTTAGTTTGCTTGCAGTGGAAAATAGCCAAAATGCCAGCAGTATCTACATCCACACATTTTATTTGTTGTAACCCAGGATTAAAGGATTTTCATCTTCTGCTGCATTATTCTCTTTTTATTCTCCAAATAATGAAAAAACTAAATTTAAAAAAAAGCAACAAAACAAATTGTAGCAGTATTGCTATTATTTTCCAGTATTTCTGTATAATTCTGCCGAGCTCTGTTAGTGAAGACAAAGTGACCTGGGAGGGTCTGGCTGTGTCTGAAACAACCAGTTAAGTTGTCCCTATTTGTTTAATAAGGACAATTTCAATTTCAGAATAGTTTTTGAGAACAAATAGTGGAACACAGTGTTTGCTTTAGGAACAGACTTTCAAGTATTGAGCTGAAGAAGACTCATCTGTCTTAAATAAAGCATCTATCAAGAAATTTTTATTCCTGTTGTAACACCTGAATATGTCCAAATGCTTTTGTCATTGCAAAAGCATAGGTATTAGGCAATTCTTTTTCCAGGGAGGTTTAATCCTTGGTAAGGTGCAAAACTTGTCTTCTTATCATTGGTCACTTTTTGTAACTTTAACTGTTCTGAAGAATGACCATAATAATTTAAGAAAAGCAAATATGTATTATGGAACTGAAGACAAGTAAGTGAGAGGTTTCTATCTTTAATATCTTTGCTGAAGTTCAAAAGTAGTGTGCATAATGGGTTTTAAGAAAAATCCATAAGTGCTTCTCAGTATTGCCTCAAGAGAATGCTACAAAATGATTAAAAAAAAAAAAAAAGAAGAAAATAATTTTATCCAAAACCAAAGAGGTTTGATTTTTATTAAAAATAAGAATATGTAAAATAATAATGTGCAATATAATTATCAAAATCTTATTTTCAAAATTGTTCCTAAAACAGGCAAACAATATTTGTATACCTGACATCTTTCTTTAGAAATTATTTCATTTAATCAGTTCCTTTCCACAGCCCTACTTAACACTGATTTCAGACACAGGAACCTGTCCCATTTGAGAGACAATATTAAATTTCACTTGGAAACAAGCACTTTTCAATGTGAATAAGCACATCATGAATCTGATTGCTGCTTAGTAAGTAATTCTCTGAAAATGTAAGTGCTTCTGATTGATCTAATGGATTCATGACCCTTAACTTTCATAAGAATTTGGCATCCCTTCTCAGCTTCTCCATGCAACTGTAAATCACTAAACAGAAAATTTATTTGATTTATCATTATACATTATTTATCTTTAATATTAATCACTGATATGAGAGGTGACTTCTCATCCAGGTGAATAACCTAGAGATTATACACCTGTCTGACAAAAAATGGTGCCTTGGATTCAATCATCCAACCATGAGAAGTTCTCAGATCTTCTCAACAAAATTTTATCCTCAACCATTCTGTTTCTCACATTTCCTTTCCTGGGCAGGAGGATGGGAACCAAAATTAGTTCATCGGCATCCCAGTGGAAATTGTAGTTTCCAATATTTTTGCTTACACTTGCATAATTTTAGTGATCTCTAATTAAACTGTAGGGCAGTGGAAGATATTTCTGACACCAGAAGCGGAAAAAAGCTTGTTATTTATTTTTCATTTGTCCTCCTGTCAGAAAAATATTATTTAAGTCTAGCATAAAAATAAATACATCAAGGAATGGGAACTGTCCATAGGCCTGAGGAAAATTAATGAAATAGTATAAGAATCTCATTGTTCAGAAGATTTTAATTTCAGTATGTAAATCTCACAATTCCTAATTATGAATGTTTACCTTTTACTCAACCATCCACAGCTGATATTTGTGCAGACCAAATAATGGAGAGAGTAAGCATATCTTTTTGCTGTCCTGATAATATTTTATTAAACTGTATACTCAAATATTTTTTCTCCCTTCAACCATTTTGATTTTTCTTTTCCTGTTTCATTAGTAACTCACCAGTGTCAAAATATTTAAATATATCTATATTCTATCGATTTTTTTGCCCAATTGCCTATGAATTGCCCAGTACCTATACTTGTACAATGACAAGAGCATTTGGATATGTTCAGGTGTTACAACAGGAATAAAAATTTCTTGATAGATGCTCTATTTACAACAGATCAGTCTTCTTCAGCTCAATATTTAATAAACATATTTATTGCATATTGAGATATTCTATTGCTGGTGCCTTTCACATATATCTTTATAACATTAATTGATGACAATAAAATATTTCTATTTAAAAGGTCCTCATTGAAACAGTGACTGTGTGAAAACAAAACTTTTCTGTTTCAGTTTCATTTCTTCTAGTTCTTCTCTTCTATTATTTTAGATCATATCTTTTGATTTTTAGCTGAGATCCTTACTTGACCTGAGTTTTCAACCCTGAGCTGGGTTGTGCATTGTCTGAATGTAGTCCCCTGTTAATTTTAAAGCAGAGTGAAGATGCTCATGATGTGCCTTGCTGTAAATGAGTAGTACCAGGTCCTTGAGAGAGGACAAAATAACGAGACACTTAATATATTTTCCCCCTCAGAACCCTCTGTAGGTGGTCAGCCATTCCAGATTACCTTTGTTGTCTGGTTTTTCCTGCTGGTGTTATACTCTAGGGTACAGTGTTTCCAGACATGCTCAGTCTTTGAGAATGTCCAACAACAACGCCATAGGGTTATTAAATATAGATATTCATGTCATAAGGGATCACTTTGATTATTTAGTCTGGCCTGACACATCTACAAATTGTCTCCTAGAAAGGTTATTAAATGCTCTTGACAAAAGCATAACCTAATGTTGAAAAAAAGTATGCAGCAAATTGCAATAACTTCTGGTAATGGGTTGAGGTTTTTTTCATTTTTTTCCCTGTTTTGTTTGTTGGTTTTTGTTTTATGGGTTTTTCTCTCTGCTGTTGTTGTTTTTTTGGTGTTTTTCATTTTTTGTTTTTTTTTTTTTTTTGGCCTTTCATATTGTCCTCCTTGCCTGGTTATTTGGCATTCTGTTCCCACCTTTGCTTCACAAAATCTTTAGCCAAGGCCATGGTTCTATTTAAATAAAAATCTCTTTCCATTTACTTTGACATTTTTGAAATTAGAATCCAGACTCTGAAATGAAGGTCCTGTCTCATGTCCTTTTTCTTGATTCTTAGCTTGTCCTTTATTTAGCTGCAGGCTAGAACATGCTTGGAATTGCTTCACAGAGAAATTAGGGTTAGTGGAGTTCTGGCAAAACCTGACCACAGCTAGATTTCCATTTCACAGCTCTGCCTTTCAGGTACAACTTCATACATCACTGGTGTGATTTTTACATAGTGTACACAAGTGATGTATAGACTCAATAAACAGCTTTGATACTCCATCATAAACCTTACTTGTACTTGAGTAACAGGACTAAAGTAGAGGATTTTGTTACCTTCAACTTCTTTCTGGATCTACACTTCTAAAGAAAGACATGCATAGTCCTTAGTTCCAGGGTCTTTGCACACCACTTGTTTGTTCATGCACTTTCTAACAATGCTTTTCAAATTATTTTCTCTTATTTGAAATCTGTGAGTTCAACCTAGGAAGAGGTAAAATAACTGCAAGTTATTGGAATTATCAAGGAGCATGAAAAAAATGTAGTTTTGATGTTCTTTTGATAGCTTACTCCATGAATAATATATAGCAGATGTGAGTTAATTTTGCCCATTCCATTGATTTGTGCACCCTATTAGGAAAGGATGCAAATTGATTTAGAAATCTAAAGCAATCAGAATCATTCACTGTTGACAGTTTTTGTAAAGTATTCCTTTTTAATTTCCTCTTTCTTCTATTTATTCTATTAACTCTGAATTCCTCCTTTCATAACAAAGAATATTCACATAGATATTTTAGTTGCCCTAATGGACAAATATTGTTCAGTTACTCACTTAGGACTTGAGGAATGCTGAATCCTACATTCTACCCTTCCTGGACCCGAACTGTCTATTTCCATCCTGATGATTGCTTGTCAGTAATTGCAAATATGGTATTTCCACCATATTAGCACCAAAAATTTTTTGTCGCACACAGAGGTCATAACTATTAATCTATATTTATGTTTTCTAAATCTTCTTTTTTTGGTTCTTAGTTCTCCTTTCACTTTTGTGAAGTGTAATGTCCTGTGAAATATAGCCTATTGTTGATTCTGTAATGATTCAGGGACATCAATAAGTAAAAGAAAAACACAGAAACCACAGGAAAAAAATGTTGAAGTTCTGGCCTTCTTACATTGTTTTCCTTCATTAACTTATGTGGAGATGATTTCTTCCTTAGTTTAGAGACTATTTAGGCTGTTCAGTTCTGAAGAAGACATGATAAAAAGGATGAAAAGTTTCATAGCAAAGCAAATCGATTTAAATAAAGAGTTACCATCAGAAGAAAGCAAAAAAAAAAAAAAAAAAAGCAGAAACAGAGAAAAATCAAAACAGAAACCCCAAGCATAAAGCAAAAGAAGGTGAACCATGGAAATAAATTTATAAATTTATTATTTTGAGCATGCATTGATATAAGCTGTATATTTTAAGATATCTGAGAAATAACATAACTCTTCCAGTCATTAAGTGTTGTAGTGTGTTCGTTAAGTTCATTTAATTCCTCCCCCATTTTATGTATTTGCCCCCCCTCCATTTTGTGTAAAATGGTTCTGCCCTCCTCAGTTTTCCCGCCACAGCCCTGCCAGTTATGTTGTTCCCTTAGCAACCCTTGCTACGTGTATTGTCAATCTTTTAGGTTATATAATTCCTCCTCCCCATTTTCCCTTATATGTATGCTTTTTCTCCTCCCTGGGTCAAGTCAATCACCCCCCACTCCACCTAGTATTCCAGAAGCTTCTCCTCTTTGGTGGTTGTGGCTGGCTGTGGTCCCGGGGCCCTCCCATACCTGGTACCCATTGGGCTCTCCACTATGACATTTGTGTTAAGCTCATCCCCTCTTGTCCCCGTATTGGTCTTTTGTAAACCCCTCTCGGATCCACCCCTTCCCTTTATAACCCTGGTGCACCTTTTGTTCTTGGTCATTTGCTGGGACATCAGGGGGTCCCTCCCTGGCTGGCATTGTGGGCTTTCCAATAAACCTGTTTGACCCCCAGCGAGTGTCCAGCTCCTTCCTTCTTGTCGTTTAGCAGCGATCCAGTCCGCAACCAGCACAGCCCGAGACCTTACGACGCCGAGGGGTGCTGGAAGGATATGCAGCTGGGTGTCGGCCTTCACCTCAGCTAGCTGGACATTGACCTTGAAGGCCAGTGACACCTCGCCACAATTAAGATAGCAGTGCTTTCTTATTAAGATATATGTTGAAGATGTCCTGAAGCTCCAAGAGCATGTGATAAGCTCTGGAGACTTACACAAAGTTTCACAGGTAAGTGATAGGCAAGAAACAGAATGGTAAGACAAAAATAGTTCTGCTAATATTTTTTTTTTAATTTATTTCATTGTGGTGGGTTTTGTATGTTTCTGTATTTTCGTTTTTGTAATTAATTTCTTCACTTTAATGCCCTTTCATCATCATAATATACACATAAACCACCTGGGATTCTTTCTGTTTATTTCACTGGGGTTTGGATTAATCCCATAGTTCTAGGTTAGATGAAATAACTACTTAACTCCTGAAGAAAGTAAGAAAATTTGAAATTCCTCATGTGTGTAAGAAATCCAAGTGAAGAATTCCTTCAAA
The DNA here is from genome assembly GCF_027579445.1 of Ammospiza nelsoni. Taxonomy (NCBI): domain Eukaryota; kingdom Metazoa; phylum Chordata; class Aves; order Passeriformes; family Passerellidae; genus Ammospiza; species Ammospiza nelsoni. The sequence continues at coordinate 102,746,951 of NC_080635.1, read as the reverse complement.
TGTCTTCACGTTTGTCTCTTTGTTACCTAAATTATAATGTAGGCAAAGCGACATAACAGAAACTTTTTCTTCAGGCCTTCTAATGGAAATGTTTCAGGCCAGGCTTTTCAGTATCAATTTAGGTGAATTAAGGATCCAAATCCAAGAAAAATTGAAGTCCAGATCCAACTGATCTATTGTCTCTTTCAGGTTTCATTTTAAAGTCTTTTACTTAAAATTCCTTGCCTACCTGTTTTATTCAGATTGAATTCTGGAGTCCTTACACAGGGAAAATCTCCATTATTTCTAAACTGTCAAGGCATCATGAAAACTGTCTCAGTGATTCAGTAACAGAGAAATCTGAGCATCTAGTACTCACCACTAAGGTCATTATGTCAAAATCAAGGGGATAATAAAGACAAAGGAATGTTAACCATTTGTCTCACATAAAAGAGACGTATTTTTGAATATTTGAATTATAGTTATATGTTTTATCCTAGTGTTTTGAGAATGTGGGATTAATGCAAAGTGTATGGTGGGTTCCTAGACATTTCTCCACCTCCCTTCTTGGCACCATGACAAAAAGTGACAGGGCAAATCATAAAGCTCAGACATGAGACCCATAAAGCCCAAGACCCAACAGATTGACCCAACTTCAACTTGAAGATCTCTCCTGCTTTGGTGACAAAATTATGCTCAGTACTTTTGACCTTTAAAGACTGCTTAAAGGAACCACAAGTCTTGCTTTGTCATGTTTGGTTTGAATGTTACCTCTTCCATACATTCTTTACAGGATCACTCTTAAGTCTTTCAAGATAACCTGTCTCTCTTCAGGCAGATTTTGTTTTCTCCTGCTGCCACTTTTATCTAAGATGATGCAATGTTTATCTTTTATTTAGCACCTGTATTTTTCCCCCTGCAGGAACAATCATGTCATATGGATGACTTGTGCTTTTTAAAGAGTAATATAACTTGAATTGAAAGAATTTAGAAGAAAAATAGACCTGAAAAGTAAACAGTTTATGTTCAGGCCTGCCTTTCCTTTTCTGTCTTTTAGAACAAGGTAATGCCCAACATCATCAAAATCTACCCAGAAAGTCTTTCTTTATGAAGTCTGGCATCTTTATGTTTTGTTGTTTCCCTTCTTCATACTCCCATAATTACTTTTCATTAACCTGAGCAAATACCTTCAAAAATCAAATTGTGCCACACCATAAACTTCTCCTTATCTGACAGCATAAAAAATTCTATCAATATTGAAGATACAATGAAGGTAAGAATGTGGTAACGATGAACAGAGCAGATTGGGTAAACAAAAGAGTTTGTGCTAACTTTTCATATCCACATTAGCTGCATTTCAAGGCTGGGGGTTGCTGGGCCTTTTTTAACCAAATACTCATTGATGGCATTAGAGATACATACCCTCTTAAAAGTAAATTTACTATTACTCTTTGACATCTCTCCAGAACACAAACCAGAAACATTCAGCAGGTATGATGATGAGATTCCCTTCAAACTCCCTTTCCTGTGATTATGAGATGATCCAGGGAGATGCTGGCAAATCTGAAAGCAGAATTGTCATGAATGCAAGGGGAAATAATCTGCATGCCAGATTATGCTGCAGAGAGTTAAAGAAGCTCAGGAAGGTAAGAATCTCTCAAAGTATTGAGAAATGAGACCCAATAGAATGTAGATGCCAGAATTTATACTTTATTGCTATCATTTTCCACCACAAGAAAATTAAGGAGATTTTTTATAATGTGCTCATCATTCAAGTTCACCTTCACTACTCAGAATTTACCTCAAGTGGCTAAAGGTCTTTCACCTTTCAAATCCATCTGAAATGCTACAGAGGAAGATATCCCCTTTTGAAAAGAAAAAAAAAGATTATGAACTAGGTGAGTGGGGGTGTGGCAGGTGTGCATGTCTCTGTGCATATACAGTGAATGTAATGCCCTTTAAAATAAGAAATAGGTAAAAGCTCTTAATAAATTATATTGTGAGATATGTTTTATATATGTATGGCAGTATAAGCAGATAAATGTAATGACAGATTTTGAGAAAGTGAAAAAGTTAAGTAAAAAAATAGAGAGGCAAAATAGATTTTAGGAGAACAGAAGAAAATACACTCTCCACATACCCTCAGTATTTCCTGATGAGTAAAATTGAAAATGTACAATTGAACAAAAGCTTAAATCAGTAGATTGAATGAAGATTGAAGCAGATCAGCTTTCATGAGGTGAAAAGCCTTGTTTTAAAAAAGAGGCCTATTGCAGATGAACAGATCAAAGATTAATATTGCTCTGTAAATTTCTGTGTCTATTAGTCCCTTTTGAGTCCACTTTTGCTGTACTGAGGTTGATGCCTTGGACTGGCTACCTAGGACAGAGGCTAGACAGAGTTAGAGAATAAAGCAGGTATTTATTAAAGGCCTTCAATAGTTATACCTTGGACAGTACAAAAAACCTTGCAGAGGCTACACCCAAGAAGGATGATGGTCAGGAGTTTTTCAGACAGATATAAGTTTGGTCTAAGTTTGCATACCAGGGGTTCATTGCCCAATTATAGCTTCAGGTAATGAAGTGATATTCCCCAGGTTTGTTTTCTCCCCCAGTTCACTTTTGTTTATACCTGAGGCTATGACCTGTCCTGGCTTCCCAGGCCTGGAAGGATTGTTTTATCTGACCAAAATGTGAAGAGACCTTACTACACTCTGTATGGAGTTCAGTGTTATACACTATTGCAGTACAGGGTCTGAAAAATATAAAAGCTAAAAACTTAAGGCATCAAGATGAATACTCTTGTGTTCTTTTTAAAATGAAATATTAACAATTATTGAGGCATTAAGAAGGGAAACATTTAATGTTGGCAGAGAAGGCAAATATTGGAAACTTTGGTGCAATCTTTTCACACTGTAGGAAATGTATACACATATAAGCCAATAAACATTCATATAAACCAATTCAAAATGAAGAAAAATAAAAAAGACTGGTCTATAAAACAGACTAAAAGAGTAAGATTAAATGAGACATTGAGACAAAGAGGGAAATTAAAATGAGAAGGAAATAAGAAAGCCATACAATAGCAAATCTATACAACCACTCTGCATTGCTGCCAGAAGTACTTGAAGCAGTACTTGAACATGTACAGCAGACATGAAAGAATTATATTGGCAAGAGAACTAGTACCTGAATTACATGAAATTTAAAAGGAAGGAAATAGACGACCTTATTCTGGAGAAGCTGTTTAATTTTTTCAAGTACTGGAAAGTATTTTTTCCTGTATAATTTGAAAAAGATTACTCAGTCGGCTATTCATTCGTCACTGTTTCTTTTTCCTGTCATTATTTACTGTCTTTTTATAGGTTTTAACTATGTTTTCATGTCTCATAACTTTAAGATGCTTCCCCTTCCCCAAACGGTGAACAAGACTAGAAATTTTGGCCTTGACTTGTGAGGGAATCCCACAGGATGATCTGTGTCCAGACCACAATAGCTTTTTGGGACTGAATAGGTTTTCTAGAAGAGTTTCCTAGCAGTAGCAGTATTTTGTTACCTATGTATTTCCAAAGGTTTTGGTTTAAGGATTATTTTGCCCAAGCAAAAAAAAATTATTCTTGATTTTTTTAAAATTTTTGCTATTTCCCCAAACAAAACCCCAGTGTTGTAGGCAACACATTAAAATCACCAGTCTATAAAAATTAGTGGCAGTTTTTTCACTGATTTTGGACAAACAAGGGCTGTGATTTTTGGAGTTATTGATTGAAAACAGGCATTATGTAAGACTTAACATATGTGACTGAGGAAGATCAGATCTCATTGTCTAATAACTTACTGGTGACTACTAATCCTTTTCCTCCCTTATTATTTAAGATCATTCATGATGCACGGCTTAGAGAAACACAACATATATTTGGTCCCAGAGATGGGTAGCTATTCTTATGAACATACATTCTTATTCAAATACTGACATTGCAGTCAAAACCACTTTATAGAGAAAAGCAAAATACATTGTCTATACAACACTGTTCACTAGCAAAATTTCAGCTACACTGTCATAATAAAAATTACTGCTAAAATTTACATTGTATGAAAACTCAGTATCTGGAAAGCATTCATAATCAAGGCTTGTATAGAATGCTGAGAAGCTCAGTTCATCCAAATGCAGTCCAGGCAGCACCCTGGCTGTTCCAAGGACATAGACATGAAGTGTAACTAGATAAATGGACTAAGCTGGAAGGGTACTTTAATATTATTGGCATGCTAGTGAGCACAAAAACATTCTATTGCTCCTCAGAATTTTTATGTTCTCTATTTTCATTCCAGGTAGGAAAGTTGTCAGTGTTATTCCAGTAAAAGTTCCAGTACTTCATGCAATTTGAAACTACTTAAATGTTCAGATTAAAAATATAAAAAAGAATCAACTCAACCCAAATCAAAAACCTCGCAAGAATCCCCTAAAGAATAGTGATATAAAATATATATACAGTCAAATGCTTTCTCTAAATTGACTAGAGAAGTCCAGCCCTGTATTCTAGCTGAGTTATTCAAACCAACAGGATATACTGTTTGAGTAGGTGACTAACAGGCAAATCTATTTCCACTCTATCTGCCAGAAACCTTCATTGGAGAACTGATCAATAATCTGTCTCTTAATTTTTCTCAGAAAAAGGTCTAAAATTGAGTGGAGCTGTCTGAGGTTATTATGAGAAAATTCGGTGGAAAATATATAGCACCTATAAAAGTTTTGTAATAGACATCAGGTGTATAAAAGTGTGCCCACTTACAAAAGCAATAAGAAAATAAGGAAGGAATTATATTTTATTAAATATTGAATAATTTTACCTATTAGATTGTATCTTTGGCTGTTTTATGAGTAATGCTTTAAAAGTGTCATTTAACACGTAAAAATACATACAAAACCCTGTAGTGTTTTTTAAGAAATGCTTTTAATTTTTTTACAAATTGACCATATACAATGATTTTTGTTTTAAAGCAATATCCTCTCCTCTGAATCAGAGCTTGAATCTATGTGGTAGACAACACTAATTTATGGTTACTTTTTTTATAATTAACTCATGTTTATAGTATGAAAATGCTGTGAGCTAAGCACATTAGGTTACTTTGTTCTGCTTGTGAGGATGGCTTCAGAATAATGACACACAGAGTGAGGTAGCAATGAATTAATGTGACGCTCTATGGTACTAATACTGTACAAACTAGTTCTGACCAAAGTTCATTTATATTTTTTTACAGGGTGGTATACATTGTTGTAAATGGTTATAGATATTTATCATCTTTTAAAACTGTCCAGGTTTTAAGGGGCAATCCAGCTAAGCAGAGCAGAAATCAATCATGGGAATAAGCAAAGTAAGCAAAGAGCTGAGGAGATAAGGATGAAGAAACTTATACAATATTCAACAGGAGGGAACTACAAGAGATCAATGTTTCCATCTCATTGCAAAAGTAATTGCTAACAAATGTTTCAGCACCCTGTTCCTTAAAAAATCATCCAGGAACAGAAATTCTGAGGCATTACTTGGCAATCATTTTCAAGGATTAAATACCTTCACAGCAAGAAGCAATATTTCTAGTATCAGGCCAAATTGTTCCTTATCGATGAACAGTGCCTTCCAACACACTTTTCAGTGCCATTTCCAGTACCATTTTTCAAACATGCAGCAAGCCATTGATTCCTTTTGACTCCTGTCTTCCAGATTACAAAACCATAAATTGTGCATTTCCCAACTGCTCAATTTTTTTAACCTGTTGGACCGGCACACATGGATTTTGGAGTGAACCTGAACGTTTGACGATGCTTTTGGGAACTCTAAGCTGAGTGAAATTCTCCTTCCTATTTCTTACACAAGATACTTACTTTATACTGTCCATAAACAGTCAAGGAAACAATTCCTCATACTCCCACTCCAAATTCTATATCCAAAATGGAGGATCGTTTTTTATTCCTTTTATCAAATACTTTTAAATTATGCCCATTTATAAAGCCAAATCACTTTTATCAAGATCAATTAAATAATAACCATCCCTATTACATACTAAAACTATGTAACTTTTCATAAATTTGGAGAAACAAAAATATTTTAGTTAGTTTTGGATTAATATTTTCCTTTATTTTTAATTATAATAATTTTGTTAGAGATTTGTAAATTAATAAAAATGCATTGCATATAAAATAAATAATATATATTTTATATATTTTAACAGATAAAAGATATAGTTAAGTAAAATGTTTCCTAGTGTTTCAATTTTCCACTAGGAATTTTAAGTATTTTTAGAATAACTGAGGCATATATTATTGTCTATTGCACTAAACTGAAATTTTTGTGTTGTATTACTTGAAGAAATCTGCTTATGATGTATATGAGAAATGTAGCAAAAATTAGCAGCATTAAGTGAAATTATTTCTTACATTTTTAAAGAATTCTGAGGAAAATCTAACAGGTAAGCCAGAAGCTGAATATGCAAAGCAATAATTAAAATAGATGTAGCACAGAAAAGGGGTCAAAACTGAACATCATTCCAATATTAGGTTTTCTCCTGGTACAATGTGATTGCCTTAAATGTCCCAATAAAGGCCTGAGAGACTGCAACATCTTAGGCCATAAACTTTCTCTGCCCCGGTTGTCCCTTTTTCAGGCAAAGAAGATATTGTCCTCCTCATAAAGTTTAGATATTTTTACTATATTATCTGTTTCTATGACACCAAAAATCTCACAAAGAGCTATCACTCAAGTTAATTTGAAGTTTCTATTGATACAGTATGGCATAAAGCTCATATTACTTTTATTTTTTCAGGATAAACTACCAGCACCCTCACTTTGTTTTAGAGAGAAGTATCATATTTGACCTTCTGTCCTGGCGGGAAAGTTGGAGCATGAAAAGAATATATTTTCCATATCTCCTGGCCAAAACTGTCATAAGTGTGAACAATACAGAATAGGAGTTTATCTTCTTTGCAGTTATCTTGAGGCAGAAACAATTAAAACTATGTCTTGGTGTGACTTTGCATAGCTGGAAAGTAAAATATTGCAGTCAACTTTTCTATTAAATAAAATCTAGTAAATATTTTTTTACTTTAACTTAGTGTATGGCTTCACTTAGAAGTTTCATTTTTCAAATAAAAATGTCAGTCATTGTTGATGTACTGCAACTTGAGCAGTTGAAAAGGATAACTCCTTTAACACTTTCTCTGCTAGAGCCAGGGAGAAGGAAGCTGGAAGACTCTTGGCACTTCACTGTCCACTAATTTCAATATTTCCCCCAAATACTGCCGGAAGCAAGATACTGCAGTAATGTTTAGAGAGTATTTATTTAATGAAAGGGATGTTTTTTGTATCCATATCCACACCACAGATTACATTTTTGTTCATTCTTAAATCTTTTTTATTAAATTATCATTTCTTAAAAGGAGACAAATGTAAGTCACAGAAATTAAAGGTCTCTAACACTTTAGCAGACATATCACAATAGCAACATGAGCTATCTATCTTTAATTCACAATTTATTCCATCTCTGATCTATAAAATATTTCTAGAAATGTAGGGAACTTACAGTTTCTTGATAATCAGTTTCAATGCTTTATGTGCAAAGTTTTGGCAGTTCTGGTGTTCTATGCTCTCAACATGTTTTGGTCTCACTTTTGTTGAAATACGGGACAGAAAAGTACATTTTAGGTCTTTAAGTTCATGTTCTTGCTGTCAAAGCCACCATGTCCTATAACTGTCTGTAAATTTGTAACTCTTGAAGGGTTGGTTTGTTTATTTGGCTGTACTAGACTTAATAATATATACCTCAATCTATACTTTACCAAAGATAAGGATATTCTCCCTCTCAGCCCTGGTGTATATCCATTTATTCCTATGCCACCCTGGCTTATCTATTTTATATCCTTTGTTTACATAGGAGTCACACCACTTTATATCCTTTTCTATACTAAGAAGATCAAGTTTGTCAGTTCTTTCTTGTAAAACAATTTTCTTATTATCACATATTTTATTCTGTTCAAGGTTTGAATAATCTTTCATTAACTTCTGGGAAATTACTATCAATGGAAAATCTTGTCAGGTACTTTTTTTTTTATGTTATGGCAATGTCCATTCGAATACCTGCTGAAAGCAAGACCAGAACCTTGTCTTATTTTAGGAAGGTGAAGAAGGCCACAACTCCTTAGAGAATCTGCCAGGCTTGAAGAAATTGTCAAATGCAGTACACATTATTATTGGAAGAACAATGAATTTGGGTCAAGATTCCTGAATAGTTCATCTGGAGGATGATTTGTTGTCTGTATTTGAAGAAGTCTGTGTTTGCACTTCTTTCTCAATGACTTGGAATAGATCTCTAACAGCAGCTAAGGCTTAATGGATTTCGTAAATCTGTGGAGAAAAACAACAAAACAGCATAAAAGGTTACCAAAGATAAGGAAAAAAAGTTGAACTTTTCTGACTTTAGCTTAAAGAAAGGAAGGCTATTCTGAGCATTTTTACCTTACCTTTTGATAAGGAGTCACTTGACAGAAAGAAAATGTTTTACAGCAAGGGTTGTCTACTAAACAACCTAATCAAAATATTATTAAACAATTACACTGCAGTAGGCTGTTTAATGAAGTGTTTTCAGTGCAGTTTGTACATTAATAGCAACAGTGTTAAGCTGCTTTGTGCTCTGTGTATCAAACAGCCTGGGGTAATGTGAGCTGACTAAAAGTCAAATAAAATCTTGAATCGCCTTTGACAGACAATATACTTGTGCCAGGCTAAATCTTGTCATGCATTATTATTGAGCATGGAAATGACAAAAAGGAATGTCAAGAGTTTCTATGTAGCATATATCATAGTTAGCTCTGTGATAACGAGGGGCCTTCTGCATTCTTCCTCATGGCTGTCCCATGCTCTAATAGGGATTTGAATCTGAGAAGGAGTTTGAAGTTGCATATTTTGTAGCTGCGAGGAAAGAAAGTTTAGATTTCTGTTCAGATTCAGAAACTCCTGAGCTGTAACTAAAGGTGCTGCAGCTGCACATAATTTAGAGGTTGTCACTGGATCCCAGAGGATCAATTGGCTTTAAAAGAAGAGAGGAATACTCAAGCAAGTCAGGAAAAGTCTGTTTGCTGACTAAAACTCACCTAAAGCTCTGAGATTTGTACTTGTTTTAGCGAGAGGCCAACAAAAGGGTATCCCATTCTTGAATGGAGAAATAAGCAGAGTATTTAATGATTTCATCTGCAAAGCAATAATCTAAATTTCATTAAGAAGATCCAGTGTTACTAAATATCAAGCAAGAAGGAAAATCATAGAGTAAGAAAGCAGAGCCAAGACTGGCTTTCAGTCTGGACTTCCTAGAGATAGGTTGCATTACCACTAACATAAGAGGAGAAAAAAAGGGTGGTAATGTGAACTTTTGCAACATTCCAATAAACTTTCATAGTTATTCCAGCTACACAACTGAGAATAGTAGCTAATGAGGTGTGGTGAATCATCCTTAAAGGTGATCTAAAGTTACTGTCAGCTCCACCTCTCTGCCACCCTGAAACATCTGAATCGAGATCATACTTTCTCTTCAAGTAACTCTGTGGCATGTGGTGGGGAAATAAACAAAGGTTTTCAGTGGTTAACAGAGTAAGCACCTAAGGACTGCAACTGCCTCTGTAAAGTGGCTGGGACATTGCCTTCAAGTTGAGCCTGTGTCAGTATGGGTGATGCAGTCTGCACCCTGGGTGTTTTACAATGGTGCTGCTCAGAGGCCTTGCCAAAGCAGAGAGCAACTCTTGCCATCTGCTCCTCCTCACGTTTAAGGGGAGGCTTAGCTCCAATAATAATGTCTTTTAGCCCCAACCTGCTCTGTCCTTGAATCAGTGTTTCTGTGTGTGTGCTTTGCCAAGAATGTGTGTGGGCTTTTATAATTGTATCCCCCTGCCACAGCAAGACCGTAACTGTTGATGTTAAGATGAGGGTAACAAGCACTGCTCCTGTGGTAAAATATAATGTCACCTTACAGCAGTAAATCTTGCATACTACAGAGCCCACTCTACTGTGGAGAGAGGAGCAAGTTGCATCACAGTTGTGGCAGGGTGAGAGTGTAGGAAAAGTTGCTGAGCTCTAAATCACTTCCACAGTTTACTTTATGAACACCCTACAGCAGCTTGCTCAGTTTCCTATGACACCTAATCATTTTCAGTCTTCTATGAGAAAATTTAGTGAGAATTTTGCTGAAATGTGGGGAGATCAGCGCTGAAGTACTTTTGCTTAACATCTACAGAAGCCAGCAAATTTGGAACAACATTTTGTCTCTCTTTTCCAACTTAGCAACACATTGCACAGATTACAGCAATTGTCTCTTCTAAACAACTTCTTCCTCCTCTTCCAAAAATATCTTTTTCCACACACCATCAAAGTGTTTCCTAATAGCAGAGAGAGGGCCCTGGGGGGGCGGTTGCCATGAGATAATTGGATAACATGCTCCTGAGATTTTGAGGTGTCAGAGGCATGGCTTAGCTGTGCTTTGCCTCACAACACCCCAGGGATGTGATAGAGGCAATTGAAGTTTCTGTTTCCACTTATGCCTCATTGCCTCAAGCATGCCAGACCACTCTCATGCAAACCTTGATGGTACTTCTGTGTCTCATATAGTCTATGCTCATGGGTTCTGCAACAAAACACTTTCAACAGCAGTAGCTATAGCACGACACAACAATATTAGACCTAGCCAAAAAAAAAAAAAAGAAAAAGGGGGGGTAAAAGCATCTCCAAAACCCACAGACTTTCATTAGCAGATGGGGATTTTTGAAAAACAAAGCATTTTATGGGAACATAGTTTCCCTGAAGGAAATTACCAAATAATTTATTTGCTCTTCTAATCATGCCTGTTGGAGGTCTTCTACTGTCATATAAATATTTAAATTTCCATGGGGCAACATGGAAATGACCACATGGTCATGAATTTGGGACACACTGGGTTAAAATCCCTACTTCCTTTCTCTCCAGGTGTCTGTTTTTCTGTAACTTGGAGACTGTGAAAATGTCACCTTACCTGAAACCACTGTAAAATCAGAATGAAACTTTAGGCCTGAACATGATTTTGGACTCATGGACTAAAGGGAAAATCATCATTATTTTGGATATTTGGCAGCTCCATAAACACCTCTCATCAAGAAAAATCCCTCAGCACAAATCACAGGATTTTCTTGTGACAATGTTTTCTCATCAAAAATCATGTAGCTATAAAAGATTAGACAATGGAGTCTACAATAGAAGAATATCAAATTTTGCATGAGGGACCCCCCCCCCCCACTAAAATCTGGATCCACAGAGCCTTAAAATGTAAGAAACAAATATTGAAGAAGAAGAAATAGGAAATCTAGATTTTCAGATTTTCATTTTTTTGTTTGTTTGGTTGGTTGGTTGGTTGTTTTTTTCCTGGGAGACATTGAGTCAAGTCAAAATATAAGAGTAAAAACACTCCCCTGTTTCTATCACTCCAGGTTTTCCAACCTGTAGGGCATGAGCAGTCAAATATTAACTTCCGGTAAGGTGGTTGAAATAGTTTTTTCAGAAAAAGGAAAAGATTATACAAGACTCTGCAAAGACATTGTAAAAATATTCAGCTGATATTGCCCCAGAAATTTCATGTAATAATCTGTAATAGGAAAGTCCCTTGCTGATGGTATGTTTCACTGAATTCTCTTTTCTTGTTTTACCTTTTCATTTACAGCTGAGCTGCTCAGTGTTTTCTTTTTTGTTTTCTTCACTGAAATCATGATTATAGGCTAAGTACTAACTTTGAGAGTGCCAGTGACAATGTCTTTAAATTACAAGAAATACAAGCACAAGGCTCTTTAAAAAGCCTAGAATCTGAAACCACTCAAACGAATTGATTTTTCATACTCAAGTATTGGTATTACTGAAGGCAGATGGTCCCCAGTATGGCACAGTTTCTTCTATTACCTGCACTTTCACAGCATTTCACAACATAAAAAGAGTTTTTCTTCTTTTGTTAATTGTGTTGATTTCTAAGCATGCACTCTTAGGAGAAGAGGTGATTTCATGAATTGATGTGGTTACAAAACAGAATTTGTTTCTTAAACATTGACTGCCTTGCTGTCACCAGTTAATTAAAATATAAAAGCAGATATATCACACAGCATTCCTGATACTCTTCAAAAAACAACTTTAAGTAAAAGGGTGAGTAGTTAATATGTTGCATAATGTCAGGATCATACAACTTTTTTCCCCTTAAGTTTTTTGCTGATTTGTATTGTGTTTGTTTTTCCTCTTCAGACAGAAATAAAGCTCAGCATAGCTTTGTATCCAATTAAAAGAATTAACTCACTCCAGTAATGAGAAAAGTGTGAATTATAACACATACACCTATTCATATAATTTTGAAGTATTTATTTGTGGAAACATTTACACATGGGAGATGTTTGGGTGTGTAGAATGTAATCACATTTATCTACCTAATTCCTACCTACTCACATCTCCTACACACCTATGGCACACATTCTGCCACTCAGCACCTCTCTAGCTACTGATGGGGCTGCACTCCTATATCACTTACAGACCCTACATGGCTAAACTGCATTTATCCACCTGACATTTCTATTTCTTTGGGTGGTTGCCGCATAAAACTAAATTGTATTATGAGGTTTGGATATCGCTTACTAGCTGCTGTCACACTTCATTGTTTGTTAATCTGCTGTAAACGAATAATCCAAGACTGGATATTTTTTCAAAGAGGGTGTGTTTTGAAGACCAAATCACATATAAGCAAGAAATCAGCTTAACAATAATTCTACAGATATGAGTATCATAGAATGTAATTAACACATTTAATCTGCCTAAGATGCTGTCTTGATGTTCTAAAAGTAGTGTCTTCACTTGAACTGTTTGTGTCACATTTTCTTCTGGTAAATAAATATTAAAGATGAGGTGCTTGGCCTGTTTTGTCAAACACACCTAGAAATGAAACCACTATGACATGACTCGATGCTTGGTCAATTGCAGAAGAAATCTTCCTTTTCTACAGATGTGAAATAAAAAAAATCTCTAAATAATATTTTACAGGCTTGTTGAATGACACTCAACATTCAAATTCCAAACAGAATGATTAAAAAGAAATATTTCCAGCCTCAGAAGAAGACTTTTTCTGCAGACTAGAATGATATAAATGGAGGTACCAGAACTAGAAAGTCAACACATCGCATCATTTCTGCTCTGTAATTAAAAGGGAGCTAAAATACTCTCAGACCCTAAGAAAACTCACACCTAAATATCTGGAAGGGTTAAGTCCTCCTCCATGTCTAACCTCAGAGCAGACAGTTATAACCAGACAATTCTGGAAAAGTCATGCAAGCTCTCACAAGTTGCCTCTTTAATTTACATCCTTTGTTAAGTTTTGACTCAAAAATGCATCTGTATACTATAGCATCTTCAAGCAGATATTGGAATTATACTGTCTTAGCTGTTTTTGTAAAAATTTAGACTAGGTTCATTATACTGCTATGCTTTAATACTTGGCAGAATCTAAAATCTTCCTCATAAGCCAACATCAAGTTTGGCTGCACTAGAGTTACAGAAATGGTGCTTTGAATTTACAAAAGGATTAGGTAGATGTGATACTGAGGATAATTCCATTCTTCCTGAAAAATCAACGCAGCCTTGTGTGTCTTTCACTTTTTTTAGTTTTTCACATATTAATTTTGTAAGCATCAAAATGAATTTATAGACTTACAAGAGCTAACACAGGTTACTTAATGAATTTATGGATTTTCTTTCTCAGTTGGATCTCGAATCTCTGAGACTATTACTCTTATATGATTTCAATGTCCATGTTGACAATGTCGAAGATAGGTTTGCTTTCATGCTCATCCTCTGCTTTATAGGTAAAATCAAGTGTTTATTTGGTTTATCTGTTCTCCCTTTAAAAACACAAGACTTGACTACAAGATTTTTGTCTTCTCTCCATACTTACCATTGGAATTGATGAGAATTCTTCACACTCACCAGTTGTGTGGTAGTGTCCTGGTTTCGGGCAAATTTGGGAAGAAACAAACCCATAACAGGTAACATTTCCAATAATTCTGTCTCATTTAATATTACCAGTTATGAAACCATTTTAGCATTTTCTATTTAATTTCTGCCATTGTCTGTTTTTTTTACATCTGTTTGTGCTCAGTAAATGGAAAAAATAGTCCTGACAGTGTCATTCATGTCAGTGCACACAATATTTCTTGCCTTTAAAGAAAGCTTTTAGATGTTTTTATTAACTTTCAGTTTTCTTTCTCTTTTAGGATTTCTGTAGCTTTATCAGCTAATTCTATTACATTAGCTTTCTTTTTCTTCATATCTTATGCTATTAATATTGTTTGTATTGCTTTTAATCTCTGTTCTCCAGTATGTTTTAATTTATGAGATTATTTTCTTCATATCTTAATATTCACATTTTCAATTATTTTATTCACACAGTTATTTATTTTTAAGTTTCCTGGGTTTAATTTCCTGAATAGGCTTTTTTAAAAATGTCTTTTCTGATGTTCAGAAATGACTAGTTTCTAATAGCACTGTGCCAGTTTTATTATAGATGTTTTTGGCCCTACTAACCCTGAGGAAAAGTACTTGGATTTACCATAGATTTGGGGGAGGGAGGAATTATGTTCAGCCATCAGCAAAATGAGCAGGACAAAAAGCAGGGGCTGCAAAATCTGATGTAAAATGAAGTTGCAGGATCAGACTTTTTGTTCTTCAAAATATAACTTAATGGCTAATGTTCATTCCTCAAGTTCATCTTCAGAAACTAAAAGTGTCCTATAAATTCTCCTTAGGAGGAAATTGTATCCCAGACACATATCTAGATCTAAGCACACATTTTTGGAGCTAGTCACAGAAGCCATGAGAATAGGAAAACGTTGAAGCAATCTTCCCTTGGATGCACATTTCAGGCAATTGATAATGAATACCCTGGTTTGCTTCTCCTTTGGTGCTCCACATCAGTAAGCAAAGGAGGAAGGAGACCCACTGAGGATAGTTTTCAAGCTCTGGCTTCTTGAAATTCTTTGGTAAGATCCTTGTCAGTGTGATGAGATAATCTTTTTCTCACTTGCTCAACTTCTACGTGTTTGAAAGAAATATTTTATCTTTTTTCTTGCATGCTGGCAAGTTTTCTATTGTTGCTCTATTCGCTTGAGAAGGATTTAGGTTTCTTCTGATGTTGTCCTTGCCTGGCACACACATTTTGTCTTTTTTTAAAAGCCAGAGAAAGCTGGGCTTTCTCTGTTGTTTAGGCACTGAGAAAATACTAAAAAATCCTGTTGAAAAATCATTCATGATCATTGCAAATAATATTATCATTGTTGCTTATTTATGCAATGATATGAATCAAACTGTTAAAGGAAAAGGATTTCTGGAGGTGACTGTTGCAAATTTTTAGTGTACAACATTTTTAATGTTCCTATTGGTGTATTGGAGATTTTTATCACTCAGTACTATGAGAGTTGCAAAATTCCTGAAATTAAAGAGCAGAAATAACAATCTGTGGAGAAACTGAAGTATGGAGTCATGAAGTGACTTCTTGAAAGTCAATGATGAAACTGAGAAATGAACAAAGAATTTCTTGTCCTTAATCTGGGAACTGAGCTTCTTGCACTAATGTGCTTGATTTCACAAGTAGACCTTGACAGCCACAGTTAACAGCATTATTTCACACACAGAACAGTTATCGTCTCTTTCTTAGGTAAAACCTTTCAGAAGCATATTGCTTTTCCTGTATCTACATAAATAAACCATAGCTAAACAGACCTAAATAAACCAATGCTAAACAGACTTTCAATCAATTTTAGGGTCGGCCTCCCTTGTTTTTTTTACCTGCATCCTAGAACAATAGGTGGTGATTTAAGGGGTGTCAAGCTAAGTAGCATTCTCAAACAGTTTTTCAAGCTCTGTTTAGGCACAGTCCAGACAGTTCACAGAATCTCCACATTTGTGTATTGACAACATCCAGGATTAAACACTAAGAATGTTTTACAGAGGTAGACAGACTTTGCTACTTGGTCCAAGATTATGAAATAGGTCTCATTTAGTATATTAGTATAAATTTAGTTCTTTGCACCAATAATTTTATATGTGTTTCAAGGTAAAGAGCCATATTATTGTGAAGATGCAAGAGTCACCACGCTATCAAAATAGAATAAAACAATTTGGAAACACACTGAGGACTTAAGGTTTGGGTTTATCAAAAATAAAATTAAACAAAATAATGAAAAAACAGACAATGTAGGAGATTTTCTTTTCATAAGTGTCAAATAATGTAACAAGGGGCAACAGACACAACAGCTTGGAAGGTTCCAGATTAACATTAGAGAATTGCTTGGGGGTTGTGGGGGAGAAGATTCAGTATTGCACAACATTGCCCACATGTGTTGGGAGAATCTCCAATTTTGGAGATTTACTCAGGTAAACACAGCTGACCTAATCTACTGTTAATCTCTCCCTCCTTTACCTTCAGATAACCATCCATCTAGTTCATAGCAAATCAAGAAAATATTACCCCAAAATATGAAAAACAACACTGGAGGTAATTTGGGAATGATTTCATTTGTTGAATGCTTCTATTTCTATTTTTGTGTATCCTGTTTAAAATTGTCTTTCATGGTGGAAAAATGCAGGGACATAATTTGGATTCTTTGTAGCCATGAAAGCCACTAGGAGAATTATTCTGCTAATAATGAAATCCTGGAAGGGTGATCAACTTCACCAGACTGCTTCTGTTTCAGCCATCCACTTGTGATTACCTCTTCCAATTTTTTCCATTCTATTAAATTTTTCTCTTAACTAGGTTCTTTTAATAGGGCCTTAAAAGCTCACATTAAAGAATGAACTTATAAATATCAGGAAATGTATAAACTTTAGGGGTTTGGTGGTTTGGTTTTTTTTTTTTTGCTATTTTAAAATGTTGCCAAGAAACTATATAGGTATAGACATACTCAAAAATAGTCTCCTAAAGGTAGCAATAAGTGTTTTTCATTCAGTACAGGAAATACCTTCTGTCTGTGATTTTCATATTGCTGTGGGCGAAGGAAGTAATCCAGGCTCTTTTGCACTAAATTTAACAAAACAGTGGTTATCCTTGCACAACTAACATACTTGTATAATCATCTGAATAACAGCATGATGCATAGCTGTTTCCTGTGAATGCATAATGTAGACATCTACATTTGGTTGAAAAATTCTTGTTAGCAACTCACTGTTAAAAAAGGATCCTAGATGTCTACCTGCCTCATCCTACTTATGTGTGGACGTGGCACTTGAGGGCTTGGTTTAATGGTCAGCACGGTGTTGCTAGGACAACAGTTGGACTTCATGATCCTAAAGGTCATTCCCAACCTAAACAATTCTGTGATCCTATGATAACTCTCATTGCCACAAAGTTTCAATAGGCCAGCATTTACTGGTATCCACTTTATACTCTTCAGCCAACTATACAGAATACCGATGGCA
This sequence comes from Ammospiza nelsoni, assembly GCF_027579445.1. Taxonomy (NCBI): domain Eukaryota; kingdom Metazoa; phylum Chordata; class Aves; order Passeriformes; family Passerellidae; genus Ammospiza; species Ammospiza nelsoni. Next base: position 102,729,469 of record NC_080635.1, on the reverse strand, counting down.
CTTTTTGTAGATAAGACAGAAGCTTCAGGAAATACAGCACTAGAAAGAAGCAGGCCTTAGAGTACTGTAAAACCTGTACCTATACAGGTCAATTACCAGTGAGGACTGTCAAGTATCAGCTTTTCCACAGTTACTGATACAACTACAGGTGAAGCAGTACTAACATCATTGAGAAATTTCATATACTAAAAGCCATAGAAGCCATATGGCACATTTCTAGAGCCAGCTGAATGACAGATTCTAAACAAGAACCTTGTGGAGACTTACTTAAAATTTAGAAAATTTTGTGTATTATGGCAGCTCTCAAATTATGCTGGTTAGTTGCTAACTATCTTTCAAAATACTAGGACCCTCTAAGCGTGTCAAATGTTATTTTTTTTACCTAAAAAATATAGATTATACAGACAGCCCACTGTTTTTTATCTGTTTTCCTTATTAATTTTTTTTCAAGTGACTGAAAGACTGATGTCATGACAAGCCTTCACAGGGTACAAAAATGCAGCTTAACAAACCTGCATTCAGCTCATCAGCAAAGAAGGTACAATGTCCAGTAAAGACACATAACACCAGCCAAAACTAGTGTTGTCGTTTTATTCACTGCAAAGATAGTTTATGTAGATGGAAACTAAGAACTCTAGGAATGCTATCAAAAAGTATTGGAGAAGATGGAAGAGTTGTGGTGAGAAGAGGCTGCAGGAAACACGAGTTCTCACTGAAGTTTAATTCAGTTAAGAAGTCAGTCAACCACCAATCGCTCTGGAAATTAGACTTTCTGCTGTGTTGAAGTCAAAGGTTCCCATGTGGTTAATCTTCTGCAGGCGACAGGTCACTAGCTCTGTGATTACATTATATCTAAACTCTGTCCACTTTCCATATGGTGGGAAGTGTTGCAGTTACTTTCCCACAGAAGGACTCAATCTTCAGGATGTCAGCCATGTTTATTTAGTAAAGCATGCTTCTGTTAGAATTTGAATACAGTTTCTTTTAAAGATACCAAAAAGAGACAACAGGTATATCTATGTTAAAAAGCTCCATGCTTAGAGTGCATCAAATGTATTAAAGACTCAAAGCTTATTCTTTCCTCTGCAAACATAGATTTTTTTCAGTGGAATATTTCCTGATCTGCAACATTCAACTCACTTTTTTGAAGTATCTCAGGTTTGGTTTAAAAGAATGGTGGCATTCTATAGGAAGGAGTGTATATTATATCTTATTCTGTCAAAATGTTTGTTACTTAGCCACTTTTGGTTTAATGACCATATATAAATAATTTAAAAAAACCAAAAAACCAAACTTGAAATGGTGATTTTCTATGACATAGGATGAGGAAAATATTATTCATCTACTGAGGTTTCAAAGATTAAAATGTATTATTAAAATATTAGTTATGATCTATGCTCACTTTTTTAAAAAAATGCAAATATTAGTGTGTCAGTCATATAAAGCACTGAAAACTGGAAAGGCCTTCTCTGGAAACTATTTTGTGACTAGTATGAGATTCCTTTCATTCTTCCTGACATCCTTTGCATAGTCATATTATGTTAGCCATGGCACAACCAGGCCATAGAGGCCCAAAGGTTTATCCCCTTGTATTTATTTGTATGGGAAAAAGCCAAGATGTACAAGCACAGTTTGTCTGAGAATATTTGGATACTTTGATGTCTTTGACTTTGCATGTCTTGAAAAAAAAACTTAATTTAAATTGTTTTCTGTAGTTTGGCTTGTCAAACAGCAATGAGATTTTTCAGTCTTATAAAAGGGGCAATGTTATGTTATGAATTATTGGATATGAATTTAACATCTTTTGACCTTAGTGAAATTATGAAAATACTCAGTACATTTTCATAGACACAAACATGCCATTTATAATGAAAATTTTAAAATTTACCATTAAAGGAGGGAGATTCAAAAATTGTCACACTCATAATAAATTTTGTAGACTGTAAGAGTCATTTATCTATGCAAAACCTCTTCATTTTATCTCTATTTAATTATGTAGGTCATTCCACTAACTCTAGATGTACTCTGCATTGTACAATGTATCATTAAAGAATACCTTTTAAATGTCTAATCTGTATTCATTTACTATGCAACTGACTCACTAAAGTTAATTAATTAACTGCATTGAATCTGAAGCACTGAGAATGTGATCTCAAGAAGGTCAAAATCAGGTTTTATTTTAAAAAATATTCTAATAGTCCATTAGATGTGTTCATATAAAATAAAAGAGTTTTCTGAGTTCTGCAGTATTTCCTTGTTTTCTTCTGCCCCAGTATATTGGTAGTAGTTATTGGCATAGCTACAACTTGATTTGATTTTGATTCAAAAAAATTAATGTTCATCTGTCATCACACTCTCCTGCTGGGCTGTTTTCTTTCATACTTTTGATGATATGTCTTCCATCACTTTTTAAATTGTTTTGCTTAGTGCAATTGTAAGATGGTTAATAATTTAAAATGAGAGATTAATAAATAAATAGCATAGGATACAATTTAGCTGAGTTGGAGATTCCATCAGCTGTGAGTCAACATTTACAGTTATCAAAAAAAATCATGGCTGTTTGAAATAAACCAACAATTGAATCTGTTTCTTGAGGATATCTTAGTGGGAAAAGAAATATAAAAAGGGCTTCCTGAGAACATGCAGTTTTGGCTGAAAAATAAAAATCCTCCATTATCATGTGTTCTAAAACAAAAGGGTACTGTGTATTCTTATCTCAAGAGGACAGCCAGACATGTAGATCTTCAGCCTTTTAAGCTGTGATCCAATAATGTAAAATGGATACTTTTTTATTCATAAGCTTAATATTTTTCAGCAGCAGCTACCTTGTTGATTAAAAATGTTTCTGTTAATATGTTGCATGCATTGCACAGGCCTATTCTAGCAAGTAAAATAGGCTATGTCTCATCTTAATCCTTAAACGAAGATTTCTTTTTTGCTCAACAAGTAATACATTTGTCCATGTTCAGCAGGTGACAAGCCAACTTTAATTTCCACAAAGGACATTTATGAACCTCATGAATGATACTTAAAGAGCCTTTAATTTGTGTCTATTTAGACTACCACAAAACATATCATAAAAAGTGATCTCTGAGGGATCCAGTATTAAAAGCATGTAAATGCTATTTTGTTTTGCCCAGGTGGATAGATAAGCATTTTCTTAAGTTTTATTTATTAAACTAAGTGTGAGTTGAGTGAATTGCAATTCATTCACACTAGGTACATTCAGTCTTCTGGGACAAAGAATGTGTCTTTCATTATTTTTCACATCCTAGGTAACATAGCCATTTTTGGTGTAGGTCCCAAATACCACCAGCAATCATGATAATTTACATACAAGGCAAGGAGGATGCATTACACCAACTCACCATAACAGAAAAAGAAATGTTATAACTCTGAAAGCTTTCAAATAAATATGAATAATTTTCTTCTGCCCTGCTAGAAAATTAATGCCTTGCCGATTTGAAGTGAGCTTAGATTTCAGGTTTTAAGGCTAGGAGACTTAAAAACCTGATACTTTTATCAAAACTGACCTCCTGTATGGTACTAGATATAAAGTTCCACCAAGCAATGATGGTACCAGGTTCAGTAAATTGTCACTGAAATAGAACAACAATGTCTTCAGGTAATAGAGTACATGTCAACTGCTTTGCAAATTGTTACAACACTGAAGGGCATATGGTGATTTTTTTTCACATTTCCATTCATTTCCATTGTTTACTTTTCTAATTTCTTTTTTTGTATATTGAATTCTGTTAATACATTTTCCAGATCCAAAAAATTCCCTATCTCCTCACAATGCAGCCTCAGCCTATGAGGTCTATGCAGCCTCACCTTGAATACTGTGTGCAGTTTTGGGCAACACAGTGTAAGAAGTGTTGTAGTGTGTTCATTAAGTTCATTTAATTCCTCCCCCATTTTATGTATCTGCTCCCCCCCATTTTGTGTAAAATGGTTCTGCCGTCCTCAGTTTTCCCGCCACAGCCCTGCCAGTTCTATTGTCAATCTGTTAGGTTCTATAATTCCTCCTCCCCATTTTCCCTTATATGTATGCTTTTTCTCCTCCCTGGGCCAAGTCAATCACCCCCCACTCCACCTAGTATTCCAGAAGCTTCTCCTCTTTGGGGGTTGTGGTTGGCTGTGGTCCCGGGGCCCTCCCATACCTGGTACCTATTGGGCTCTCCACTATGACATTTGTGTTAAGCTCATCCCCTCTTGTCCCCGTATTGGTCTTCTGTAAACCCCTCCCGGGTCCACTCCTTCCCTTTATAACCCCTAAGCACCCTTTGTTCTTGGTCATTTGCTGGGACATCGTGGGCTTTCCAATAAACCAAGTTTAGCCCCCGGCGAGTGTCCAGCTCCTTCCTTCTCGTCGTTTAGCAGCGATCCCGTCCGCAGCCAGCACAGCCCGAGGCCTTACGACGCCGAGGGGCGCTGGCAGGATATGCAGCTGGGTGTCGGCCTTCACCTCAGCTAGCCGGACTCTGGCCTTCTCTGCTCTAGAAGGCCAGACACTTGTCGCTGCAAGAAGGATATTAAATTATTAGAGAGCATCCAAAGTAGGGTGGCAAAGATGGTGAAGGGATTTGAGGGGAAGCTGTGTGAGGAGCTGCTGAGGGTGCCTGGTCTGTTCAATCTGGAGAAGAGGAAACTGAGGGGACACCTCATGGTGGTCTGCAATTTCCTCATGAGGGGAAGAGGAGGGGCAGGCACTGATCTCTTCTTTGTAGTGAACAGTGACAGAACTCAAGGGAATGTCCTGAAGCTGTGTCGGGGGAGGTTTAGGCTGGGTATCAGGAAAAGGTTCTTCACCCAAAGGGTGGTTGGGCACTGGAACAGGCTCCCCAGGGCAGTGCTCACAGCACCAGACCTGACAGAGTTGAAGAAGTGTTTGGACAATGTTCCCAGTGCGACCCTTGGTCCTGTGCAGGGCCAGGAGTTGGACTCAGTGGTTCTTGTGGGTTCCTTCCAACTCAGCAGATTCTGTGGTTCTGTGAAATATATTGTGTGAAGATCACTCTTCTGGGTCAGTCATCTCATACTCTTATCTGATGTAAGTAGATGGAGCTTCTCCAAGTTTCTCACAACAAAATGTGAGAAACTTAGAGAAGCTAAGTTTTCTCTTGTGATCCTTGTCTTCCAAGGACAATGATCACTCTCAGAGCATTCATATAACATCTCTAGAGAAAAAGAACAGTTTTCCTGTGGTGGTGTCACTTATGCTAAAATATGACACTGCCTTCTGAGTAGAGGTGATCAAAAACATTCTGAATTTATTGAGAAAAAAAGTAATTTGGTTGTCTGATAACAATTTACCTGTTAGAGCATGCCAAAAATTTTAAGCAAAAATATACTAATCCTTATTAGGCATTAGTTTGACAGTACAGAATGGTACACCCTACTTTTAGCTGTGTGTTAGGAAAAAAGCTATCAGCTAGCCACAGTGTCATTTCTGCCTGAGGAAAAATGAAACCACAGCTCCCACTTATCAGAAGTTATAAGGTACACAGTCTGAGCATGTAAAGAGATGTTCTATGTTTTCTCTGTTCACACTGTTCTAAAGTTTATGAATATTTAAACATTCATTTCTGCAGTGTGGAAATACAGATAAACTCTTTTTCAGTTCTGTGTCCTTGGAGATTTCAATCATTGGTAGTCTGTTTCAGAAATAATTTAATTCCAATAACAAATATTCAAGGAGGCTTGTTTAAAAAAAGCTTGCAGTTAAAAAACTTGTTTGAGATGTGGAAGTCTTATTTTCTTATCGGTTTTCAGGCTGATTTAGAGTTAACTTTTTGTGTAATGCAGTCTAGGAACAGCATTTACTATTTTCCTGGCCACCTTACATTGAGGGATTTACCATGAGCTTTTCATCTTACAGAATCCCTAAAATCATTTTAAACTTAATGTCTTCTCAAACTATACTATCATTCACTCTGTAAAAATTACCTTACAGCACTCATTGCTTCATTTCTTTGAGTATGTAGGCTGAACATAATTAGCAACTGTTTATGCTACTTTGCCAGTCTTAAAGATGCTTGGAATTTATTTTTTTGATAAGGAAACAAAAAGGTATACTTTTTTGCTGGTATTGGATAAAATACTTTACAGTCCCTAGGTTAGGAAATAAAATTGCAAATATCCCATTAAATCAATATTGTAATAATTCTTCACAGAAATTTCATGATGAATTATTTTTTTGAGCCTTCTTTAGAATAATATTTTTAACCACTCAAAGTATTTCATGTATGAAATACACAATTGTAATAATTGTTAATTAATTTAATAATTGTTAATCAATTTAATAATGTTAGAAGTTACCAAATCTGAAATAGAGTTGAGCCTGCCACAGTTCCACATTTACAGGTGCATCCAATATTTAGGTTTAATATGCATTCTCATAGGCACATGCAATCCATAGGCACAAGAGAGCTGTAAAGTTGCCCTGTCCTGATGAGTGTTGTGCCCAGCCCCTGGGGCTGACCCTCTCCTGGGGTGCCCTGGGAAGAGCCAGGTCAAAGGCACATCTCTCCACACTGTTGGGGTTGCACTTAGCGCAGCTGTGCCTCTGCACATCCATGTGTAATGGATTTTATCTCAAAATCACGTGCTGTCCTACTAGATTGGGACGGTTTGTCCACACTGTGGGTGGGATTCACCATGAGTTTTAGTCTGCACGAAGATCAATAACACCTGCAGCACATGCAGATCACAGCAAGTGACACACGACTTGTTTGATTCGGGTATAACCGAATAGCAGGGATGTGGCATGAGAGTACGTCAACGTGGAGAGCTGATGAGAAGGGTCCAGAAGTAAAACAGGCAGCCAGTTAAAGGGGATACTTTCCCTAACCCAGATGCACTATTGCAGTGAATAAAAAGGTTTATTTGACAATCTTAGGCTTTAGCTAGTATTCTGAAAAAACTGAATCTAATCTGAGGTAGCAAGCCCTTTGAAAGCACAAGTATAACTAATGCCTAAGTTCTCTTAACATTTTCCAGCATACCCACTTATTGACTTTTTTTACTATTATTAAAAATAGTCAGGTTCTACTGACTGAACCTATTGCCTATTCAAGAAAGAAGATGCAAGCAGTTTTCACTGTTTATAATGTTAAAATGACAAAAAAATATTGGTTATCAATGAGAAATTAAGCCTAATTAAAAATATAAACATAAAATGCTCTTATGCACATTTTTAAATGCATTTTACAAAAGTTTATGTTTTCCAAGTCAAAAGACTTTCAGAATGTAAAAAAAGCCAAGGAGTAAAATTTTCTATTGAATGAGTCAAAACTAAAATTCTTGTTGAATTTGTCAGCATGACAAACAGTTAGACTTGATTTATTACCACTTGCTTTATCAGTTGTAGAAGCTGCCATATTGAATGAGCTAATTTAATCAATTTAGTATCTGTACCATGAAAAATATAGACTACATAGACTCCTCAGAAAATAAAGTCCATATACTCTCTCTATATTTAATCCAAAGATTGAGTGCACAGGGCAGAGTAGTGTGGAGTCACAGCTGTAATAAATGAAAGATGATTTCCAGGCTGCACTCAGATATGTGTTTTAATTGGAACACATTAGCTGATTTTAACTTAATTTGCTCTTTTCCAAATTTTTGGTTCAATTTCATGCACAAACATGCTAAAATATCAACATTTAAAGAAGTGTTTCCCATCAGGAGTGTGCTTTTGAAAAAATTTCCACTTTCCATGCAATGGTTTACTTTATGGAGTACATAAACTGGATTCATTTTTCAGGGAACTAAATTAAAGACCCTGGTCAAATCTGCAGGTTCAGACTGGGCTCCCACAAGGTCAGCTAATACCCTTTCCTTTTCATGTTTAGTGCATAGTTCTTGTAAATTTAGAAGAAAACTCCAACACCAGTACAGCTAAGAGCTCAAACCATGAACTAGAACTACCCACAAAATTAATTGATTCAGCCTCATTATGGAAAATATGAACACAGAGCAAAATAAAAATAGCCTACAGATTTGCATATGAAGAATAAAGGTGTCAGGACAACAAATGTTCCACCTTTTTTCAGGCTGCAAGGGAACAGAGATTCTGTATAAACCCTGCAGTAGTGAACCAGCTCTTCCTCCACACACAGACACAAATAAACCTGTTTGCCATGCTTTAGAATAAACCCCAGGCATATCCAAACATGTGTGCAGATTTTGCACCTGGCTAAAAGTCAAGCATGCAGTCAAAACACACCCAGCTCTTTGGCTGAACTGGTTTTGACCATGCACTTAGGCTTTGGTACCAAGCTCCACCAATGGTGTGATACAGGCTGCAATCCAAGACATTAATTTAACATTCTTTCATGCTATAAGACCACTTTTGAGGAAAAAAAGCAATGAAATAATAACAATAACAATAACAACAACAACAACAACAATAATAATAATAATATTCCAAAACAAAAAAACTTTGTTCATTCTTTGGAATTGTGTTCAGCAAAAAGATGTCATAAAGTATGATAAAGCACTGTAACTTATCTTAATTGAAGCGTTTTTCTAACTGCAAATATTTCAACAGGTTTTTGTTAAAGAACGCCATTTTGAAACACTATCTTGCATCCAACCATATATATATCTGCCCTTATTCCCTGACAATATATTTTATGGCATGCAGTCTACTCAGTTAATTTTATTGTCCCTCAATAACCATGTCGAGACAATGAAGATTATGCAGCACAAAAATCACTTTTAAAATTCAGTTTAAAAAATGAAATATATTTTAATTTTAAATTTAATTTTTAAATACAGTGGTAGTTAGGAAAAATAAAAAATTCTCCTTTGGCCTCATTGATTCAGGGTTCTGAACTCTGTAAGATATTCCCTATGCTGTGAGTTTTACTTCAGACTATGTCTAGCTTAGTCCCACTAACTATATTTAAGTTTTCATGATGGTTACAATGACATGTCATTATTATAATTTAACTCTACGAACTCTCAATATTTTTAATGAACACTTAGTTCCTGATTTGAATTTCCATGAAGCTGTGTCATATTTCCACATAAATAAAAGAAGAATTTTGCTAAGATATGTATGTGGGAAGCATCATCATATAGTTAATAATTATTTTTAATGAAAATAAAACTGTAGGACATATCTCATTTGAATTATATGAAAGTAGTTTAGATTTTTTTGTTTCTTTCCATTGTTACTGCAATAATATTTTATTACTTTTAAACAAAGTAAAAGTTTAAAAAAGCTCATGTATTATGTCTATTTCAATGGGAATTGTTTAGACAGTTTGGCAACTCTGGCAAACTGAAGTTTTAATTTAGTATTTCTTGTCAGCCTTCCCTTTTTTACTTGGTTAACTGCTATACAGTATTACAACCATATTCTCTTTCTCTTTCTACTAGTTTAAGGTATCATAATTAAAGATATAAAAGACAGTATAGTCTCCAACAGGATACAAGCTGATTATATTTTTAAAAGTTCAAAAGCTAAAAATATTTGTCACATGTCATGAAGAATGCAAATGCAATAATTCATATTTATTTATAAAGAAATTCTTATATATTTATAAATAAATGTTTCATGGTACAAATTCAAATTAGACAAGAATCATTTATCAAAATATGTAAGTCCATGGTCCTGATCCTGTTAATATTCTCTGCAGTTCTGAATCCTTACACTTAATGGGATGTACTGAAAGGAAATAAATTGGTGTGTTATCTTTCTATTCAGTTTCTATCTTAATTTTGATTAATCTATAGCACAGATAAGCATTTTCACACACTCACACACACACACACACAAAAAATATGCCATCCTTATAAAATGTTAAGCTTTTATTTATTTGGTTTTTTATCTTTCCAGAGTTTGAAGTATCAAATATGACTTTTCATATTCTCAAGTTTTTCCTAAAGAATGCCTTTTACTAACTTGACTTTGTTCAGTCATACCCAGTGATGTTTCTGGTGATATGTTGTGGACAGATGGACTGCCTCCCTTAAACCTCAGAATTTCTGAACATGCCCACTGCCAACACATATTTCTGTTTTCAGGACAAAGTGTTTTTGCAGTAATGGACAGACTTGATGCTATGTTTGTAATTAGCTTTTTTTTTTTCTTTTTTTACAATTAAGCTGGAACATATCTTTTGAGAGAGGAAAAAACCCTCTATCTTTTTCAATGTCTGAATGATCTTAGTTTACCAAGATTTGATTTCTTTCATTTTTCCAAAGTCTGGTTACTTAGCATTTAAGTTTTTAATGCAGACTTTTTTATTATGTAAGAATAATAATGATGGTCTCTTCTTCAAGACTCAGTGCCTCCCAGACCAACAATAAGCACAACATAATTTATATCTGATGATTCATCTGTCTTCAATTAAATTTTCTGGAATGATGTTAGCTCTGACAGCACATTACAAAAGAAAGCTGGTACTCTGCACAGCTAATTCACCAGGTGGTATGATTCTAGGATTTTAACACATTTTATGCTGTTTTTTTTCTGTTATATTTATATTACCTTTCCACTGAGGAGAGCAAAATGGGCTATGCTTGGAGAGAATGGAACAGCCTGATAGAGGGCTGAGGAAAAGGCTACATTTTGTAATTAATGTATAACATGCACTATTTGCATGTCATTTAGCTAGTAAAAGGCTGCATATTAAGCGCTTCAATTGGTATTACTTTTAGGTAGCAGCAACTTGAAAGAAGAATTTTGGACCAAAGGGTATGCACTGGAGTACCCATACAGTGAATGGAAATGAAACAGATGTACCTCTGTTTCCATAAAGTTTCACTTGAAGACTTGCCAAACGGTAACGTAAGTTTGTATAAAGTCATAGTGCATGTTTTTGAAGTAGACAGAAAAGGAATTTCAATACTTTGGTTGGTGGAGGGATGAAAAACATTTTTCTTGTTCAATGTATGATCTATTATGATTCAGTTGTTGTGATTTTTCCAGCATAAAAAAAAGAGGATTTTTACACGCATTAGCTAGACAAATTTCAAAACAGTACAAAGTGGCTCCTCATTCACAATGCAGACTTGAGTATGTGTTCCCAACATAGAGATGGTGACAGGGAACCCTGTAGAAAAAGATTAATGACACTAGAATTTACCAGCTTGGTGCTTACACTGCACTTTCAGTGTGCATGGGTAAAGTGTTTGTTTTCCTTTTTAGATTGCTTACCACTTCTTGATTTACTGGGCAGCAGAGTGAAGACAAGTTTTTAAATAACTGTGGCATGGCTACAACCCTTCTCAGCAAGCAACTGAACTTGTTTTAGATTACTTGTTCAGTAATAATGTTCAGGAAATAATGTTACACTTCTTTCTACCAGGATTTTCCTCATGCAACATGAACTTAGAGGATATTGCATTTGCAACTCCTGATTTCAGATATCTTTGAGATCTATTGTCCACGAGGGCAAAAATTTATGAGCAATCATAAAATCTGTGAAAAGATCCCTAAAAAATCATATAGGTAGTAGTAATTCCTTTCAACTATACAAGGCATGTAAAAGTCAAAATGATTACTGTTGGTTTTCAATGAGTTTAACAGGTTTAAAAAGGCATCACAAATTCCTAAGTGGCTGTGGTGCAACATGACATTGAATGAAAATCTGATTCTTGGTTATTCTGTTGAAAACTCGATGATTTTAATTCAGCTGGAACTGAAGAAATGTACACAACTTGTGTAAAAAAAGTAAACTGCTTTCCTTATTATTAGAGGTGTAACTCCAGTGATATTAAAGGGATCATATAAAAAAAGATTTTAATCTATTCTGTTTCAAGTGGTGGAAAGATGCATGGGGATAAAATCAGAGGAAACTGAGAAGTTTCATTCACATCCTAACGGAGGTTATAATGCCATGGAAATGATCAGGTAAAATACACTTGCTACTCGTTGGATGAAATGTAGAAACCCATTCCATTCTTGAAACCCATTCCATGGTGATTCCTCACACCCACAGTCTGCAGCCACAGCACCTGCTGAGGGGATGGAGCAGAGTGGAGACACCACAGCCAGGCTCTGTGGAAATCCTTGCAGGGAGGGAACTCAATTGAACTTTGCATAACACCTGTCAGGCAGGGGAGAGGGGAATATGTCCTGCTGCTGAGCAAACAACTGGGTGAAATCACTCTCCTCTGGTTAACTTGGTTCATTACAGCCTAATTGTAATGCTAACCCACACCTCCACCCCAAAGTTACCTGACTACAAGATACCCCCATGTATGGGTTAATTTTTTTGGATGTATCCTTAAAAGTGAAGCAAGAGAATTTTGCACAAGTCAGTTACAAATGATGTTGATGAGAGTCACTCATGTTCCAACTAACCATAAAGCAATTGTATAAAATTCAAGAATGGGAGGGAAGTTAGAGAAAACTCCACTGTAACTGCTGGGATCATGCTGAACCTGCCCTGTAAGGACACCTGTTGGGTAAGAACCACACTCTATCCATGCTGAATACTTTTTCTGGGGGTTAGAGCTTGTCTGTATTTTTCTTTGAATGTTTCTGCAGTACAATACTTGAATCTTCACCTGTCACAATTTTATGTGAATAAAGAGTGTAATTATGCAAACTGTTAGTGTGAGTCCTTCTTGGGTGCTGGCAGTCACTGGCAGCAGGGAATATGCTCAAATAAAGAGGAAGACCCACTGAGGAGTCTCCCTTGTGCTGTTGGAATGTCCCTGAATAAATCAGTCAAACCACCTCCCAGTCTAGCAGGACTGCTCAGGGAAGGGTCTCCCCAATAGGATGCTCAGAGACTAGTCATGCACAAGGGGGTCAGCTTTCTTGGGGCATTGACAGATGCTAAGAATCAAGGAAATATCCCTCTTTCAAATGAAACAATTGTAGGTCATAATTCTTTACAAAACATTATAGGTCCTGGCTGCCCTCCATCTTAGAAACTCCAGTTCCTCTTAGTCTTTTATTTGCACTTACAGTGGATTTTGTGAGGGAACTATCATTCTATGCTGATAAACCGAGCAATTTAACAAAATATTGCAAGCTTGTTACTGGAAAAATGTTCAAAAACTGGCATGAATTGAGACATTTTGACAGTCAGAGGTCTGTCTGAGACATGTATCATAACATAAATTTATCTTCCCAATTAGAAATTGTAGTTACTCATTATCAACTCCTCTTTTTGTGTGTGGCTAAAGACAGTGTCAAGTCTGAATAGCTCTACCTATAGAAAAAATCAACTTTCAGAAAGAAAATCTACTTTCAGAAAGTCTTGCTGAAAGTAGGGACAAAGGTGGGTAATCACCGGAGGGAGAGCTCATGGCCTGTGATTCCACTAATGAATGACCCAGAAAGAGAAGACACTGCACTTAGGTTGAGGTTATCCAAGGTTTGACTTTGACATCATGCATAACACCTAAAATGAGAATCTTATTTTTTAAACAGTTTTGTTTAGACTTTTCACAGCAGGTGAGCAAAGATAATATGAAAAGCCAGCAAGTGCCCCAGGCATGAAAAAAGAAAAGGTAAAAAAAGGTGCCATCAACCTCCAGAGGACAGGTTAGAAGAGGGTAATTTTAGGATGACCCTGCAGATACCAAGATCAGCTAATCAGAATGATAATTGTGGTTTGCATACTGTAAAGAAACTGTAGCCTGGCTTTCCTTAAACATCTTCACTTTATTTACAAAGGTGTAGTCCAGTTCTAGGAGACGTGAGTGGTGGAGTGAAATGAAGGTGTACTCTATATGAATGAAAGTATATCAGTCAAATTAGTGAAAAAAAATATCTGAAGTTTCAAAGGTCATAAGGGTATTCTGAAATGACACTACATTTCACTATGAGAAAGTGCTGAATTCTCACATAATTTCCATTTTGGCTTTTAGTCTTGGCAAGTGAATATCTCACTACTGACAAAGGGAATATTTTTATGCTTTAGTATAATTTTCATGTGAAAAATAAAACATCTTACACAAATATTTTGATAAGAGCACAATGTTTTCACTACATCTGTCTATATCAGGCTGTCATTATATAATCTAAAAACATATTATCTGAATAATCAGAGCCTGCAAAACAATGCTGTTGCAATGGCATGACTGATTCTTCAAGTGTTCCTCCTCCTGGGAAGGAATAATTTTAACTTTCTCCCTAAACAGCTTCCTCCAGCTCCTGGCCCAAACTGAGAAGTCTAGGGCCAAGGCTGGCAAGCAACTCTACTTCCTTTAGGATGAACACATATCCCCTTAGGGTCAAAATGGGGCAAAAAAGGCTCAGGTCAATTTCAAGTGTATTTAATTTGGACAGTTTCCTTGGAAAGTATCTCACCTGGATTATCTCTCATCAGTGATGTGTAGTTTTTACTTGCTCCTACTTGTGTGCAGACACATAATTTAACATGAATGTCCAGGTGTAGCTTCAGAAAACTCTTCACCTTCTGACTCCTGAAAGCTGGTGTCCTATGACTTTTTTAGCATCTGCCTTGAAGGAGGATCTCTACTCACCACATTTTTAAACTGGGTCAATCAGGAACTTTTTTTGTTTTGTTTTCTCTGTTTATCCCTCTACATTTATGAAGAGCAACCAGAGCACACCATGCCCTTCACTTTGCTAAGTTCTTTAAATTAGATTCTCAAAATCATTCATTTACCTAGCAGTTTTCCCTCCCCTTTTATATATTTTGCATTTCTTTTGTTTCCCCACGTGGCTTTATGGAAATACTGCATTTGCATTCTTTGGGAATGTCTGAGCCATTAAGGAGCTCACTAGTTTCCACTGCTAAGAAAAGATTCTGCCTTGCAATAAGACTGTTGCCTTGAAAAAAGGAGGATAAATGCATCATCCTGGATGACTCCTCTACACCTCACTATTAAAAATTTGTGAGAAACACAACATTGTAGTCTAGTTAAAACTATGTGAGTCCTTCTCGTGCTCATTTAAAAAGTTGAGAGTTTGGTGATTTCCTGCAGGAAAGGATTTCTGGCTTTACAACCTGATCTGCCTAAGGGGCAGAAGTACTAACATTAAGTTACAAGTTCATATCAGCATTTTTTATATTGTTGGATAGTGAGTATTCAGGATTTTTGTATAACATTCTGAGGAATACATTGTCTATACTGTCTGTACTGTCAGCAGGTACACAATATATTATTTAAGTGAGCATCTAGTAGTAAATTTTATGAGTGAGATGCAGCTCATTCCATTTAAATGTCTGGAATATACTTCAATTTTAGGTTTTAGGAATAAAGGTCCTTTTAAAAGTTTCCTCTATTTTCGGGAAGACCATTCAAGTTAAATCTTGTTGAAAGCCTCCCCAGAAAGACTGGTGACTTGTTAAGTTTCAGCACCTTAATGGTGGAATGCGAGTCACCTAAACTCCAAATAATAATAATAATACCTTATTTTTTGGAATGCAATCAACTGCCTTTGAGAGAAGCCCATTCATCTATTTTAAAATAATGTAGAATCAGTATTTTTAGCCAAGTGTGTGATCTATTGATCCAACAGCCCATCTGATACTCCTGTATTTACACGAGTCCCCTAGGTATACCTTTGATATAAAGCCATTCAGTCCATACTTCAAAGGTTCAGATTGGAAAAAACAAGCCTGTACAGCATTCTGCACTAAATTAACTCAGCAGACATCAAATAAACTAGTGAAAAACATAGATTACCATTCAGATAAGGTCTTAAGACACATCCTAATATGTTCATCTTCACCCTTGGAGGTTACAAAAATTAGCAACAAGCAAACAAATGACATTGCTAAAGCTAAACTGCATGTGGGAAGCAGCTACCTCTGCAATTATACTTTCAGGGGGTGCAATTGTCAGTCTGCAGCAGGCACCAAGTGTGTGGGATGGTGATGAGGAGCTGTCAGTAGGCTCTGGTCACCTCAACCTAGATCAGCACCAGCTGGAACAACACATCCAACTCTCCTAGTAGTACCCTATTGTATTAAGGAACTTTTGGATATTTAGCACAGAAGCTGTGTCTTCTACATAAATTAGAAGATACTGCAATTACATTTCCTCATTTAAAATGTTCCTTCTTATAATAGTCGGTTTTGTGAAATGACTTTTCCTGAATTGCAAAAAAGCCAAGTGCAGAGTAAATCAACAGCACTTAGTTATGAAGAAATATTCAAAACAAAAAATGTCAGGGCATTTTCTGCTTAATTAAAAATTACAAAACAGATTTATTTCCACTTCTTAAATTTTATTTTTCAAACCAGATATCTTCTTTTTTTTTTTTTTTTTTTTTTTTTTTAATAAGCTCTTGGAAGGTCAAGGAAGATGGGAATATAGTTTAAATGGATAAATTTAAAGGGAAAAGCTTACACCTACCCTTATGAAATAAACATCACAAAAAGGTTCTGTGTGTGTAAGGGAACACAGAGAACTACAATGGAACAAGGAGAGGGCGTGAAAGTAGCACCAAAATGGATGTGCAACAATAAATGTTATTCCTGTGCCTTTAAAAGCCCATCAAAGTCAGCAAAAACTTTCCCTCTGCATGACAATCCATTAGTAATAGGCTTGCTCCAAAAAGCTCTGTGTCCAAGAAAAATTGACGAATATTTATGTGGGAAAATATTTTTTAAAAAGTAAGTTTAACCATAGGACAATGGAATTTTCAGTTTGGGTCACTATCTGTCTCCAGGGGAAAGCTACATGGGAAATTCTAAAAGTAAATCAATAACAAAATTTCATGTACTTAATTCTGCATCCCAAAGGACCAATTTTAAAGAAAAATTGAGAGATGTTTGTGCCACCATATTTCTTATAAAATGGGTCTCCAGTGAAGGAGGAAATAAATTAATTGCTGCTCAGGGTTTGAGGCAATGAGTGGATATAATATTTTTTTTAAACAATACAATTGTAATTTCAAATATAATCTTCCAGAAGTTCATATCTTACCTCAAAATAAATTTACCTTTCCATATTCATGCACCTGATTTCACTTGCTGCATAGTCTAATAATATTCATTAATGAGAAATAAATATCCAAAAATAAAACTATCTCTTTCCCTATCTTTGCTCCCATTTTTTACAGTGAATCTATCCACTGAAAAGACTCATTTTTCCAAAATTCCATAAATTTAAACGAAGCATTCTGCTTACAGA
The DNA here is from genome assembly GCF_027579445.1 of Ammospiza nelsoni. Lineage (NCBI taxonomy): Eukaryota > Metazoa > Chordata > Aves > Passeriformes > Passerellidae > Ammospiza > Ammospiza nelsoni. The sequence continues at coordinate 102,712,387 of NC_080635.1, read as the reverse complement.
AAATATTTCTTTTAAATGTGTGTGTTTCAAACTCCTTGTTCACATGGTTAGAATAATTTTCTGCTTAAAGCAGAGATGAGACTCAGGAAATCTCTGTTCTAGTTATCACACTGTTACTGATTTACTGTGAGATTCTGAACAAATTCTTTTACCCTCTGTGCCTCCAATTCCCATATAAAAAAGATGAGACCATTATTCATTGGGCTTTTTAGATTCCTTTGGAATCTTACATAGATGCTCAATATTATGATTAATTTTTACTATCAATATATATATATAAAAATAAACACTGACCACATTGTAATGGCAAAGCTGTCTCTGGGATTTGTTCAGTATTCAGATAGGAGAAAATGAGAAGAACTATTCCAAACGTTAATCTAATGGTATTTGAAATTTGAGACAAACCAGAATGAAAATATTTTTTTTTCTTTGACATGACTGCAACTTTTTAAAAGACAATCCCACAAACCAAAAATTAGTCTGGTTAGTTTTATCTTTTGATTAATATGCCCATGTCTTTTAAAGAACAGTTGAAATAAATTTATAGGTATTAACTAACTACAGACTACTAGAAAAGTGCGTAGCTTCTCTTTGAATGTATATATCACTAAAGAAGGTGGGGTTATGGTTTTAACTTTGAAAAAATAATTCTGATTTCCTTATTTATGAAGATGCACATAAAATAAAAGATGAGTTTACAATTTTAGAACTGTGTATCAGATTTAATGGCAATACAGTATAAATGGCATATTAATTGCTGGTTTAAGTTTATAACCTCGCTTTTTAGAATCTCCAAAATTGGATCTCTTCATAGAGAGTAATACTAGCAGTTAAAGTACTCAACAGCAAAAATAAAACCACCTATATGGTACTCCTAGTACTGATTTAAATGAGAACCTGGCAAGTTATTGACATGTTTTTTCTGTACCTGCTTAAAAGTTTTGCCATTGCAACATTAATTACCAATGACCAGAAAATGAAGGATTTTGTCTTATAAATTTTTGTTCTACAAGTAAAAAATTAAACAAAAGCATAAATGCAATTCAGCCATGGGAAATAAATATCTGAGTTCTTTATCATTCATGTTTTATTATCATAAGAAATTATTCAAGTTGCTGGAAAGGAATTGTAATGGACAGTCTGCAGCCTTGTCTCATTCAGTGATGCAGGGGACGTAACATTCCCACCAGTTCTATAACACAAGTCACTTATGTTTGGCTTGGGCTGGGAACACAATCCTTGTTTTCAACTGACCCCTTACCATTAATGGTGAATTAGAAGGAAAACCCCTTGTCCTGGGTTGGTCCTAAAGTGTCAGCTTAATTTTTTGCCAAGCAGCAAAGTAACAATTGCTCCCAGTCATTAGAGAGATTCATGTTAAACTGGTTTCCCACTCCCAAAATTTTGGAGTAAAAAAACTATTGTAAAATAAGCAGTGTCTCATGAGATTAACAGCTTCAGGAAAGCATGCTTTCTATAAAACTGATGTTGCATAAGACAAGATAAACATTGGGCCATATGTTTCAGTAGCACTTAACGCTAAAATTGCTTCAAAATCTTGTACACAAGATAAAATTACCTTTGCTATTAAAGGAGAACCATAAGACTGTGCTAAATCCAAAAGAAGCACTGCAAAGCAAAAATGCATATTTTTAATGAAAGTGCGGAAAAGATCTAAGTAAGGTCAACAGTCATGTAAGGTTAATGGAAAAATTATTCAAATTGCTAGAGAGAAAAGAATTATTGCCCAATGCAGTCCAAAATCTAACATCATCACTCCTTTGTTTTGTATCTCAGCGTGAAACTGTGTGTGTATATGTATGTATGTCTGTGCGTGTCTTTGGTTTCCATCTCACATGACAAAATTTACATTGCAGTTTGAGATTTTTCTCTTAGAATGGATTTATCAGTATTAGCTATTAATAAAGAGTATTGAATATTAAATAGCATTAAAATTTCAAATTAATAATAAACAGTATTAATGCAATCAATAATTAAAGACATACTAATTGAATGATTGGTTAACTGTAATTCTGAAGCTTGAATTATGATTTGCTAAATTTCATATGCTTTTGTAGAAATACTGTTCAGTAGATAAGGTTCATTCTCTTCATATCTCACACAAACTCCTCATTTCATCAGAACTAGCTGAAAACCAAGGTAAAGGACTAAAATTTAATGAAGATACAATCAGCCACTTACATGCAAACAGTCACTATCAGGAGCTTCATTTTTACACATTTGATAGGATTTGACATTAGATATATTGACTTTTAATACCCTGTATATAATGGAGTTGAGGGAACCTAGAGGATGATTCAATAGTCTAACCAGAATGTGTTCAGTTTCGTTATCTAGATAATGATGTTGACTGGCCTGTGAAACACCCAGAGCACCTGAATTGTCTGTGTAGATCTGGCAGATATTACATAGGATCCATGAGTGACCCCCCTGCATTTCCAGAGAGGAGGGCAGAGGACAGAAAGATAACCTAAACTTCTTAAATAGTAGAAATATGTGTGTATTTCTGTTCTCTAAATGTTGCTGACTCTGACGATTTGATTTCAGCTGAGAGTTTAGACTCATAATATAAATACACCAAATTTTAGAAGCCCCAAATGATGCCCCATGCCACACTATGTGTCTGAGCATCTCTCTTTGAGGCTTTTGATACAGGAAGTAAACAATGACAACAGGTTTGGATGTAGTGGAAGTTTGGGTTTGAAATCCCATTATCAAAAGATCTGAATGATAAGGTTGAACTTTCAGAGAATTGACTTTGGGTGCTTGAAAATAGAAATTTAAAGCACAGGTTCAAAGTTTTAACAAGCTTTGGGAAGATACACACAAATCCTGAGGAGAAAAAAGGCTTTTGGTATTTCATGATAGGTTTGGACCAGGAAAGGAAAGGGTAGTGGCCAATTCAGATCCAGTTGAAGAACTAGAAATGCTCTGACTCATTGCTAAACTTCTGACAATTATATGTTTTACAAAATGGAATAGAAAACAATTCTACAGAGCAGGAAACTAAGTGTTAAATGGAGAAAAGACTTCAATTGTTTCCTTCTTGTAAGCAAATGCAGCTTAAACCTCTGACCCAAGGAAATTGAAAACTAAATAACACTGAGCATATCTAAACCCCAAAAATGTATCATCAGCCTTTATTTTAAAAATTAAAAAGTGAAATGTTCAAGTCAGTAAACGTTCTATCAGGCTTGGATTGTAGAGTAAAATATTAAATAATATGAAATACATCACGCATCTGAAAACTATAAATAGAAATTATCTAAAATCAAAGTACAATTAGAGGCCTGGTTGATAGCTACTGAAATAAAATAATAAAATATAAACAAGCATTTTATTACAATTGGTGAGGCAGAAAAATAATGGAGGAATAATTTTGTGAATCCTCATATTCAGAACTTCAATTGACATATTATTATTTACTTCTTTCCAAGGATTTTCAAACTTTTTTTGAATACTCAGTCTTACTTTCACAAAAATCCAAGTTGGTGAGAAACTTGGTAAGGTCGTGGAAGGACTTAAAGTACAGACCAGGTATAAAAAAACCTCAAAACAAAACAAACAAACCACAAAAACACCCTCACACACCAGTTCAACTACAAAAAAACCCCAATCCAGAAGCAGCAGCTCCCCCTGACCTGCTGTAATGGCCAGCTCTGTTTCATGGTAGGCTGTTTTTGATGACAATGCACGTAGCCAAGTTTTGCATTTATCAGCCCAATGGATAAATAATTGCATTTTTCCGGGAAGTCAGAGTATCTCTTGCACATGTGAAGAAGCACAATTGTGTTGCTTTAGCATTTCCTCAGTTATATTTTATTTCTCTATTGGGGCACCTTTGAGCTGCAATGTTTTTGTTCTATCAGAGGAGTTTACTTCAAGTTCCAGGTGGAGTTTTTATTGCTCTTCTGTCAATATAATGACAGGGAAAATAAAATTAAACTCATGTTTCAAAATGGTGGTTTCCTCCTAGACCACTAGTGGTAATATTGAGAACTTGGAGGAGCTACAAAAGATGTTCTGGGACAGCACATTTGTCCCTGAAAAAGTCCCTGGCAGGAAGCTTTTTTGCTAAATATTGTTCTTTAATAGCACAATATTCCCCAAGTATTGCTTTTTGGAGAAGTATTTTAAAACTTATTATTTCTTAATCTCACACCAACTAGGAAAAGTTAAAATGGTCCAAGAATGAAATTTTTTTCTCTGTTTTTTTTTTTCTTTTAAAATACTATATTTTAAGCATAATTGTTTAGCCCTGATAAACTACAGTTTAGCTAGAGAAAGAAAAGTATTGACAGCTAAACAAATACCTGCAAAACCATTTTGGACATGCTGAAAATTAGCTCACAAAAGAGATATGAGCTTCAGCTTGCTTTCATTAGTAGTGGCAAAATTCACCTCTGACTTGACCATTTATGTGTCCAAAGAAAGATTAAAGAGAAGAACTGTGTTATTATGTTCAAGATTCATTGGGTAGCCTTCACTTTTGTTTATTAAAAAATAGGAAAAGAGAAAACAAAAGCTGAAAACACACAAAAAAAAAAAAAAAAACAAAAAAAAACAAAAACGAAGAATGAGAGAGCTATGTAGAGGGAAAAGAAATTGCAGCCTATTGGATTTAAGCGTCTAGATGGATTTGGATTTGTTGGACTCTAGAGGAGGTAGGAGCAGAAAGTGAGGGGCCAGATTTTATCCCCTTAGGAATCCTGGCTAATGAGGAAGTTTCCAAGGTAGGCAAGATATGTCCTCATTCTAAAGTATCTTGTTCCCTCCACCAAAATCTCTATAAAGCTTTTGAAAACTTTCAATCACTGTTTTGGAAAGGATCAAAATAGTGAAGTATTTTGCACAAGCTCAAATTCACAGTAGTGATTGCAGCTCAAAACTCTGAACTGGACCAAGGTGCTGAGACCGTGTTCCTCTGCTGTTTAATTTAATGGCAGAGAGAGGGATTTTTTTTTAATTGCTGATTATATCTCACAACTTGAAAGGGAACTTTTCCACTGTTATCACAACAACAAAGGGGAGCTGGGGAATAATGGAAAAAAGGTGAGACAGTGCATATCAGAGATGGAAAAGGCACAGGGTGTGAATGGCAGGATACAGGAAGATAGCTAGAAACTTACTGTATTTATTTCTGCTGTAGAAGGTGCTCAATCTGTGGAGTTATGGAAAAAAAAAATGGGGTCTTGTTAAACCTGCTATCAGCTTTTTTTCCTGGATGATTTTAATTTTCCTTGAAGCAATCATGCTACCCAACAGAAACTCATCTATTTGCTAATGTACTATGATATTTCCCCAACTTCTTACTCATTAGCTCTATATTTTTCAAATCAATAGATATGAAGAAAGGAAAATATGTCAAATAGTCTCCTTGTGTTGACTCTTATAGACATATAGGAAGAATTACAGCAAGAGAAGTGAAGTCTAGCACGTACCAGCTGTGAGGTTTGTGGGGCTCCTGGAAGTGTTGATAGGGTCTATTCAAGATCTCAAGAGAAGTGCAGTATTTTTTGTTTCCAGGGGTTGTCCATGGAAAAGGACCTCATGTTCACCATCAAACTTTAGAAAACCTCACATTTCTTTTTAAGCAATTAAATAGCTTATAAGTTAATTCTGTTACTCTGTATTATCAAGAAAATAAACAATATTTGATTAATCGCTTTTGGTTCTTCTTATGTCATTTGTCATGTATGATCAATGCTGCCTAATACATTGAACAAAGACAACAGATTTGAACTAAGAATTTTTAATTGATAATGAATTGCTTTTCCAAAATTTATTTGCTTTTCATTATCACGAATATTAATAAGATCACTAGGACTTCTTAAGGAGGCTGAAAATACAGTCTGAAATGAAAAAAGAATAATCTTGATTCCCTTGTAAAAAAAAAGAATACACAAGAAGATTCCAGAGTTTTTTAAAGTGTGAGGTAGTTGTTTGTTTGGGTTTTTTTTTTCTTATTGTGCCTCTTCTGTCCTAGGTATTTTCAATCAGTTCCTAAATTAATGTCAAGGTTTGAATCATTAAATAAAAGTTATTATTTCACAACTCTCTCAGTAAACAGTCCTGAGGTTGTGACTAGTAAAATTATGTCTAGATACACAATGTGCTGTAGTAGTGCAGACAGATATTTTTTTTTTCTTTACAGCTATCTAAACAGAATTTGGAAGGGGAAAGTGCATACAAATACATCAGTCTAGAAGTGACAAGCACAGCTTTGCAAAACAAATTTTAAATCAGTGCAATATATATTCAACCACTGGGAAAATATACACTGCTTATTCCTGAGGTAGACACAAGAATTGACATCCTAACACAGGCTTTAGAAGTCTTAAGAGTTATAGCAACATATTCAAGGGTCTGATCCTTCTTCCAGTACAATCAGACAGGCTTTTTTTCCAATTATTTCAAAAAGACAGGAACCAAGACCCAAGATTTGCTGTGACATAATTCTTCTCATACATCTCTAAATCAATGTAGCCTGACTCTAGTGTCTGCATATTGATGTCTTTTCATTATAAACCTTGTAATTTGACCTTTAGCTTCTTAATGTAAAAAGCTTCCTTTAAGAAATTGAACTTGTTTCTAATGGTTCAGAATCAGAGGTAGATTTTGTTACACACAGCGTAAAAAACCAAAGATTTTCAACAAAGATTTTGTTACATACAAAATGTGTAGTAGGTGAAAAAATATAAATGCAAAATACACAGAGGTTGAGAAAGCACAGCAAGGAGTAGGGACAGAGATTTGCCATACTGCTTGTTGCAGACTTGCTAATGATGACTTAGACTTGATTAGCTCTTGGGGGCCTTTATATTTCTTGTCTGGATTGGGAAAGAAAAGCTGGGCCTTTGGAGCTGCCTATGGTATCTTTCTAAAACCCACCAAATTATGATGGAATCCCACAGATTTCTTCAGACTTTGCACAATTTCTTCCTTAAGGAATTCTTGTGCAGCATAATGGAAGTCTGCACATACATCAATGTGCTATTTGTATGACTTCTTTTGCTTGTCTAAATTGTATTTTTTTAAAAAAATACAAAAAGGCCCAATCTACAATATTATTACTATTTGTGGTTTTGGTGTAATCCAGATCTTCCTGAAGAACCAAAGTATGTAAATCAATTAAACTAATATTCAGCAAAACAATAAAAGCATACACCTCAGTATTTTCCTGAAATGTAAGGACTTTGGTTACATCTTAAAAGTGGAGACAGTAGGTATCCAGGCTCATAATGTACAAATATAAAGATTTATCTATTCCATTCTTCCTACTTGTTCCTCAACAAGCTCCTATAAAGTAAAAAAATCAAATTCCTTTAAAAACCTAAGCTTCGTATGAAGGTTCCTTACAGGAAAGATGAAGGATCATACCACCTTTTAAAGTGCTGCACTTTGGATCTCCATTGTTATGCAGATCAAAACAGTCTCTCAAAATCAAGCAGGCTGGATTTTCGAAGAAGCATTCCCAGAAATGCTTTCAAGTCTCTCTGTGGAATATGGGTATACAGCATCATGCCATGTTTGGTCTTCTAATACTCAAGCTCTGTCTGGGAAATGCATCTTTAAGCCTCTTAGAAAAAGATTTATAAAATGATGACCTGAGTTCCCTGACATGAAGTCTGGAGCTGACATTTTTTCTGCTCTGAAAAGGAAAAGAAATAAAAAAGAAGAAAGGAAAGGACAGAAAAAGACATTTCCAAGATGTGCTGGTTGCCTCTTGAAACAGAAGGAGGAAAGAAATTGTACCTATCAAAAAAAAAAAAACTCTCTCATGTTTCTGCTATTTGTTTGTAAGGACAAGAAATAATTTGACATCACATAATTCCCTCTCAATTTTAAGATTATTTCAATAACTACTTTTTAATCCAAGGCAAGTACGGTTGGTAACATTTTGCAGAGACTTGGAGAATCATTTCCTAGTTAGATAACATCCCAAAGAATGCATTTTAGCAAAGTTTTCCTCTGAAGTAATTGCTAAATTGATAAATTGTTCATGTCAGATTTATAATCCTGCAAAGATTTCAGAATCTTTGATGCTGTGAACTCCTTACTGCCTCCTCAGAGTCTCAGTGATTTCCAGCCCAATCCCTTCAGAGCAGGAACTCCTAAGAAGTGCAGACATATTAAATATAATATTTATAGAGAATATAGATCTGATTAAATGTTTATATTTTTACTCAATCTGCATAGCTACATACCATAGATGTTAAAGTGGCAATCTATGTGAAAAAAAATCTTATCCTTAAGAATGTAATTGTTACCTATCAAACCCAGTAAAGATATGAAACTCCACAAGAAACCTCAACATTTAATTTCTCACTGTTTGTTCCCTCTGGCAGCACTTCGTGTCAATAATGTACAGACACTTATATTCAAAGTACCATTTTTTTTTTGAAAGAGAGAAGTTTTTCATATTCAGAGTTGTACTCATACAGTTGTACATTTACTCATACATTAGTAAGTATGAAATCAAGGTAGAGGGTGTGTGTTTGGTTTGAACAGAGGAGGGGTTCTAGCACTTTGAAGCTATTTTATTTAGACTTTATTCCAGCTCCTAGAGGTCGTCATTTGAAGTTCTGTTGAAGAAGAAATAACTAAATCTCTGATTACGGGGAGATCAGAATTGAAAAATAGATCAGTACAATCCAGCTACAGTTTTGAGAACACAAGTCACCAAGTGCTTGGGCAACTTCTAAATATAAACCTTTCCCAATGGGAATGGGTGAAGTCTTGGCTCTCACAAAATCAGTGGTTCCACATACACTGGAGCCAAGACTTGATTCAGTAGCCTTTGAGCGCTCACAGTGAAGTTATATGACCATATGGACTCTGAAACAAATCTGTTCCTAATGAAACTGTTTGGCAAAAATGAAGAGATAAGAAAATAAAGTGATATCTCATCTTGGTTCAAAAGGTTGTTGTTCTCCCTTATCCACATTGAGAAAGGGAAAGATGAAGAACGATGCGTAGGATGACAAACCTTCCCCCACACCAGTTAGAAACAAAATATACAAGAAAGAAGTAACAGAAGGTGAAAGGGATTGATTAAGTGAGAAATAAGAATACATAAATTCTTTCAGTTCTGCAAAAACAAGGGTTTTGCAAAAATGGTATCTGTTACCCTGGAGCACCAATTTCTGGATGTGATAGAGGCAATTTCTGAACTCAGTTTTGTACTTCATTCTTTATTTATTGAAATAATTTTTTTCTTTCAGTTGTTTCGGGCCTTCAATTCACAACTAATATACCCATTTAAAGAAAAGAAAACAAATTAAAAACAAAGAAACAAAACAAAAAATAGACAAAACCAAATTAAACATCTTCAATGAGCCAAAACAAACAATCCCCCCACAAAAACCAAAACAAACCCCCAAAAACCAAGCAAAATCCCCCAACCAAAACCCAAAAAAGCTCAAACAAATAAAAAAGCAAAAAAACCCCTGCCCTCCAAAAAACAAGCAATAACCCCTAAAAACCAAGGAAAAAGAATAGAAAAATTGAAGAAGCAGTGGTTTCTTCCTAGGCTCTGTGATTTGGTAGTCAACAAAACTGCCTGAGAGTAAAGAGTCTTTCTTGTGGAATCTCAGCATTTTCTTCGAGTCATTCCACTGCTTCACAGTAAGAATAAGTTACCTTGTTTGCTAGCAGCAGTGGTAACTTCACATCTGTGAATTTAAAGCAGGCTGATCCTGGCCTGTGCCTGCAGAGAGGCTGAAGCAGTATCTTCAAGAGATATGACCTGTACTTGTCACCTGCCACAAGACTCAGTGGATGGTGCAATTATGCACCTGATTAATTTGGCTTTTTTCCCCATGTTTTAGAGAGAATTCAACATTTTTGCTGTGCTATCCACTATTTTGCTGTTGTTAGGTATCAGAATTTTATATCAGTGTACTGCCTTTACAAGCCATTTCTCTTTTCTTCCTCTTGAACCTGCGCTGGCACTACTGCTCAGTGCGCAGAACAGCCCATCTGACAGTGGAAACTAGAACTTGAATATGGCCAGCTAGGAAGATGATTTCCTTGCAGCCAAATATAAGTGCTCCCCCAGTACATATTACGGTGAGAAACAAGAATTCTGCTTGGTCTCATCTAGGAATTTACAAAAAAAAGATTACCTTCAAATCTAATTCTCATTGCTGATAAGGCTATCTGAAAGTTTGCAACTGTAAGCAGCAATCTTGTCTGCATTACAGAGGAACAGAAAACAAGCTGAAACAGCACAAGATTAGTAGTCATTCCAAAATTAGTGCTTCTGGAAACCAAAGGAACTTGCGGTGCTAAATGTGGATACTGTTAGCTGCAGAACTTGATTTTGTTCCAGCACAGCATAGTCAGGGCACCCAGGCATCACAGTGCAAATGTAGACAGTGCAATAAACTTTATCTGGATTCAAAATTATCACATTCCTGCAAGCAGTTTTCTGTTAGGCATGCCATTGATCTATTGAGTCACTGGCAGGGAGACTGCAGCAGGACACAGGTTGACATCTGTATTCCCCTTAGGGCAGCAAGAAAAAGGTCTCCTGGGAGAATTTACAATATATTTAAAGACCTCAGTTCATAATCTGAGCATGAGTAGCTTCCATTAAAGGCTGAAAGAGCTATAAAAATGGGAATTTTCAAAGGAACCTGGCGGGAAAGACACCGTTCAAAGAGGCTGTGCTTCCATTGTAAAAATAGCTCTGGATTATTAAATAAGTAACAGCTAATATCAAGAAAGCACATGCTTCAAAATGTAAGTTATTTACTGATCGTCCTAAAATATAACAGTCTGAGAAGAAATCTTGTCTGTGGGTTGGAAAAGATACTCTCAAGGAAGTAGTTCCTGGAATTCAGTCAAAACGGAGTCAAATTGAGAATAAAACAGCTTCATGGAAAAAGAGCACAGAAAAAAAACCCCAAAAAACCAACACAAAAGCAAGCACGTAAGAGAATTCCGTTTTTAGACTTAAGTTTGTGTGCATATGACAGGGACATATTTTTTTCCTATATCTTGAATCTCAGTATGACATTCATGTAACTCTTGATATGAATGAATCCTTCTTGTTCTGAGGTGCTAGGAATCATGCAACCATGTTTATGGTTGGTCATCTCAACATGCATTTTTGTTTTAAAGACTTATGTTTATGCAAATAGTGGTAAATTATCTCATAGTTAAAAATCTAAAGAAACCTAAAACACTGACTACATTTCTATTTTTTCAATAACTAAACCATTAAGAAATTGTAGTGCATTTTTAAAACAAAAATAAGTGTATTATTAATCTAGTTATTCTCTGTTTTGATATAATTGATAATTTAATATTACTTCAATTTGGAACCTGAATTACTATACACATTTTTTCATAATAATTATATTTCTGAATGAAAATACAGCTTTGAGTTTGTGGGTTTTAATTTAGGAAATGGGAGAGTCAAATCTTTTTATAGATTTTGTGTAATTCCATCTGGAGTCAGTGTTTGTTTTTTTTTTAATTTCAGAAAGAAAGAAAGAAAGAAAGAGACGGAAAGAAATAATATTATTAATAGTACTTTTAACATTTTTGCATTTAAATTGTGAGGAACAACACAGAGAAATTTAAAGGCTGACTACAGGGAACAAAAATCTCAAAGTAGATTTTTGTTAAAAATTATTGTATCGCTCATTTTGAGTAAAAATTTGATCTTTTCTATCAGACTGTTTTGAAAATTAGAGTGTCTTAGCTGTGTTTCTACAGATGACTGATCTATCTCTCATAAATATATACACTAGGATGGCTGTTTCCATATATGCTAGCAATAAACAATAGAAATCCTTTTGGAACAAGCCTAACCAGTAGCTGTAAGGTACAATTCAGGTCAGCAAAATCCCCTATGTTTAGATGAGAGAGATGAAGGAGAAAATTAGATTTCAACAGACATTTTATGAAATAGCTGCCAAAGACTGCTACAAGAGGAGTCTGTAAAAAAAAAAGTCACTTCTAATCAAAAAGAAGTAAAAACCAGAACGTGTGGGAACTTGCAGACAGAAAGCTCTGACTTGATCTCAGCACACATCAGCAGTTCTTAAAACTTTGCTGAGACATTGGGAGGTAACTTGAAGGACCTTTTTGTAAATACCTATGCCATGTGGGGGCATAAAAAGCGCATCATGTGTACCACATCTTTGGTATTAATATATTATTAAAAATCTTACTTTACAGAAACGATTGAATTTTATCAATTTCATAGCCTTCATGGCTGCATGCTTGTGAAAGAAAAGAAATTAGGAAGAGATTCTAAGAAAGTTGGACTTGACAAAGATTTTGCATACCAATAAGTATATTAATATTTGAAGTTCAATAATTTTCCATATTTAATAGCCCATTCTTCAAAGTGCCTTGGGACCATTGCTATAAAACAAGGTGGAAAAGGATATCAAGATAAAGCATTAGTGAAAGTTAACTTTATCTTGTCCAGGGAGAGAAATGAAAATTTTTAAAATTAGAAGACATCCTTATTCTTCCAGTATCCTTCATTTCTCTCTGATGACTGTCCTGGAAAATCACTCGGTCCTTCGAAAAAAATAAGAGCATTACTGCTTTCTATGAGAAAGAAGATTGTAAGGCATGTCAGCTAATCTAGCCAACTGAAAAATAGGCTTCTGCAAGGTCCTTTTGTGGGCTTAATTCCACTTTTAGATAAAATCAGAATGAAATTCCTATTGCATTAATCTTATACCCTTGCTAATATCAAATGGGGTTAGCTAAGTAATTCAACAATCCTGCATGAGCTCAAAGGATTAATGAGGTACCATGACTTATTTTGAAGTGTTGCCAAATCGCCATCTCCTCCATCTTTTTTGTGTCGGACTGATTACATTAATAATAACACAACAGTTTGATTCTAATCTCCAAAATCCTGAACTTTACAAGGCAAACAGTTTGCTGATCCATCAGCCTTTATGATCACACCAATTATGCTGAGGCCAAATACCACGATTACAGTGTGTGGTGCTTATACCATGAGGGAGAGAATGAATTTTTGTAACCCTGCAGAGAACAAGAGTCTCTTTTGAAAGAGCACCTATGCCTGGAGGCACCTGGTTGGAAATAGCAGATTTCTAAAATAGTCTAAAACGCCTTATACTAGAAACCAAACCAAATAAGAAACCATTAGAATTATCTCATACTAGAAACCAAAGAAGGTTGAAGATTATTATAAATTTTTGTGACTTTTTCCTTCTCTGTTGTAGCACCACGAGTATATGATAATTACTCAAAATTTTAGAATTTATCACAACACTCCCTTGAGAAAAATCAGATAATGTTATGAGACAGGGCTTTAGAATGCAAAAGAATTGGAAGAATAAGAGATGTATTTGCCAATCTGATTGTCTGTCTACCTACCTGTCTAATCCACAGTTCATTATCCTTTTGTCTGCTTAACTATTTTTTCAAGATCAGTTGAACTTAGAGGAGAATTTAAGTCTTGAGTATAAAGTATAAATATCAAACTAAGAAAATGCTATGAGTTGTAATCTAGCTGTGACCTGAAGGCCTGTCCAGCTTGGAAAACTGTTTCTGGACACTGCTTTTATGAAACGTTCTTCCTCATAAGGACAGATTTTAATGGCACAAGACAACATAAAATACGATTTCCTCTGGTGTCAACCTAAGAAAAACTTCAGGTTTTTCTAACAAAACATGTGCAGTTTCAATCCTGACTTATGAGATTAATATTTTAAGCTTTAATAGATCAGAGAAAGGGAAAAAAGAAATATGCATAATAATTAAGGACAGACATGGTTTTGTATTTTTGGAAATTGTCCTCTAACTAAGATTTCAGATGCCTATAAAGAGTCTTATGCAAGTCTTTGCTGTGATTAGAACAGGTCACAACATAGAAGCTGATTATTTAAATTCTTATTCAATAGATTCTGCTTAAGCAGAAACTTATCTTTGCATACAGACTGTACAAGGTGGTGGTATCTGAAGTAGAGGAAGTGAATTTCCAGCTATCAGAGAACTGACTGATAGTAGAAATGAAGACAGAAATACAGCTCTCAAAGTTTGCTCTGATCATGCTACTCCACTTTCTTGGAGAATGCTAATAATGTGTAAAGTATAAGAAAAAATAACTTGGTTAAGACAAATGTTGCAAAGGTTACAACACAAGTGCAAAACTCTGGATAACATTTGCAGCTGCATAAAATGAAACCTTAAAGAAAAGTGAGATACAAGTAGGTAAATGGTTGATCAAAAGATATTGAAAAATTAAAATAAACCAAATAATACAATTAGAAATATGATAATATATTAGAATGGGAAACAAAGGATAGTACTCTGCAGCTCAAAATTTAAATGAGGACCATGTCTTCTCATTTCATTTTGCTAATATTTTGAAAAATAGGTATTAGCAACAATTTGCTGCTGAAGTTATAATCTATATAGAATTGTGAGAAGATAATTCTGCCATTATTTCAATAAGTAATTTTTTAAGCATTTTTTTTAATGTTGACTCATATTTCAAATGTGCTATCCCAAATGAACTTTTAAATAACTCATTTACATCTCTGCCTTTGCTTACAAAGAGCCCTCCTGAGGCCTCTCCATGAACTATGTCTTTTCTTTTTTCGTACTGTGTTTGTTCCCTTGTTTCGTTAGGTGCTGACAATTCATTACCTTCTGATCTCCCATCAGACACCCTTGCTAATGAACCAGAATGTTTATGGGCAGTTCACCTCCTGCAGCTCTAAAACATGTTTTTCTACTGAATGCTTTAACTAAGTGACAAAGCAATAGCTTTGATTTACCTTTAGATACCGAAGAAGAGAAGTACAAGAACTTTTGGGAGAAGATTTCCTGCAGTTTCATAGACATATATTGTTTTTCTAATAATGAAAAACTCATTTAATTAAGAAAGACAACTGGGTTGTAATTGCATTAACAGGTATTTAATTGTTACTTTCCTTATATTGTAGATTCTTGAACATTTGTACAGCTTCCTAATTAAAATTTATGCATGCATCAATGAACATGAAGTAGGGATGTTAGTTATTCAGCTTGTTAGTAGAATTGTTGTAATAATGTCATATTTGAAAATGAAAATATAATGTTTATAACACGTGTAGAAGAGTACATCAGGCTCACAGTTGGCATTATTCAACAAGAGACTTAGAAACAGTGTACTTCTACTGCAAATACAGAGATTATATTCCAAGTAATGTGGAATGGAAGGTATTTAAAAGCATAGGGTCAAATTGATATTGAGGTAATAATAACCAGAATTCATTGTCACAAAATGACATCTTATCTGATAAGAACAGAAACAATTTTCTGTCTATTTACTTCTTGTATCTAAAATACTGGAGATGTAATGTGGTTGTGTTTAATAAAAGGAGCCATAAACATTTATGGTTGAACTTCTGACAAGATTATGTCAGATTCTAGAAGCAGTTAAAAAAGTCTGCAAAATAAGCATTTTATAATTTCTATATTATAGAAACTCATGTATAGTTATAGGTATTACAGAAATTCATATATAGATTTCCAAAATTACAAAAATAACACAGGACTAGTATCTAAAATAGCCATGGGTTTGGTATGAAAGGATTAAAGTTGATAAATTAAAAAATGCAGTTATTAAAATATTTATTAAGTTTCTTCTCTGCCAAAATAACTTAAAAAAAAAAAAATTAAATTCAAAAGGCCTGTAAAGAAAACTTAGTATGCTAAACATTCAGAAAAAGTGTCATTCCACCAGCACTTGCTGAAACAAACCTTTTCTGTTTGTCCTCAATCTGGTTTGGCTCTAACCACTTCTGCCATACCAATGCAAATGAGGAACCTTTTTTAGCTCATGCCCTTTAACATTTTCTTCAGATGCAGCTGAAAAATAGTATATCCTTTATGCTGCCAGATATTCATATTCTGAGGATTCAAATCATTTGTGTCTATAAGTAATTTCATTCTATTTATCACCTAGAAGTAGTTTCTTCTTTGCCTTGTGGCGCCTGGTACGGTTTGCTGTTTCACCAGTAACAGGCCAAGCACTCTCAGTGTTGTTGAATGTTCTTTTCTGGCATTCTGAATAAAAGCTCTTCCTTTCTTGCCCTTCTACTTCCTCTTCCCCAGGAATGCAGTCCTGCATTGAAGAAAAATGTTGACAATTTAACAATTTTGACTGTGAAAGTCCGCCTTCAATGTTTTGTCTTTTGTGCCAGGTTAAATCCATGTTGTATGGATGTTCTCTCCCCGGGGACATTTTACTGCTTCTGCAAAGTCAATAAATTTAACTCATCGTATTTCTTCATCAGCCCATGAATAAAGTTAATCTTTGTTTCCACTGTCTCTCAGATCTCTTACACACCACTTCCCCATTAACTGAAAAAAATGAAAATAAGTTCCCATATTCCTCTTTGTATGTTCATGGACATAGCGGGTGAAAAATGCATTTACATTTTTTAATTAATACTAACCAGCTAATGCATTTTGTAATGAGACCTATTTAATGTGAAACTTTCTAGGGAAATATTAGGCTCCAGATTATTTCCTAAGTGGGTGCTTTAACTTCCAGGTAAAAAAAAAGAACAACTTTCATTTCTTTGTTATTTTTATCTGGAAGACCAGAGTAAGGAATATATTTAAAATAGCCACACCAAAATATTCTTATAGCCAGTGGCAAGGTATTGACCAGAAGTGGTGTGCAAGGCCTCATGATAATGAAGATGTGCAAAACAGATGAATTACATGCTGAAAATAAATGTTTATGACATTATGTCTAATGTCCTCACCTGCATTCTTCCTCTTTCTCTTCTCACCACCATGGCTCTAATCTTCTGTTCTCATTCTGTAATATATATTGACTGTTTGCTTGAGATACTGAAAACCCATTGATCCAACTTACTAGGCAACCTAATTCATCCAAAGCCTATGACCAGAAAACTAGGACATTAGTTATAGACAATGTGCAAAAAATGTTTGCAACGTGTATGGATGAGAGCAGAAGTGGTTCTGGGTCTTGGGAAGTAGCAGCCACTTGTGTAATAGCTGAGTGCTGAAGCCATCTGCAGCCAGTCACGATGGCAACGAGCAGAGCTGTACTTTCCAAGGCAGAGCAGTCAGCATTTAAACGTCCTGACCACCACTACTCAAACCTTACAAGGGACCACCAACAAGTGCTGCCACTGACTTCAGAAGGAAATTGCAAAATGTACTTAAACAGCATAAGGAAACATTTGACATACTTGGAAAATGTTTGATGAACTCTTGCCCTTCATGCAGATATGCTGACGTGGTAGAGTCACATTTGAACAAGATCTCAAACTTCTCATAACTTTCAGATGTTTGCAGGTGCTCACAAAAGTATAGTCTTAGCACTTAGGCTCTTTCTTTTAATATTGAAAACCCTTGTTTTCTGAAATGTCTCCTCATTAAGGGACTTTTTGAGCGGCCTCCTCCAGCCCAAATTCAGAAATCTTTCCAAGAAAGTTTCAGTCCTTATGACTGAATGGCATTTTGAAAGTGTATCAACTAGTGTTTAACTAATAATAACCACCTATGTGGTATTCATGGCAAGTTTTCAAAATGAAATCACAATTAAAAATTTGGCTTCATCTGTTAAAGACTTGTGGGATTTTCCCCCCTCTGGTCATGCAGTCTGCTCAAATATCTATTTTCACCTGTGAATATTATAGATGAGTGATCAAATCACAAAAATTTCCATTAAAAATTTTGAAACTTTCATGATTGTCAAAATAAGAAGTCTAAGTACTTTAAAACTGTAGGTAAATACAAAGTACAAAACTTGATCTGTTATGAAGTTCAACCACCATGGTACATCTGGAAATCTGATGAAAAGTACATTCCTGTTTCACTCCCTCTAGTAGTTTTATAATTGAGTCTGAATGGAGGTAGCTGAATATACAGTTGTTCTGAGGTCAAGAGAGTACAGGGATGATAGTTCATATAAATTATATGTATTATACTACCACATTCCAAGGATCAGTGCATTCTTAGGAAATTCTCATTGCTTAACTTTTGCACTTTTCTCTGCAGATATTGCATTGACACATATATAGGACTATGGTTAGAGCTGATCTCCCCCTAATATGATCAGTCTGATGACTTTTATTTCATTTTGACAGCTGTTATACAGTACATGGCTAGTGAACCTGATCTTCATTATTTCCTCTCTCATTTTCTTTTGTGCTCCCCTTTTAACTCCAGAGGGCTGATTGTTCCATTCATTTCAAGGCACCACATAGTGAAAAGAGCAGGGAACATCACACAGCACAGTAAACTGCATCAAATATGTGATCCTAATATGCTGAAAATTCTACTTATATATTTTGTAGAAAACCATCTGGGCCCTGAATGACTTCTATACTGTTTAAATATTTCAACAACAAGTAAGATAAAGATGTCACACATTAAGTCCTGGTACTACATGCCTTTAATGTCCTGAACTACCATTGAATTCAAGAGGATTTCTGTGAACTAGAAAGGGGAGGGGTAGTTAAGCCTCTTATTATCCTTGTTATGTGAATATTTAAAAGTGCTATATACATATTTTTAAAGAAATATAAATGTTTTGAATATAATATTGATAATAAACACATATTTAGAACTTAAACTACGTTAGTGACCAACCAACTCAAAGCCTTTCCATAATTCTGACTTCCTTCCCCTCTTTTTTCCCCCTTTTTTCTTTCTTTTTGTCATGTTTAGTTGAAGAATAGAAAAGAGTGGCTATACAAAAGCAAAAGGATTTCCATTAAAAGAGAAGAACAGAGAATCAGTGTTAGACATCCTTCTAGGTTGGACAAAAAGATCCCCACTATGCTAAGTTTTCTATACAGTTTGAATACAATCCAAAGACATTGCTCAGGCACATTTAAATCTCTTGACAATAATAACAGTGATTCTTCAATGATATCAATAGGTAATCATGTTTTATGTTTATCCCCCATTTATGCCATAGATTAGCACAGCTCCAGAAGGATGAGATATTTAATAGAAAGAGTATAAATTATATGACTGGGAAGAAAGTTTCAAGGACAATCAACTCTCATTGTTCAAAGTAGCATTCTTTGATCAGTAAGCTCTATGACTGAAAAACTGTCTTTATTTTGTAGCACTGAATGGCTAGATGTCTTGGGTGGATTTTAGGCTATAAATTGCTCCAATGAATATCTATTTGGGGTTTTTTGAACACTAGTTGCTACACTGAAATGTGGTTAAAAATTTAAATATTTAATATATTTTGAGGTGAACAATGCTAATTAGATTAACTCAGCATGGTTACCACTGATGCCAGTGAAGTCAACAGATAATTCTGTAATGTATTTCTTTATAAAAAATTTGATTTATGACTATTAAATTATGTTAGTACACTTATAAATTAGATTAATATATGCTGAAGCAATCCAACTTTCATAGCATAGAAAAATATAACTCTTAATTTGTATTTTTCTTGGCATCTCATATTAAAATATTTTACTAGATAGTGACATTTTAATTATATTTCTTTTTGCATCTGTCCTAATTCAAGAAAAAGATCCAATATATAGATATATATTTCCATTTATGTGCATTTAATATATTACCAAAATTACAGAATTTTTTGCGTTAAGGTAATGTTCAAAAAAATAATTAAGACATCCTGTAAACTTTGCTGGGTATCCTTCCCTCTACCTTCTCTACTTTTGGTAGCCACAGGTGAATTAATATTTGTAGGGTCAAGAGTTTCTGTTAGAACCACAAGTGTCCATGCAATGGACACACAGATTGCATTAGCTGTATTTAAATATTTTTCTCATTTGGCAAATATAGCAGCCAATCCACGCCAAGACACTCAGCAGCTGTTTGTGTCCCTGTGTCCATTAAATATGCCACTGAGTGGACAGAGCTACGTGGTGACAACAGAGATGAGGAAAAAATTAATGAGGGGGATGTTTGGCTCAGCTCATCCTTTCTGCCAAAGCTCAGCACACAGTGTTTGGGGAGACCCCACAGAATCTTGATGCCCTTTTTAGGCTTTGCTGCTGTTGGTATATGTACCAACATACACATCCTTTCTGGACAGCTGCTTGCTCATTCACACAGACTTTTTGACCCTGTCCTGCCAGATCTGAAAGAAGACAATCTCAGCTTGCTGCTTCAACTACAGTGTCCTTTAGGCAGCTTTCCAAGATTGCTATGGGACAGTGTGAACACTGAAGATCTATTTAAGTCTTAGAATTCAGTTTATACTGCTTTTACAAAGCCAAACTACTCTATTCAGACCAAGGATATATGAGAAGCAGGAATTAATGATGTATGCTTTTTGGTACTTTTTTAGGACCACAATATTCCTGAGAAATGACTGTCCATGTATGTACCTGCACTCTTTCTGCCATGAGCACAGAAGAGAGATGGCCAGGCTGGCTCTCCCCAGGCAGCCAGGGCCCTGGCAATGACACAGCCATTTTCTACTGCAGCACTTACACATTTGTGTGTGCGGTGACTACCACATCAGTGCAAAGTAAGAATCACTGAAAAGAAAAATAGGTCTGGAAAGACCTTCTGTAGGCAGATCAATTTTCCTTCTGTCAGTCCTTATGGATATTTCTGAAGAATCCAGTGATTCTTCAATCCACAACCTCCCGAGACAGCCCATTTCATCCTGTCACTAACTTTACCTTCATAAACACTTATTAGTCTGAATCTTTCTTTCTGCAGTTTCACACAGCTCCTTTTCACCTTGCCTTTGTGCCTAACAAATTTAATCATACTTTTTCTTCATCCTGTCATTTTGAATTCTAATCTCATCTCCAGCCTGCCTGACATGCTTCTCTTCATGTTGTTTGAAAACTTGAGATCTACTTCTTATTGCATTATACAAGTTAGTAGAGCATATAAATAGATTATTGAAGTCTAAACATCTCTTGTACATAGTGGTTTGGATGAACTGTGCCTGGGGCTCTGCAGAAGAGGGTGTATTGGAAAGCTCAGTGTTTAAGATAATATATGGGACAGAAAAACAGAAGTAATGCCCTTCTGAACTTCTGTTTGTATTTGGCAAACATGGAGTTCTTACCTCATTTATTTCTTGATCAATACATACATGTGAAAAAACCCATGCGCGTTCTAGCCCAAGTATGGTCCTTTCCATATAACAGCTACATGTAAGCATTGCATGTACCTATTAGATCAATTATCAGAGTTGTGTGAGTATAGACCAAAGCACGCTGGGGGAAAACTGTCAGAACAGTTCTCAGAGCCAAACTGCAGTCTTAGTTTACTGACTTGTCAACAACCTTGGACTCAGACGTTGTTCATGAGTGTCTCAGACAGTTTATTGAAATTCTATCTCTTTCTGCTGCAGAGGTAAGATCTGCACAGTTCAAAATCAGTCATGATTTACCTGTGAACTGTTAGACATTTCCCTCACAGAAAGCTTATTCACTATAAAATGGTCAAATGTGATGAGATATCCATAAAAGTCATATTAGATCTCAAGCCTGCAATCTTGTTTTAAAAAGTCTAGAATTCCAGATAAACTTCTTGTTTGTATGCATACAGACTTGCATGTAAAATTTCTTGTAGGAGTAATACATTATGCTGTGGCTTTATATTGATGTTTAGAATTTTTTCCAGAACAAAGGTTTTTCACTGAAGCCTTTTTACCCCTGATTGCTCATGGCACTCTTTAGCACTTCATGTAGCTATGTTTTCTTTTTTAGGATTACATAAGAGGTATCCTAGAATTATTTTCTACCTTTTGCTGCCAATGAATTTATCTAATGAGCCAGAGTCCCCATCACTGTGTGTATGGTGTTAACACAATGGTGTTAAAGTGAAAGAAGAGGTTACAATGTCTGCTGAAATAGCAGTCAATTCAGGGCCAACCCTACAACTCCCATCCTGCCTAAAGGAGTGAAGCCAGCTTCAATTCCCTGAACTTTTCATACCAGTAGAGCCTGTACCTACATCCCAATGTTTTGACTATATATACCCAGACTTCTAGGAAGTGAATCTGAGAAATATTTTATATTTGAATGCAGTCTTGATATGAAGTCAACATGAGTCACATGTAGCAGAGACACAGCATACGTAAAATAATAATGATCTTGTTTAAACTGGCATATACAAAACCAAGAATTGTCATTACTCCAATCTATTATGAAAATAGTTTCTTCTGCTTTCTACTATCCATCTGAGACAGTAGATCTAGCAGGGTTTTTTCCAAAAAAGTTGTTTGAAAAAGTTTTTTTTTTTAATGATTCAAGTTGTTAGTTTAGATAGTGGTTTTCCTTCAGATCAAGTTGCGATACAGACTGCCTGTTCAATTATTTTTTTTCTCCTCCCCAAAATTTAACTTTCACCAGAAGGAAAGTCAGAATATATCACTATAGTTGAATTACCTGTCTGAAATACTTTTTAGAAAATAAAAACAACAAAAAAAAAGCTATCAAAAAACCCAAAAGAAAAAAACCCCAAATATATTGACGAAAAAACCCCAAACTATTTTAGGATGCCTTATTATGAATTCCTTTTTCTTCCAGAAAATTTAACATTATTTTTAATTTGCAGGTCCATTGACGACAGATAACTTCATTAATTATATTTTTTCCACTCCTTCTTAAGTTTTTAAATTAAATTTGTTCTGTGAATGGCACTGGAAAACAAAGTGATATATTATCATCTCTGGAATTTTGGAAGATTAGTACTGTGTACAGAAGAGAAAATCAATATTCTTTTTAATCATCCTGAGCTTGAGCTGGCATTTTACACAGCCCTTCAGTTGGCAAATGGCAAAGTCTTAAGCTGTGGGAACACAGTCATTCTAAAAGTGTGCGTATCTTTATAGTATATAATGCCTCTGAGAAATAGCTAAGGTAGCATCATGACATATTCCTGAATAGAGTACAATTTTCTTGCTTTACAAAATATCAAGACATGCTTTCATTGTGGGAAAAGCACAGATTAGATATGAAAGAAAAGATTCATTTTGGGCTCACCTTTAAAAAAAAAACAAACAAAAAAACACCAACCCCTTTTGATTAAATATCTGACACAGAGTCAGAGTTACAGCATTTGGCATCCCAGATGAAAGGGACAGTCAGCATTCTCCTTAGTGCTGCTGCTGCCAAAAGATGCTTCCATTGAATTACAGTAGTGAGAATCAAAACTGAAGTCAGGATTTTATCAGAATGGGTCACTAACTGCTGCTGTTCCAAAGCTGGATGGTCTTCTCTAGGCAATAATGACAGTATTCAGAAACAGAGACATACAAAACTGAGAATAGGCTTCTCTAAACATTAATTGAAAAAAAAAAAAAGAAAAAAGAAAAAGAGCCAAGTAAGCCAAAATTAGCAAGTAAAGCATAAGGTTACAAACTTGTATCTCAGATAATTTAAGTCAAGGGGCTGAAGGACTTGCAAACTCAGTATGATCATTCACTTTAGAGACAGATCAACTCATAGCGCCTTTGTTCTGGGAAGGGAAAGAGAAGGAGAGAAAGATTAAGGAAAGACTGGCATATGAGATAAAAGAGTTTTGCAGCAAGAAATGTCTACAGATTTAGAGCTTGGACCTAAGATCATTTGTTTTCCAATTTGCACTGCAGGACCTAATACATGAAGTGATGTAGAAACACATTTTACTACCTCCTGGGTAATTTGTTTCTCAATTTCAGGACATTTTAGCATCATGAAACATTAAAATAGACATATATGAGTTCTGCAACCTTTTAAAGTCCTTCTATCCCCTCTGGAGGAGTACTGTAAATATCCTTGACACCTGAAATAACTGGACATTGTTGGAGTGATGCTAACAGAGTGGGTTAACAGCTTGTGCGTGTACAAAATACTTGAAGTCAGACAGAAAGCCATTATTATGACCTTGTGCTGACCACATTCTATGAAGTGTTACATGATCAGGGACAGGGAAGTTGCTTAATGGAAGTTATATAGTAGCTAGATGTATCCTTGTCACACTTCATCTAAACTGATACATTGCAATGGTCCGCGCAGCTCAGACCTGGCAATTACTGTCCAATTCCAATCTATTCCACACTGCCACTATAATGAAAAATAATTAGGACCCTGAAAATGAGTTTTCACATGAAATGGTTTCAGTACTTGGACACAATCGCCTTTGGCAGATGGCTTTGGGTTTGCTTTAATATAATAAAGACAGTTAATCATCTCTAAAGAGTGCACAGAATGAATAAACTTTTAACACTACTTTCTCCTCTGAAACTCTCATATTGATCAGATGTTTAATATTATAGAGTTCAAGTTTCTATGGATGGTGTTCCTGATAGCAAGGAATCTGCACACATTTTTATACATCCTGGAGAAGAACCAAATTAACCCAAGGGCCAATTGTTTGATACTGGAGTTTAGAAACCAACACCTAAGAAAAAAAGTTGTTGTTCTCCTAACTACTGTAAAAGTACAGATCTTTAGAAAGTTTTCATGAACCCTAAAAAATTATGGCTTAATTGAATTGTGGGAAATACTACAGCAGAATAGTAGTATAATTATTGGTAACTTTCAGAAAACATGTGCCTCTAGGATACAGCATGGAAATTGATGAGAGTGGGAAGCATTTAATCTGATTTCAGTTATCTACAGTGCAGTTGTTAGTCACTTTAGGCTCCCATTGTAGCCAAGGTAGAAAAATAGGCACTTTTAAGGTGCGATTGCTATGACCTGTGTGAGATGCCTGCTTTTGGTTGAGATGAATTACACACCAGCAGGCATATCAATTTCTCTTGCCTGACTATAGCCCAGAGCGATTAGCTCAAATGTAGATGTCAATAGTGTTTAAAGTTAGATTCAATATACCTGTCTTGAATAAATGTTTGATTTCATTAAACCATTTGCTAGGTTTTGTAACTTTTTTCTATTTGTATCTAGCATACAACTTAAGAAAAACTGCATGATGTCTTACATACATGATATAAATCATACCACACCATTTGAGTACAAAAGAATGTCTAAAATTCATTGTATCCAGTGAACTCTGAGTTTTATACCTAAGTGGTTCTCCTGACAAGCAAACCCCCCCACCAAAAGAAAAAAAAAAAGCAGACCCTTATTTTCCCAAAGAACTTAAATAAATAAACAAGACCTAAGAACTTTTTTTTTCCAATTTGCACTGCAGGACCTAATACATGAAGTGATGTAGAAACACATTTTACTATGATGAAAGTTAAATGACATGTGCAGTTTTGACTAATTTTTGCGGAGAAAGGATTAGTTAAATGGCAAGAGATGTGGAGAGAGATGTAAGGAAGGCTGGGAAAGAGAATGTAAAATGGCCCAGTGTTACTGTTAGTGTGTAATGAGGCTGTGGAGACAGAGAACAACGAATGCAGGAAAGCTTATTAACAACATGGGAAGTATTTCAACAGTCTCAGATTACTTATTTTGCCTATACAATACCTATACAATTCCTTTCTGAGTTTTCAGAGCAGCAGGAATAACGAACATGTAATCATAGTAAAATTTCTGTCAAAGAGAATTGTTTTCCCTTGGAAACGTCTGGTTGCAGCGTCCCCTGTGATGCCATTCTTCTGTTTTGCTTCTCTGCAGAAGTCCTTGTTTTTGATTGCTTCTGTAGAAGCCCAGTTATAAAAAGGGGGAAAAAAATAAAAAGAAAGAGAGAGACAGAGAAACAAATATCTTCAGAAAAATCTAGATAAGACTCTGGACTACATAATTTTTAGTACATTATTGATTAAAGAAAAAAAATGAAACAGTCTGATATTGTTTTACTGTATACATAATTTTTTTCTTTGTCTTCTACCAGTTGTTATTAATATTGTTGCTGCTACTGTTCATTTTCTTATCTCATTTCTGTTTACAGTACATTGATTTTTATCAATCCACAAGTTTCACTTTTGTGTCTCCAATTCCCAACTCCATGCTTGGAGCTGGAAGGGGAAGGGTGGGGACCAAATGCCTCATCTGGGATTCTTGATGGTGAGACTGCAGTGGGGAGTATCACCCTTACAGCACAATATTTATTGCTAAAATACAATTTATGTAGTACATTTATCGAATTATTCAACACGTGCTTTGAAGCACTGTTTACCTGCCTTTTATTTAATTTTCAATTAGGTAAGATTTCAGTAATTTACAAACATGTGTGTCACTATGAAAATAATGTGGTATTACAGTACAATAATTAGCACAGGAAACTAAAAATATTTAATACATGGCTTCAAAGAGAAAAGTTATGCAGTGAAAAATAATGGGAAACAAGTGTATCTCTTTTCTGGTGAATTAGTAAGAGAAGCTCTAAATTGCCTTTTACAGAATTTACAGTCTTCAGTACTCTATGGTCTTCTTTGGCTTTTACATTATTGCTTTTAGTCAGTCCTGACAATTTTTAGCCTCTTTTTAACTACTTCACCTTCATCTTTTCACAGCTTTGTACCTTCTCGCTAATTCTGTGGATGTAATTTTTTTCTGATACTTACTGCAATTCCAGTTTAAAAACATCAAGTGAGATGGGGTTTACAAGTAGAAATAATAAATCAAATAGCTTGATTTCAAATTTATGATTAATTCTAGAAACCATAATTATTTATCAATCAGGCATGTTTATTAGAATACATAATTTGGAAGAATGTTGACTATAAGTGGGTTGAAGACTGCCAAGTATAGTTAATACAACAATTTAGTTTTAGTCTTGCTCCTGGCGCATTCAGCTCTGTTGGTTGTCAACCCAACCATGTGTCATAAAAAATTTTTGGATACCTTTTTTCTATCCAGTCCAAATGTATTCATATGTCTAACACAACAATCCTTTCATGTCTTAATTTTTTTCCTTATTGTGAGAATTATTAGAGAGACCTTTGTTCTCTCTAAAAGACTATATGGATGTCCACAATAGATTATACAGATTGATTTAAAAAATAGCACAAAAGCTATGATGGAAACTTTGCCTTTCAAGATTGATAAAGGAAAGTGAAAATGGTTGTGAAATCTGTTCCTCATGCATCTCAGAACAGTCATAGACCTTTGTGTGCCAAGCATGAAGCAGATTTCAAATTCTGCTCCAAAAAAAAAAAAAGATAAGTAAGTAAATAGGCATGCTTGGAGAAAGGGTGGGGAAAATGAATTACAATTATTCTTAGAAGTATTTAACATGTAGTTATATTTTCCATCCTTTTTCTATCTTTTTGGACTTATCTCTAGAGAACAATGAGTCATCAAACACCTGAACGACTGCATGAAAATTACAATAACAGTATAATACAATAATACAACAACAGTGTGTTTGTGTCATCTTTTTCCACCCCACTCCATCAAGATATCTTCACCTACATTATCTGAATTGAGGTGTTTTATTGAGAAAATGGAAAAGAGAATCAGTAAAAGGATAGAAAGCAGTGGAGAAAAATCCCTCCAGTTTACAAAAAAGGCCCTTTAGAAATTGAACTAATTGGTAAGCCAATTAACCAATCGGTATATAGGGGTGTTTTGGGAAGTGGAGGTGGAAGGAAATTGAGACTCTATTCAACTAAATTATGCAGAAGCTGGACAGTAGCAAATTTAAGATGCACAGACTTCAGAAGGGTACTGTTGAGATAATTCAAATAATTTTGTGTGGTATGTTGAGCGATAGTCTGCTTTGAAAGTGCACTATAGTACTGTTGGAAGACTGAAGCCAGACACATTTGAAGCAACTCAGTTGCTATGTGTGTGAGTTCCTTAGATACAAGTAAAATTGGCCCTATATTTAGAAAACAGAAACAAAGAGATGTAATCAGGCAGTCACAGCAATGTCATCGGTCCCCAGGCGCCTGGGACAGGTGACCACGATGGAGCTGCATGGATCCCATGGAAATCACCACCAGTGCACAGCCCTTTAAACAAAGTCAGTGCTGTAATCCAGGCCAATGGACCTCACACACCACTCTGACATCAATGACAGCTCTTTCCAACACAGGATGCACCTAGTGCTTAAACATCATCCTCTCAATGACCAAACTTCCCTGTGAAACTGTGTTATTCCAGATGGGACACAGCTCCTTCATGTCATAACTACAGTATATTTAGCATGTATTTGTTCATTAAGTATGTTGGATGGAAATTTTATATTGACTGTCACATAAAATGACATGCAAATAACTAACAAACATGGGCACTTTAAAAGAAAATGTGTAGTGATTTAATATATGCCAAAAATAAATAGGAACTAAAATGTTCCACTAGTTCACTTTCTCTCACCATATGTATCAACCTCTTTAAATCTTACTGGGTTGCACTCATAGCCACTGAGACAATAATTTACACCTCTAGTTTTCAGAGGACAACACTTGTCTGATTGTACTCAAACCTCCATGCCAGGTTTAAACATTATGTAATCAAGGTATAGCTGGCTACTGCGGTTTAAATATAGAACATCTTTAGTGTTTTAAGTGTATTTGTCTATCATAATAATGCCTCAGATACTCTGCTACATAGCTAAAATGAGCAAAACAATGTGCTAAAAGCTTTATTTTCCATGTGAAACTTCAGAGGGACCACATAGAACACAAGATCATGGCTAATTTTCCAGTACATCAGCACTCCAACTACTATTGTTTCTGCCAAATGCTATATAAGTTTCTTTGTTTTATTACTACATTTCATCTTAAATCAGAGAAAATAAAAGGAAAAAATTTCATTTTGAATTGGACCAGAGTGTCCATCACCTTCCCCAAAATCTTCCTGTACTCTTAATGAGTTAAGTAATAAACAGAGCATAATCTTTATGCATGCTACATATATTTCTGAAGACTGGCAAGAATATTAAAAGTAGCCAAGTCATGCATTATGTCATCATCAACAATTTAAATTAAAATGGAAAATGCTTTGATTTTTTCCTTCCATCATCATGTCTGGAATGAAAAATTATAGCTACATTTGTAGAAGTCAGACATAACTTGCTCATGTTGTCACTTCACATATAGTTTGCCTATATTACACCATATGCCAAGAACTCCTACTGGCACATGCATTAATGTAATATAATTGGTAAAATGTCAAAATCTATTCTTACAATCAATTTCACAATCAGATTTTGAGCAGGTATAATTTTTAGAGCTACAAATCATTTCTGCTTGGTACTTACATCAGACTGATACCTAATTTCAGTTTATAGAAGAAAATATTGAGCATTTGTGATATTGATTTGGGAGAAAGTAATGAATTGTTCTGACTAACTAGATAATTGCAGGTTGGAAATGTACTTTTTCTCTGTGTGTTGTTTTTCAACATCCTACTAACCAATGACTAATTATTTCAATTGTTGCTTTCACTTCACTGTGGGTTTTTCTTTTTTAAATATTACAGTTTATGAAAGCATAATATACATTTCAAGGTCTAATTATAGATTTTTCTCTTTATTTACTTAACTCTAAGTATTTTTTCACTGGATTAGGTAAAAATTTTAGATGCTTAGCCTAGACAGATTTATTATAGTGTGTATTTCTTTCTTGCTATAATATTACCTGTCATCTATTTTACAATGTTTTACATGTTTTTATTGGTAAGAATTTGTGGCATGAAATAAACATTTAGCATGAGATTCATGTTATCTAATCTTAGAAGTCTACATTGCTTATGTTTGGAGAAGTCATTCAGACTGTTTTATAGTCAAAGCCATCAAATTTAGTAGTTTTAGGATGCTTTCCCTAAAATATGTATCTAGATCAGATTGTGGATTGCATCAAAAGCCTCTGTCTCTTTCCACTAATTAGGAATTGTATAAGCAGCAAGTTTACATTTAGTTTCTATGTGACACATAGAGATAAATCTATCTGATCAGACAAGTCTCACCCTTGAAGAGTCTGAAATCCTGGATTAAATTTATGAACAGGGAAAAGATCATGACAGAAAAATGTACATATATATGTGCATGTGCGTGAGACTGAGAGGGTGTGTTGTGTATACAAATCTTTGCTTCTTGTCAACCATTATGCACTCAGTGCAGTTTTTAATTACATGATCACATGCTATTTTTGTATAGGAACCATCTTCATTAAGGCACAGATGGATATGGGGATACTGCTTAACTAATGAAAAATGCTCAGTTGTTTTTTTCTTTTCATGCTGAATATACAGGTTCAAATTTTACTCACTGCTTATTTGCTACAAAATCTCCTCCAAAGGCAGAATTGCTCATTTCTTCTCCTGTGGCAGCCTTCACTGCAATATCCATCCTCACACAGACTTGAGCGATTTCAGACCTGCCTGGTCCTGGACACAGCAGTTGTGAGACCCACCTGGACGGTTCCTGCATTTCAGCCCCTGAGGTAGCATTATCATCACTCTGACATGAGCAAGGTGATGCTACAGCTTTTCTTCCACTTCCCCCCATCTGTATTTTGCCAGCCAGTTCTGCAAGGCCACACAGGGAAGAGAAACCACGGCAGGTATGTGGGGGCCACACAAGCCCAGCTGGGGCTGCTCTATGCTTGATTCACACAAGTCTTGTAGATGATACACTCACCAGATGTCACTGCAGGTGATGTGGCATGAACCGTCTCCAGTGCGTGCTCTCGGGTACCAGAAGCATCTCCTGAGTTTTAACAAACCATGAAACTCCTTCACGGAACAAAGACAAAGGACCTGAAAGCATGGATGCATTTTCACAATACTCTCTAGCAAGGAGGTCACTTTTACTCTTCATGAACTCAGACAAAGAGAAGAAGGGAAGAAGCAATGTGTCAAATAATATACTAAATCAGATAAGGCATTTGAGATTTGTCTTCCAGAATATGTGGAGTACTTCAAAATATCATATGGTTTTTCAGGTTCCTGTAAATTCATCCACATGATGAGGACTAGAAAACAAGCAACTACCTATGAGAAGTTCAGCTCAAATTAATTGCTTATACTTGCATAAAGAAAATGAAAAATCAAGATGCAGATATTCTGACGTAATTTTGGAGCTCCACAGTGTTTTGAGAAAATGGGAGAGGAGGATCGTTTTGTGTAAAATTTCCATTTAAAAAAAGTCAAACTTGAAAAGCAGAAAGCTTGTCATGCAATAATACCTGACAGCTTGGCTGGAAGTTTTGGATGGATGTTATAGACCTCTGACACTCCATGTAATGGAGATGGAAAGGCAGCAGGTAATCCCCTATGTAGATGCCAGCACTGCACTAAAAAATTTGCCAAACATATTTCAGAAATCTTTGCTGAAAAATTATAAAATATAAAAAAAGATACAAAGGATTTGAACTTAAGGTGGCATTTTACACTCCATCTTCTGAGGTTTACTGATATGTGCTCTTTACTTTCAATCTTTGCTAGAACTTTTATTTCCTCACCATACCACCAGCCTCATCTGTCTGAATCATCCACCACCTTCTTTTATTTGAAATTTAATCCCTTTCCAAACTTTTTCCCTTAGGCTACAGTTCTTTACTCACAAACACTTTGTCCCTTTGGTCTCTCCACCTTTCACCCATCTCATCTGTTTTTTTTCACTTTCTGCCTACCCTTCTCAGTTCCAGCTTTCTTGCTGGTATCACCATTTCTCACATCATCATCACCTGATGATTCACCCCATTTCTTTTCATTGCTTCCCATGTCAAGCTTTTTGCCTAGTAAGTCTTTCTGGTATTTAGCCAATGCCAAGAGCAATTCAGTTTAAGACTTCTTGAAGAGCTGTGAGAATTTTGTAGGAACATTCAGATACATCTAAATATCTGTTTGCAGATAATTGATCTGGGCCCATGATGAACCCTAGGATGAACTGCATTGCTCCTTCTTTGGCATTGACTTTATTGACTAGATCTCCTTTGTTTGTGGTAGTTTTATAGATGGAGGGTCATCCTTGGATGCCCTGGAGATGTCAAGGTATTGAGCCCAAGTGATTTTGCCAATCCAGAAACTCATTATTTATTCTATTACACATCTGATGGCCTGTCTGGTAAACTTCACTGGTTACCCAGAAGTGTCTGACATAGTTCTGGATGCCATTTAGATGGCTGCAGACTACTGCTGAACTTAGAAATTGATTTGTACCCTCCCTGCATTCCTCACCCTGGGCCCAGTCCTTGATCAGTGCAAGCAGGTAAACTTCTAACAAAGTTCTAAGCTACTGAAAACAAAATATCACATGTAAGTTATATTATGGCTTGATAAATAAATAATAGTATTTGTAATACTGGATCTGGTTGAGATGAAGTATGTGAGCTCTAACTCTTGATTCATTTTGTGAGATAGTTTATTAACCTGAACACAGTAGGAAAAAAAAACAAACCCAAGGAATTTTCCTAATTTCAGTTGTCAGGTGTGGTATTCCTGTGGTTCTGAACTAAATTTTGGCTGCTGAAAAAGTCAAAACTGCTTCTTTAGCTGTCTGCTGGCTTTATCTACTGACATTTTTCCTTTCAAGCATGCATAGCCTGATTACCTTCTTCCATGTAGCAAATAACAAAATGAGGGAATGGCCTCAGGTTGCATCAGGGGACAGTCACATTGGATATGAAGAAACATTTCCTCACCTAAAGGATTATCAAGCACTGGAACAGGCCGCCCAGGAAAGTGGTTGAGTCACAATCCCTGGAGGTATTTAAACATTGTGTAGATGTGACATTTAGGGACATGGTTTGGTTGAGGACTTGGAAGTACTGGGTTAATGGTTGGACTCAACAACCTTAAAGTTCTTTTTCAACTCAAACTATTTTATGATTCTATGAAGAATGCCCTATTACCCTTACTAACAATCCTATAGAAAACTTTATGTGTAGAATAGAAACCTCGCAGAACATCTTTATTACACAAGCAATTTATTTTTACAGCTGTCATTTCCTAAAGGCATAGGTTGGGGTTTGTGGGGTGTTTTTGTTTGGTTGGTTTTCTCTGCTTAACAAAAAATATGACTGAAAAACCTATCAGTCTTACCAGATTATCAAAGACTACTTCTAATGACCTTCAGTAGCATCCCTCATAAAAAGTAACACACATCCCAAAGAGAAAAATACTGCATTCAGTTACCAAGTTATGCAGTGACTTTATTCAGCATAGTATTTAAACAAATATACAAAAGTGTTTAAAATTTTATCTTTTGATTAGTGGCTTCCCTAAATTTTGGCTGAAACTAAACAATGTGTCTTATGGTTTATATGGTTAATTGCTTAGATCTCTTACTAATGTTACAGTACTGTTTGTGGGTTCCTTCCTACAAAGACATGAGTTACTTTGCCCAAGCCAATGAATTGGAAAAATGATGGAATTTTCCTCTAAATCAATAGAATAAGTAATATATTGGGTGTGCAATTTTCTTTCAGAATTAAATTTATCATACATAGAAGATTTCCATAAGGAAAAATCAGCCAAAACTTTGAAAAAAGAAAATTAAAAAATTCAGTTTTTCTCAAAAATTTAAAGCTGAGGTGAAGATATTTCACTTTCAGGGAAAGTTTTATAAAGTCTTCAAGGCTAATGTCACACCCCTTCTAACTGCTCAGTAAGTGAAAGTCAGAAAAGTAGAAAAGTCAGGTTTTTTTCATGGAAATTTATGAGAGATCTAGCTCAAATTAGTACATCTATTCAGGGATTTGTTGAATTGACTCAGAATGTTCAGCAGCATTTAAGATCAAGCTACATGTTAAGAAATATCAACCTTTAAATGTAAGATATGAATATAAAATGGGTCCTTTTCTTTTAAATAGATCTCAGTCAGAACTTGCTTTCACATGAAAGAGATTCAAGACCTGTTTTAGGCTGTATGTTTTTTTCTTGGTGGATGTCCATCAGATGGCCATGTTGGTCTATGCAGCAAAATTACTTGCTTTGATAATCAGGCTATGGAGTAGCTTGATTATTTTCTCATCATAGTAGCTTATTCTGCAGGAATTACTCAACATGGTGTAATAACATAAATGCTCATTGGAACTGCACATTGAGCCTAGATCCTTTGAATCATAGCTGAGAGTTAGTTACTTGGTAGATTGCTGTTAAA
The DNA here is from genome assembly GCF_027579445.1 of Ammospiza nelsoni. Classification (NCBI taxonomy): domain Eukaryota; kingdom Metazoa; phylum Chordata; class Aves; order Passeriformes; family Passerellidae; genus Ammospiza; species Ammospiza nelsoni. The sequence goes on along the minus strand of NC_080635.1, from coordinate 102,678,433 downwards.
CTCACTCCCTTGCATTTAATGACTATCTAACTATGTATTTGAAGAGCAAGAGCATAGCCTAGTGGTTGGGTTTCTGGAGAAGACAAGGACTGATGTTCAACTGGATGTCCCATATCAGACAGGGGGGCTGAAAAACTCTTGTCAAGAGAAGTTCTATCATTGCTGAAAATTGTCAGGTTTGGATATATTTTCACTCTTTTTTTTGTTCCTCTGTTACTTTTGCTCCATCAGTGTTTCTGACTAAATAAATAAACAATGTCTGATCAGATTTCTGGCTGAAATATTTTACCATATGCTGTCTACAAATTTTTTATATTTTTGAAATTATTTTTTTTTCCAATAGAGCCTTTAAAGCATTATTTTAAAAGAAAACATTACAAACAAAGGTATCATTAAAGAAGTAAAACAAATGAAGGCTGACAGGGCTGATGTGTGGAATGTTTCTACATGTCAAAAATAAACTGGACTACTTTGTTTTCTGAGTTAGCTCTCTTGTCTTCATAGACCATAAAATTTTTTTTAGCTTTTGAGCAAAGTGGTAATCAAGCTTTAGAATGATAGATATATGGATCTTTTGGTAAGGTCTGTGGTTCCATTTCACATCACAAATTCCTGGAATTCCTTACAAAATAAATTATAAGTTGCTATTGGTGACATCATGTTCCAGGATAGTAGCTTTTGATAGCAGTATATAAGAGATAGAAGAAGGTCTCAAAATTATTTTAAAAATAGTCATGACTATCCAAATTAAACATTAGTCATACAAGATATACTTTAGCCTGGGAAATACCAGGAAATCCTTATGCATAACTTGCCAGGAGTTGCCTTCTGCCATATGTGGTACATACCTATAATTATATTGTACATTCTAGTCTTTAACACTCCCAGGGAAACTTACTGCTTCAAATTACAGACATGAGGCAGATTAGTAAATATATCTGTATGACTGTATTTACAATTAGAGTCCTTAATTCAACACATGGCAACTTTGAAATAATGTAGTGTACAACAGTTTTTACCTTGGTCAGCATATATCAGTCTTTAAATGCAATTGCACATGTTAAAAAAGAGGAAAAAAACCCAAAACAACAACAAACTCTATCCTCCTTTCAATGTTTGCAAACTCTTTTTTTTGGTGGGGTTAAAAATGTGATTTTAGGAAGTATTAAATTTCAAGAGAAAATACTCAACATGTTAGTTGTAAAAGTTCATATAAAATTATGGATAAGTCATATAAGCCACTAAGTTGCTCAGCACCCCAATTTCTGCTTTAATTTTTATTAATATTTCATTTCAAAATCTTTTCATAACATATTGAAATGAAATATTAAAATAAACTTCCTTCCCTGCTAATTTTTAGAACATTAAAATTTTTTTTCTGGCCAGCCTATCAGGAGTTTTCACTGAGGCAGTAAAATCTCAGACTAAATGGTATAACTTGCTGCTAGAAAATAGTTTTGCGTAGCTTTAGGTTTTTGACACATGCGAAATGATTCCTCCAGATATCACCCACAATTATGAAGTTTAACCCTGGTATAAAAAAACAGATTATACATTTATTTCCTATAGGGAAAAGGGTAAGATTTTGGGGTTTAATTCTTTTACATTTTTGTTTTGTTTTGTTTTAAGTCTGCTCTATTACCATAGAAATACGCTGCTGGGAGTTTATGGTAAGTGACTCCATGAGCACTTATTGCATGGAGCCACGTGCCTGATAACAGTTCCATGTCACTCCGAAAAACTTATAATTATGGATAAATAAGTTTCTAATATCCTTGCCAGTATAACAAATATTTACGTAGTTTTGGGCATATATCAGATTTGTAGAGCATCACTTTTGAATATGTAAATTCTGGCTGCCAGTTATTGTCATTCTGAACTCAGTGAAAGCTTTTTTTCCCCCTTCCTTTATGTTGAATTGTATGTTAAAATGTTAAACACTGAGATAATATGAAATTATGATTCATATAATAATTATAATTGAGATAATATGAAACAAGAAATACATTCTAAGTGCAAACTTTCAATGTTTGATCTAAAAATACTTTGAACCGCTAAAAGTCTTGGCCTTGTAATTCAGACAACACAAATTTTATCTCACTGAAATACTGGCAGTACACATTTACACTTGATAATTAGAAGGAATTAGATATCCAAATGTCTTTGAATATTTTCCCCACAGTTATTCAGGTATCATTTAGAGAACTGAAGCATAACCAAAGATATCATAAGGATCTATTGACATGCCTTCTGGAAAAGACTGTTCATTTAGAAAGGGAAGAACAATGTATTATAATCATGCCCTTGAAGATGTCTGAACGTCTTTAAACAACTTCTGAGCTAAATAACTTCTCATTTGAATACAAGTACGATCTTGCTCACAAAACTTCAACTGATCTACCAAGAAAATGGCTAAGGATCATCAAGAATGGAAATTTAACTTAAGCTGTAAAATGAAAAGTCTGAATTTTAAAAGTACTTTATATTTTCAAGCAGTGTATGTCCCTTCATATTTACTTTTGTGAGCTTACTTATTGTCCTTTAAAAGCAAATTACATATGCTGCAACTATCTGTTGACTGATGTGTTACAGATTGTACTGGTTTAGGGCAATTTTGGGGAAAATTCAATAGGATGATGAAACTGGTAAAATGAGCACGACTAAAACCCCTTGTGGGCTTTGCACTGAACCTCAAATACACAGAATCAAGCAGCAAGGTAGTGAGAAGAGATATTTCAGTATTAGCAACAGGGTGAAGTTGTTGGATGTCTTTCAAATTATTATGCCAGTCCAGACATTTTTTGCATAATGAGAACATCTTTCATGTGTCAGAGCAGGTTTTGATTATAACTAAATAAGTGAAAGCAGGGATATGTTGATAAGGTCACCTTTAATGTAAAGTTTGCTCTGAGTTGTCTAAAGTATTTATTGGAACAGGGGAATCTGCTCATAAAGTGAGGAATTCAAAGAAAAAATATTTTAAACCATCATATTTTAGAGGAAAATATAAACATCCCCTTCCTCAAAAAAAACCCCACAAAAATGAACACACCAATACTGAGAAAAGAGAACAAAAGAGAACTGTTAAAAGAAGCAAACAAAATAGCAATAATGAAACATAATTTTTATTACTTACCATTAAAATTATTTCTTCAAACTCATGTTACTAAATTGGCTTTAATTTTTTGAGATTATGTTTAATAAATTGGAAAACTTTGCTCTATGTATGTTTGAATAGTCTCTGTCTGCTTGTAGTTGGATTTTCCTGAAAACTGTCATTTCCTGTGTTCAGAAAAAAACAAAAGAAAATGTTGATTTGAAGAGCACATTATTATACAAAGAATGTACTTCCAATGGGGGCTGGGTGATTATAGGCTCAATTTATGAATTTTTTTATATTATCCTATTTATATATAGCATTACCCAGTAAGATTAGTATGTTTCTTTTAAAAATCTCAGTCACTCAATAGCTAAAATCTGTCCTCTAAGATAAACTTGGGGCAAATAAACTACAACAGTAAGGGATAATTAAAAGACTTAGACGGTAGCTTCATGGATTGTTTTTCTAGATTTTTGCAAGAGATTCTGGAGCTCACCTTTGGACAAGGACTTGTAACCCACGTATATTGGACATTTTTTCACCTTGTGGCTGCTCTTAGCACAAGGTGAACACATGTTTTCTGAAGCATAGTGTGAATGCTTCTAAACACTTGCTTTCTCCTTTTCCAGATGGTCATTTGTTCAGAAAAAAAAGGAATTGCCTTTACACATAGCTATAGCCACCATATTACAGCAGGTGAAATCCATGAAGTTGTACTGTAACTGCTGAAATGGGAAGGGTGCTAGGACTTCTTGAGCAACTTGGAACAAGTGCTACAGATCTGTCATTTGGCAATCATGAAAAGCTTTGAAAGTAAACAAATGAAAGTACTGAAATTTGTTGAAATTGCTATTACTGAGTTGTAATAGCAGTGCAGCCTAGGAAAGGCTGTTTCAGAGGATATATATAATATATGCATTGAGCTTACAGAGCTAACAATAATAGCAGAACCTTTAATACAGCAGAAAAAATTGTTTAGACTCATAGAGCCATCAAAGGACAAAACAGTTTGGGTTGAGAAGGACCTTTAAAGATTAGCTAGCCTAACCCCTCTGCAATGATCAGGGGTTATCTTCAGCTGTCTCAGGCTGCCCAGAGCCCCACCCAACCTGACCTCCAGTGTTTCCAGCAATGGGGCATCTACCACCACTTTGGTATGTGCTTCATACAGATGAAGGCACAAAGGTATCTTATGTGTAGCAAACATTGTAATAAAGATCATTTTGTTGATGATGATCAAAAATTGAGTGCCTTCATTAGCATATTTTAAAATTGATAAATCCTGGTGATAGCCTAGGAAGCTGTGCTGCCACAGGCCTAGGATCAGAGAAAAAGTCAGACAGTCCTTTTCTTCTGAGTTGTGTTTGTGTATTTCTGGAACAGAAAATGCATGCCTCACATACTCTTCCAAAAAATCATATTCCCTCTTTTAGTCTAGTTCCAAAATTGCTCCAAGAACTTTAGTTTTCATGCTAGTATTATTTTTAAGTTGTATTTTGGAAAGGAAAGCCTGAGAGAATGTTCCAGCACTGAAGTTTGTTACTTAAGATTAAATAATTAAATGAGAATACTTAGTATAGAAACGTTAAGGTTATATGTTTGAAAACTAGGAGGCAAATCAAGCCCCCTTAAGCCTGCTTTAATATTATTAATGGAAGTTGATATACAGAAAAATATAACATAAGTATGATCTTTAAGCTCCTCTTGTAATTCAGGGTCCTGATTCGTGAGCATAGAACACATGACAGTGGCAAAACTAGACAGCCTACTTAACTAGGTCAGGGACTTGCTTAACTAGGAGTCAGGGAATTACTTTTTTGTGTGTTTTAAGTTTTTTGCTTTTTTTCCTGCAATGCTGCACAGACTAATTATTTCGATACATTATGATGCCAATTTGAGCAAAGAATGCATTTAAATAAAACAAGTTTCTGGAATATGACTTCATTATGATTTTTCTAAAGATTTTGTTTACATGGTCTACAACACTCCTTAACCAACACTTCCAGGTGGGCTAGGAAAATATGACTTAAGGAAAGGGTTGCATAGAAATTTTGCATTTTTGTTTCCACAAATATTGAGAATTAATTTATTCATAAATTTGATAAACATACGTCCTTGGAACTTTGCAGTCTTTCTACACTACCTTAATTTCCAAAGTGTGTGTACCTTTGGGTGTGTAAATATATGTGTGCAGATTAGGCACATATAGATAAAATCTGCATAAATTACTGATATGTTATCACAGCTAGAAACTGTAATGTGGAAGGATCTTAATCGTGCCTTTAACCATTTACTTGTTTTTCAGTGGAAAACAGAGTTTGGAAAAACATCAGTTGTTCTGCCTGTTTTAATTTCATTGGGGTTTTTTGAGGCTGCTTGTTTGTTTGGGAGTTTTTGGGTTTGGGTTTTTAAATGCAAGTAATTATCATTATAACAATTTAGCATTGTATTTTTTTTCCTTTGGAGTGTGGTACAGTATGTTTATTCTTCAACTCCAAGTCAAATCTTTGAACAGATCTGGTTTTCATTTAGAAAGAAAAAAAATCTTGTGTGCTTCCCCTCCCATTTCCCTCATCCCAGATTCCCAAGTCTGGATGAGCAATATGAGTAACAGGATCAAATTAAAGTCATCCCCTGAGAGAAATTATCTTAAAAACTGAAAATTAAAAGATGCCAGAAATATAAAAGAAAACTCACCAGCATACATGCCTAAGACAAAAGTGTGGTTCTATTTCTATTAGTAGTGTGTGCTGATATCAATGTTGGGATATCAATTAATTAAAAAATCTAGTCTAATAGTACCACAAATACAGATGAGAGAAAGGTGGAAGTAATTCCTTTGATTTTCCCAGGTCTTTCAGGCTACTTTGCGAGACTTCTAATTACTCCAATATACAATTCTAAACATTTTAAAGTTCTCACCACTCCTGATGAATAGGGTTTTCCTTTATTGTTTCCAGTGTACAAATAATTCACTGCTCATCCTAGCTGGTTGCTAAGCATCCTTCCCTAGGAAGGCAGACACCAAGAAAAAACAAGTGAGTTCTCATAGCTTTGTCCAGAATTGGAATCGAAATATTTTATTTATTTATTAATGACATGTAATTAATCCACAGTGAACTTTAGACTCGGGATCAATATTGGTAATGTAACTGATAAATCATGTTACCAGACCCTTGGAGAGAATTAATAAACAGCTACATATCTCCCAGCCCCCTGAAGCACCCCCTCCCCACATCCCCTGCACGCCCCACGCCCCAGGCAGCTCCTCACTGTCCCTGGGCGGTGCCAAATGCTCCCCGCCCTGCTGTGCACCCCTGCAGGTGTCCTCTTTCCAGCCATGGGCCGCTGCCTCACCTGGCAACTCTTCATGCTGCTTCTACACCACTTTTCCAGGCTGGATCCCTCTGTATTTCTATTTCTTTTATTGTATTCAAAAGAATTTCTCTTCTTCTGGTTAATTCTCTGGATAACTTGGCTGATAGTGGCCTTCCTTTTGTCACATGGTTACAAGAAGGATATTGAGGCACTGAAGCATGTCAGGAGAGGGGCAATGAAGCTGGCAGAAGGTCTGGAACACAAATCTCCTGAGGAGCAGCTGACAGAACTGGGATTGGGATTGTTTAGCCTGGAGAAACTGGGGCTCAGGGAGACCTTATCGTTCTCTATAACTCCCTGAAAGGTTGTAGAGAGGCGGAAGTTGGTCTTTTCTCCCAAGTAACAAGTGACAGGACAAGGGGAAATGCTCTCAAATTGCACCATTGGAGGTTTAATTTGGATATTAGGAAAAAATTCTTTACTGAAAGGGCTGTCAAACATCAGGAACAGATCACCCAGGAAAGTGGTAGAGTTATTATGCCTGGAAGTACTTAAAAACATAAAGATGTGGTGCTCAGGGATGTGGTTTAGTGGTGGATTTGGCAGCATGGCTAAATGGTCTGAGAGGTCTTCTCTCAGGTACATTAGGAGCAAATCCCCTCGCTGGTACTGGGCACACCCCACAGAGTCACAGTCCTGCCTAAAGAGCTGGGGCTACCAAGATCACCCCATGTGAGGATCATGTGAGCACCCTACAAAGATATTTATGTTACAGCTGCAAATGGTAAAAACATTCCTCTGAGAGAAATCTTAGAATTTATTTCATACAGACATAATTTTTGTTTGTTCAGCTTGAGCCATTCTGTTAATTTTACCATGTAAAACTATACTTTGAGATTAAAGTAACCTGGGCAAAGACAAGGTGGGGAGGTGGTTAAAAGAGACACAGGATGAAACTTAGAGGGATAGCAGTAGAAAAATTCAGGCATCTTAACTTTACGGCTCAAATATGATGTGGTTGTCCTTGAATTACAAAAAGTCAAAGAGGTATGTTTCATTACTGTAAGAAAACTGGCCTGGTCTGGTTTAGATATTTTAAACATTTTGGTTGAGACAAGATGGCTTGTCCTGTGTAACTGACTATTTCTGCCCAAAAAATTTGAAAGGAACTTGATTGTTGTAGACTTACACAACAGTTTAAGGCTTCTGAAGTTAGACATGTAAACATGCAGCCTTTACTGCCTATGACTAGACATCAAAGCAGAAATTACTTGAAAAGTCTGCATCAAAGCATGGTTTCCTGTTGAATTCCACAAAATATTTCCAGCAGAATACACAGTGGAATTCTATCTCTTTATAGATCATGAGCCAATGAAATAATAATAAAAATGAGCTTTCAACTGAAACAAAGTTCCTCCACACCTCGTTCTAGTTGTGCTGGATCTTTAAAGACTCTCTATACCCCTAAAGCAAAATGAGCACTGATTTCAAGAGGGAGAGAGAGACTGAGTATCTGTTTCACAGGTGATCCAAAAGAGTTTTGCTATAGGAACAGATTCTTCTCTAGAGTAAATTGGCCTACACCTCTATGCTTGTTATTCTTTACCATTGGTCAACAAAACCTGTTCATAAAAATCTCTAATAGTGGGTAATCCAGACCCTTCCAGAGATTACTTTTTTCCAATATTTAGGTTCGTCATATTTAATGTTTGCCATTTAATATTTTTGTAATGTCCAATATAAATCACTTTAGCTAGTCTTATTCCCAAGTGAGATACAGAGAGCAGATTTTCAAAGCCTTCTTTTGTGTGCAGCAATAATTTGCATATTTGATGACTGTTGCTACATTTTCCTTCTGCATACCCTTCTTAAGGCTGTTTTTTCCCGTCTATCCTCATCATCATGATTTTCAGACTGTTGATCTTACCTGTTATTTATCACTGGATTTCTCCAGCTGGCCCATAACTTTATTGAAACTTTTCCCGAAACAAATGTTGACTTTAGTTAGAAGTGTTGCCTACATGCTTTTTAAGCAGTCTTTCAACTGCTTCTGATGAGGAACAGTTGAACCAGATTTAAAAGAAAAGACATGGAACTGTTTTTTTGTTTAGTTGGTTGTTATTCTTTTTCTTACAAAGATTCTCATAATATAAAGACTGTAGTGTCAGAAATTATTAAGACTGATGTTACATATTGGATAAAAAAGCACATTAGCTCTTCTCATTACCATGTCTGCATTGCTCTAAAAACTTTAAGGACCTCTATACCGCAATTCTTTTTCAAAGGCTTCTGCTCATTGTAGTATCATCTGATGGCAACAGAAACCTACTTGTTAATTCATTTAATGAGAAAAAGAACACAGAAAATAATTCTCATTTACTTTCAATGCCCAATCTGGCATTTAGTCACTGGGATCAGGCCCTTGGTCAATGCCTGTAGCCATTACCTCCCCAGCTGGAGCACAAGGAAAGTGCGAGTGAGGCCGTGGAGGAGTTGCGATATCGCTGTTCCCTTAAAATTCCCTGGATATTCTCCATCAGACTGACTCCAGCAGTCAAACACCACCTGCAGAAGGACCAAATCCCAAATTTTCCCGGGAGAAATCTGCCCCATCCACCCTCTCCCACAGCTTCTTGTTGCTCTCTTGCTCTAAAAGTCAGAACCTGAGGCTGCCTTGATGAAAAGAAAGTTCCAGAATAACTGTGGGCTGAAGGATGATCCCAAAGCACACAGCCAGGGAGGTTCTGTGACTCCAGGGGAGAGGGGAAAAGCACCTGGAAGTGGCACAAACACTTCCAGAGCACTTGGAACTGGAGCAAGCCCTGCTAGAACACATGGAGGTGGAACAAAGCTTACCAGGTGCTGGGCCAGAGACTCCAGTGTGGCACCAGCCCCTGACAGTCACAACTGCAAAAAAACAGAACCAAAATCATCACCTAGACAGAGGAAAAACCAGCCCAAGATGGGGAATGGAGTCTCCCGTAAGCCAGAGGCTGTAAGCAGTCAGCAAGGAAAAAAAAAGAAGTGAAGGGATGATTCCCCCCAGGATCAAACACAGGTAGTTCCTGAGGAGGGGTCTCCCTCTCTCCTCTCTAAATCTGGCACCATGGAACCTTCCAGAAAAACAGGAACTCAGCCTGGGAGAACATTCCTGGATTCCTCCTGTGAAACTGCCTCAGATGAGTTGGAGAAAAGCATCAGCAGTGAGAGTGAGAGCCTGGCAATGCAGCTGGATGGGAGGAGAGAGGCAGAGGGTGGAGAACACCTTGATGGGGCAGGTGTGGCCTCAGGCACAAAAGGAAATGCAGGAGCCACCCTGGATCCTCAGCTGGGCCTACTGGTGCCTTCACTCAGCCTAAGGAGGAGAAAAACCAGGATCCCTCACACCTGGCTGGGAATAAAGCCCCTGACTCAGAGGAAGATGAAGGGCTGGAACCCTCTGTGATGTCTTCCACGATCATTTCCTCAGAAAGCCTCCCTCTACTCTCACCTCTGACAGATGAAGAGGAGGAAAATTTACCAAGCGTTCTGTCCCATCGAGAACCCAGATTCTTCGAGGAAGGGATGTTGGTGTGGTACAAGCAGTGTCAGCATCTGTACTGGCCATCAGTGGTGAATCAGTGAAGAAGAAGCACTGGAGGGCCTGGTGTGCTCTTCACAGAGGGCACCACAAATGAGAAGAAAAAAGTTTTCTCAATGTCTCTGATGAGCCTGAAGCACTTTGACTGTAAGGAGAAGCAGGAGCTCATTGAATGAGCCAAGGAGAACTATTCCAGGGAAACCTAGTGGTGCCTCCATCTGATTCTGGACTATTGGATACAAGTGGGCTACTGGTATTTGCTACCTAGTGAGGAAAAAGGGATACCATAGTGCAGATACCCTTCCCACACACAGGGGAGAAAGGGGCTGGACAGTCTTCCTCAGACACACCCTCCAGAATCCCCTGAGGAAGCTCCTCCCTGATAGGACCAGAACTGCCAGGGACAGGGAGAACAAGAAGCTGGTGGAGCTCATAGTGAAAACCAAAGGGGCCGATGAGCATCTCCTGGGGATCTTGAAAACTGGGAAACAATCCCACTGGCTGAATAAATTCCTGAATTCCAGCCGGTACGTGACCTGTGTGGAGACTTATTTGGAAGATGAGAATCAGCTGGACCTGGTGGTTGGGTACCTGAAGGATGTGTACAGGAAGATGGACCAAGAACCTGCACCAGATCCTGGCTAATGGCATAAGATTCATCTTAAATGTACTTGTACCTGAGGCCATCATCTGTGCCCCTGCTGCGGTGGATGACATTGATTACGAGGAGGCAGAAGAGAAGTACATTAAAGGACCACCTGTGAGCAAAAGAGCGAGAGTTGTTTGATGACAAGTTTTGGGAAGCAAAAAGCTCAAGACAGAGCCGGAGCCTGTGGAGAGCTGAGGAGTGGCTGGGACTGTCCTGGGGTCAGGTGTAAATAACCAGTGGTGATTGGATAAAACGTGGCATTATTTGTAAAGTCTGTGTGTGCATTCCCAAATCCTCTGTTCCCAGTCCCATCTAGGCTCTCAAACCTTGCTGCTTCCCATGGCCTCACCATGTTCAGGATCCACTAGATCCTCACCCATCAGTGCCCTCCTGGGGGGCTGCCAGAGACCCCAGTGCTGTGCAGAGCTTCTGCTGCTCCACTGACTTCCACGTGGGTTCTTTTAGCCAAACACCCGACTTGAGAAGGGATCTTGGTCTGCTTTGTGGCCAGTGGTGCCTGGTGGCCTCCTTGCTCCTGATAAAACCAGGGTGTTCCTGGCAGGGAAGGCTCCTGGGGGCTCCCCCTTCCTGCCTCACGGGTCTCCAAAGGTGAAAGGTGATCAGATTGGTGCCCATAGCTGCCACCTGGATCACAAAGATTTGGATTCTTGTTTTGTTATGACAAGTAAAATTCTATGGAGAAGGAATCCAGGTTTGCTTAAACAAAACTATTCCCTTCAGATAAAGCTGTAAGATCCTGTATGTCTCAGTCTCACATTATTAATCACTGGGAAATGAACCCACAAAAAAAAGAAAAAAAAAAATCTCACCACGCGGCTGAATAAAACATCTGTGGATATTATGCAAAGGCTCTTTTTATGTCCTTACCCTGGACTATGCTAGCAGCAATTCAGCTAGCAACAAATGCCAGCTAACTTAATTTTATACAGTCTATGGTTTTTCACATTTGTGCATCTGTAAGTTTTCCAGCAGCTTCCTTGAGCCAATGAAGAGGAGAAAAATTTCCAGATATTCTTGCTGCTCCCATGTACGCTCACTGTACTTTTTTCCAACAACTCAGCTCAGAATTTAATATACCAGGACAAGTTAGATTCCAAATATCTATGATGACTTTTAAATCAAGGATTAATGTTATTTAAATGGCTGTTCTTAATGACCTTGGATTCTTATAACATTTATTATGCTAAATATAGAATTGCCTTGGGATATGATATTGCATATTTCAGAATCTATTTGCACAGATTGGAATGGAGCTTTGAATTGGTGATTATTGCATATATTATTGCGTAATAATATTTATTATTATAATATTTGAAATCTGATTTGACAAGTGCCAATGGGAAACTTGTATTCTTGACAAACTTCCATACTTGTAGTTCCTACAATTACAGCAAAAATTCTAATGTAAAGGCTTATCTCTTTTCATTAGGTGAAACTGGAACAGAGCAAATAATAAAAATACAGCCATGCATGCATGTTCTAAATTGTAAATAAAATTCTCTTCTTCTTCAGTCATAGCTTTCTGCATTCCCTTCACTGAGTATTATCATACAAGGGTTTACTAGCAGATTGTTCCCTCAGAGAGTTCATTTAAATGAAATATATTCATAGACATTTGTAAACACAATTATTTGAACCAAAACAGAAAAGTTGAGCTGATTCACTTCTGGAACAAAATACCTTATGTGCTTCATGGAATTCAATCAAAAGTAACCAATGACATTCAAAACTCCAATATTGATTATTCTCAATTATTTCTCCCTAAACAATCTAAAACTAAGAGGTCTGTGAGATTATTGTGTGAATAGCAATTCAACTAGCAAAAAATCTAAGAAAATTATAAAGGGTAAGTAATGCACAAGATGGACATGGAGAAAGAATAATTGATATGGAAATGTAATGAAATACAGAACTCAGAAAACACCATTTGAAATTAGGAATAGATTTCATAGTTGGAAAAGAAATGGATGGAATTGATTTGTGAAGCATGGAAGTATATACATTTGTTTAGAATGTGGAATCAGATACATTATTCAGGTCTAGTACGTTTATTACTTTAACCCATCATTCTCTGCTTCAGTGCTCAGAGTGACAACATATTAAAAAAATATCCCCATTCTGTTGTTTCACTCAGGAAATCTGTATACTGGAAATATATTTCCGATGCTGGAAGAATAAAATATTTACTTGCAAATAAAGGACATATAATGCCACTTTGAAGCAAAATTTGCTTATCAGGTAGAGGTATATTAGATTTTCAATCTAGGTGACCTTTTTCTCTAGGACAGCAACTATCTGACAACAATCAAGGTTTATTTTTCTGTAGTCACTCTTACATGTGAGATCTCTCTGTCAGATCTCCATAGACTCGGGATGCAGAATACAGCAACAGATCCCTTTTATTTTATTCTTCTTAATGGTGTAATTTATTTTAAAATAAAAGTGTTTAAAGCTCCAGGCATTCTGGGAAGTCATTGTGTCAGGTGTTGTTCATTAATCCCCACAGCAGATTAAAGTTGGTGGATATAAATAACTGATGGAGTGAACTGGAACTGTCTGTGTCAAGAACAAAATAGAATATAAACAGTATTAAAGCCCAGGACTTTTGGTGTAACCTGTTATAATAAGTGATAGCTAAGGATCTTTGCTATATTGAAATAGTCTTGAACTCACACTTTGTAATAAATAGAGGTATTTTAGTGTTTAGCTTCTGACTTTCCTTCAAATGAAATGCATTTTAGTTTTTTACCCTTTCCCGTGCCCATGAATTACAAAGGCTTAAAATAAAAGCTGACTTTAAGATGTAAGTTGGCCGATACAGTGTTACACAAATCAGTGGGTATCTCATGTTTTGAAGTAAAATTATGAAGAGTGGTAAGGCCAGAACTGGAGAAGAAACTTAATATTCAGTGTCAGTGAAGGAGTTAATTTGGCAACTAGTTAACAGCTCTGCAGTTTACCAAGATCAGGATAGATATTCACACAGTTAAACTCAAGTCTGGATGTGAACCTGCTTTGCTAAACTTTCACATCAGTAGAAAAATATGTTGTGTAAGTTGTGGTTCATACAGGCAAACTTGTATGGTTTTGTAAGGGGATTTACTTCATGTTGAAAGACTAACAATATTTGAGATGTTGTCTCTCATACCCTCAGTTTCAAAGCACTTTTCTCTGAACACTTTCGTGTCTGCTTCTGAACAGACTTCAAAGATGTTGTCCAAGCTTTTATCCAGTCTATATCATCTCTGGTTTTCTGTCCAAACTGTCTGTAATAATCCACTAAGAAGGAGCATAGGGATTAACTTCCTTTCCTCCCCCATGCTCTGTTGAGGAGATAACTTTAACTGATGATATCATTCTCCATCCTAGACCTTTTTCTGGGAGAGGAGAGGACAAGGAATAAAGATCAAGTAGGAGAAGGTTGCTGATTCCCCACATTCAAATTTACAGGGACTTTTGAGGTTCTTTTAATACAGATATTAGTGTCTGACTTCTCTTAGAGGCACAAATCTCAAGATGGATAGTATCCTTCCCCATCCACTAAACTACCTACCAACCAAGGTACATGTAATGGAATTATTACACTAAAGGACAACAATTTTTATATAGCTGCTGTGAAAAAAAAGACTGGAGGTTGCTACTGCAGTGCCAGTGTCACTAACAGACTGCGTCATTATGTTATTTAGGAAATTAGGTGACACCGTGCAGCTGCATATGGTTTCAACTCTTAAACCCAATTACTGATTGGTAAAGGAATATAATCCCAGACATGACTCTTAATAGTATAAGAATTTTTCACTAAACTGAAGTGTCCTAATACTGATAAATTATCCCATGTGAAACAGGCTTCATATTCTTCAAAACTTGGCTAATAATAAGTCAGACTTATTGGTTAAAGTGTTAGAAAAAAGTTCCAAATTCCTCTGGCTCTAACATTTGTAGTTCAGAATGTCTCAATTTATTAAAATTATTACATGTGAATCCCTTTTTTTAATGTAGAAACACTAGAATATACAGATAGTGAAATTTCTATACTTCAAATATTTTTAATCATTCACTAATATTATACTGTAGTATTGAAAAATTGCAATATAGATATATGCATATAAAACTTGTTATAACACAAAAATATAACACTACATCATTATAAGAGCAATGAGACTCAGAGAAAAAGAGTAGACAGACATTGAACATACATCCTACACTAAGATACTAAACTGAATCTGAGATTATCCTTCCCTTAACAGCTATTTCAAGGCAGTTATTTGTAAGATTACGCTTCAAAACCCTTTTTTGTGATTTCCAAACTTCATCAGGAGTTGTGGCAAAATGACTGAAGCTGAATTAGTTATGGAACAACTACCACTGCTAGAAAAGGATCAATGAATCAATAAATAATTAATTTTCTCAAGTAACTTAAGAATAATTTCAAAGAAAAGACAACTAGATGTATATGTTTGCTATATGAGCTCACTAGGCCTAAAAAATTGAAAAACACATTATAAATATGGACACAATGAAATTAATTTGTACAAAAATCTGCTATATTTAAATGTCTGCACCATGAGAAGCAGTTTTCTTTATCTGTCCCATGTTATATCTGTGTATTTGAGCAAGGCTAACTAATTTTTCTCTTTGCTGTCTTATTTTTTTTTTGCGAATGTACTTTGCTGAAGTTGCATAACATCTGAACTTGCACAACACCACACACAATCAATGCTTTCCAAAACTGGAGACATCTCGTTTCTCTGAAGCATTATTAGAAGACTATAGGTAATGCTGTTGGGTCTGCCGCTCTGTGACTAAAAATGTTCTTAGACGTTTTCGTTTTTCCTGGAAGGATTTATAATTCCATTCTTCAATCAAAACTGAATGCCTTCACTATCTTAAATATTATCCATCTTAAAAGGTGTATTTTTCAATTAAATTGTAGCAAATCTTAAGGTAACTTAAAATTTCTGAGTATGCTAATAGATTGCATAGAGTGTTACTGATTTACAAATCCAAGTATTAAGTTTTTCTCTTGTAAAGTTTTCTTTTTTATTAGTAATGGGTAGTAAATTATAGTTAACACAACAGTACTAACTCTTTTAATTGAAGGTAGATAATAGTTATAAGGATCACATTTTAAAATAATTGTTCCAGCACCTTCTGGCTTTTGTCTAATAGATTCTCGCCTCAGAAGCAGGGTAAAGAAGAGAGGCATTTCACAATTTTGTGTAATGATGACCACTTTAGAGAGAGTATTAAGACATTATAGTATCCCTAAATATTTGGGCTTACAGATTTTGGTCCTAAATTTTGCATTTGTCTATGATGGATGAATAGGTGTAACAGTTTTGCTCATCCCCATCTCTGCATGCAGGTCTTGGCTAAGCCTGCCAAGAGCTTTCTTGCTCTGTTTCCTGAGTGCAGTGATTGTGTTCATCCTAACTTTAAAAAATATTAAAGAAATTTATCTGTTTCTCTGATCACAACATAAATTTTGAAATGTGATATGAGTCTTCTATAGAGCTGCAGAAGGTGAAAAAACATTCAGAGTATGTGCATCACAATTTTCTGAAATTTCATCTCCTAATAGTTGGGATATAACATTCTTCTTTGCTGCTTTTACTGACAGTATGAAAAGAATGGAGAACACTAACAAGGGCTTTCTGGACTTCTAAAAAGATAAATTATGCTGAATGAATCACTGTCAGAATACAATTTGACTCTCCATTTTCTTTTTGACTGCTTCTTTTTTCCTTTTTAAACTGATATTAATGATTACTCATATGAGTTTTTCTCTCAGTTTTTTATCTCACTCCTAGCTGGACATAAGCATCACCAGGTTAAAACCATAACATTTGAAGACCCTAGATGAGTTTTGGTTGTTTTCTTTGAAAATGTTATTCATTTCAACATGTATCTTTTAGTCTTTAAACTTTGGACACAGATATTTTTGTTGTGACCAACAGGGGCAAAATGCTGTTTGATCAGCAGCTTGCTTTCCCTGGAAATCCCTTCAAAACTAACTAATCAGGCATCTATTCTTGCCCCCTTTTCTCTGTTTCCACTCTTTCTATGAGTATTTCTATTAATAAAAATAGCAACAGTAATTATAACAATGTGAAGCAAACAAAAAACCACAACCTAGCAGGCATTTATTTCTGGCAGGCACTAATTTGCCAAGGACATCTAAGCAATCAGAGAGTATTTCAAGGCAACTTCAGAAAATATCTGCTTTACCAACACTTAGAACTGTTAATCTGCTGATGTGAGATTCTGTGGTTTGACTGTGAATTGACTTTACAGCTTAATTTCTGGGAAAAATCAGAGAAACCAAGTAACTGACTGTAATCGCAAATTTCTCACTCTCTCAGATTTTCCCCTTGTTGACATCAGTTTACAACAATACATTCCTGCCTCACTGAAGATTCTCATGTCTGATATTGTTACTGAGGGGATCATCCCACTATCTTTAGCAGTACAAGGTTAGAGTGAAATTTACATTGTCTCTAACACCCAGATACAAAATTCTTGTAATTTTTTTAGCAAGTTCATATTGTGTCCTGTATTTTTATTTAAAATGAATAATCTTATTGTGCATTGAGAGGTAGAGACAGATACAAAAAAAAAAGAATTTGAGAATGGGGAAAACTTCTAGATCTTCAAACTCAGCCAGGTAAGGCATTATTAATCTTAATAGTTCCAGAAGATTCTGTAATGAAGAAAAGAGGTCCTTCTTACTCTTCTACACCAGCACATCCATCCCCCCCATCCCTCCAAAAAGCAATTATTCTAATGTGAAAGTCATGGAAGAGGCAAGAAACCTTTTTCTACAGAGCAGAGAGATTAAGTATGTATCAATTTATTAAGAGGTATTAATTTAATTAGTATTAATTTATTAAGAGGTGTATGTATTAATTTATTAGAGGTTTATCCGGGGGACAGAGACATAATATCTAAGTAACGAGTTACCATGAGTGGATATGTGATGTTTCACCTCCAGAAATCAAAGGATAGATGATGCTACATGCAACTGTAGTAACCCTCCATCGTTCCCCTTCCGCAGCATGTAAATATATCTTATACACACAGCAGAAAGAGTAATTGCAGATCTCAGAGGAAGATCTGGAAATTATAAAACATAAGGCACAGGATGTTATCACAGGGTTACCTCAAATCATATTGAAGAGGTCAAAGTAAAATATGTAATTTCTAAGGAAAAACAATGCTAAGCTGTCTGAGAGAACAGTTCATGTGAGGGGACATGTCAAAGCTTCTCTCCACCAGACATCATCTTCCACAGCCTATATCTGCACCAAATCAGCCAAGTGTGCTGCAGACATTCACTATGGGCTGTAGACAGCTAATTGGAACTTTCTACCATGTGATTTGTATCTGAATACTAGCTGTGATTATGTTTTTTTTTTTTCAATGGGCTCTACCTATATGCATTCTTTCCTCTTGAGTGAGGTTACCTAGATTTAGTGGCCTGTTTTTCCTATAACCACATTTTTTTCTCTTCCTTTAATATAATTAACATTATTCTTGGCTTCACTTTTTAACTCATAACATACTGTTATATATCCCTCAAAGAATGCTAAAATGTGCCAATTACATAAACAAGGAATATGGACTAAATTATATTTTCATTTTTGTCGACTTAATTTAGTCTCCTATAATCCTTCTATCAATAAGTCCCACAGTATTTCTTTTTTACCCATTCTAATAACATTTAAACCATAACCTTGATTGACCTTTAAGGATGAGTAGCTTAGGAAGAGGGAGAAATGCCAAAATACTGTAGTGCAGGATGCAAGTCCTGAAAAATATATTTCAAGCTTTATCTTTTCAGATCATGCTTTGCCCAAATCATATGGGACCTAAAAGATTGAACTCCATCTTTATTTACAATTGCTCAGAATCAATTCTGAGGGTAATAGTACTAAATAATAATTTTTTTTGTGTCTTTCATCAAATTTCATGCACAGACAGTGTTTGAATTGCCCTACTGGATCTATGGTTTCATGGATGAAACTTTATTAATAATTTCACTGTATTCGCCCAAACTTATTTTCACCAGTTTAATAAGTATTTTCTGCCCTCATATCCCCCCCTGAGGCACACTACTAATGATTTTCCTGAATCCAGACTTAATGCCACTTATCACAACCCTTTAAACCCAGGAGTTTACCCAGTTTTAAATCCATGTCACTGTCTGCTTATCTGGTGTATATGTAGTCGGCTTGTATATGATGACAGGACAATGCTGAAAAATTTACAAAAGCCAATATAGCCAGCATTCACTGGTGTCCCTGGCTAACCAGCAGGCCAATCACCTCATTGTTGAAGGCTCTCAGGCCCATAAAGAATGACATTTTTCTCCATAAATCCATGCTATTTCCTTTGTTGGCTGCTTCCTTCAACAAGGAAGAATGGGAAACCAAAGAAAAGTGACCTTGGCAGAGTACAGGGGAGGTAATTTACCTTCTTGGGCACTTTTTTGTTTTGACTCATGGATTATTTTAAAATGTAAAAGAAATCTGTTGAGCTCTTTTTGCCATAAACCAAGGGTAATTTATATCAGATATTTTGAAATTATCTGTAATAGTAATAGATAGTGAACGATTTTCTGCGGAGAACACGCAATTAGTCCTTTATATCTTTATTTTAATTATGTGATTTATACAGACAACTCATGAATACTTCTACACCATCCAGACAGACAGCATAAAATATTCCCATGGCAACATGAGATGGGTCTGCTTCTTGTTATCCTTGTTTCCCAAACCACACATGCTGGCTTTCTCTTAGAAGAACCTTTTGTGAATTAGGAGTGATCTGCTGCAGATACGGCCCTTGGGCTGTTCACAGTTCAGTTTGTGAAGTTTCTCCAGTTGTCTGTAAGATTCCATGTGCTATCTATTATCCTTCCGGAAAACCTTAATTCCTACATAAAACAATAACATAAAATAATAATTTAAATTAAGAGCAGGCTACCATGCTTTTGGAATGAAAAAGACACTGATACTAGAAAATGAACGAGGGTAAACAGCTGCTGAAGCCCAGGTCCTTTAAAGCAGTCCATGATAAAACATTCAGTTGTCATACTGTGCTACTTGGATGAGGTTCAATAAAGGTGTGCTCTGAAAAAAAAGTTTAGTAAGAGATTGCCTCCTCAAAACTATTCAAAGCTGAGACCATGAAATTTAGCGCTTGGTGCCCGTGACTTCAACAAGAATATGAGGAGTTGTAGGCCAAAGCTCTCAGTTTTGTGAAATAAAACTGATATCTCATGCTTAAATAAAATAAATCCGTAAATTAAAACCAAATTAACACACAACACACCATAACCAAACTGATTAATCAAAAATCAATGTAGAAATGACCATATTTTAACCTAGTTCCTGGAATTTTGAAGAAGTTTTCAAGAATGAAAAGAATTTTAGGAATATTAGGGATTCTTACTTAATTGCTTTAGAGAATACTTAACTCTAAGAAAATTGTAAATTCAAATCAAGGCTATAAGGACGTTGATTCCATTTTGACCCATTCTCCTAGGCTGCCACATGGCTGCATTTAGAAGTCTATCTTGAGTGGCAAAATATCTGGGTAATATTGAGGCTCAAGAGAGACCTCATTGTGATCTTCATCATCCTCGTCATGGGAAGTGGACAGGCAGGTGGTATCAGCCTCTTCACTCTCATGACCAGTGACAGGAATCAAGGAAATGGCATGAAGTTGGGTCAGAGTAGGTTTAGATTGGATACCAGGAATAGGGTGGCTGGGCAGTGGAACAAGGTCCCCAGGGCAAGTGGTTACAGCACTGAGCCTGACAGAGTTCAAGAAGCATTTGGACAAGGCTCACAGCCCATGGTGTGATTCTTGGGGTGTCTTGCATAGGGCCAGGAGCTGGACTTGATGATTGTGATGGGTCCCTTCCAGCTCAGCATATCCTATGATTCAGATTCTTTGATATATGAAGAACAGATTGACTGTTCTGTTACGTAAAGCACCGAGATCCATACAAATACTGTAATCAGAATTCTGTATTATGCCTAGTGTTCCTGTGTTTCTGGGCAGACAATCACCAGATGATATGTGGGAGCACGTGCCATGCAGCACTTGAATAATTAATGCATCTGGAACTGATGACCTCTACTGGGCATGGTCAAGTGAGCTGTATGGTCACATGAAGGCAAACTATGCATGCACAGTGGTCATTTGACTAGAAATTCAGAAAAAAAAAAAAAAAAAAGGACCAAAAAAGACTTATTTCCTTTTTCAAGCCTGAAGAAAATTGCAGTTAGACAAAGGAAACAAAGATATATGGCCACCATGGTTTTCTTGTCCTTGAAAATATGGTCACAACTTTTCTTTCTGTATCAGAGACAGTAGATATTAATCACTGATGGAATGGGATCTGTTTTAGAAGAAATGAGGCTACAGTTCAAAGGGTTTGTGCCACTTTGATAGCAGATGTGTTTAGGAATACAGCCTCAGTCATTTGCTGGAAGATGTTTCCTCACTGTTCTCATTTCCTTTGTTCCTGTTTTGAGCTCATCTCTATTCATCTTTTGGAGACTTTAAATTGCTGTGATGATGCTGAAATCAGTTACTAGAGGGTTAAACTTTGAAAAGTTAATGTGTCTGGCTAGTTTTGGCATGAATATACAATGAATGAGTTAAAATGTACAAAGTTTCAGCAGCTGCCCTTAGTGTTCTGTGTAGCTTCTCCCAAGCTTATTTTCTCTTCATAGGAGGTGTCATTAAAATAATATGAAGTGCAGTAGAGAACGCAGGAATTCTTCTTTCTCTTTCTTTGCAGAACACAGATTTGACCAAACACAGCCCTGAGTAACTTAATCTGATCAGACTTTCTTTGTACAAGGGTTTGGACTAGATGATTTCAAGCTTGCCTCCAGCCTGGATTACTCCATGGTTCTGTGATCTACAAAATGCACTGAGTTAGGAAGTGTAATGAAATTGAAGGTTATCCCTGCATTGGGAAAATCAGCAAATGGTTGTCATATGAGTGCAATCATCCTAAGATTTTCTCTCTTTCCAAAGAAAACAATATTTTTTTCAGAAGGAAATGTATAGAAAATTTGCACTCAAAAGTTCAAGCGACAAAATACGTTTTTAACAGGAGAATTAGTAAATATCAGGAAACCATAAGTTGGGGAATTGTAAATTGCAGGCAAAATTCAGTCCAGACAACTATGCAAAATGAAATTGTGTATAAAGTTTTCCAGAAACCAGGGGAGTGTAATTTATTCATAGTTATAAACTTTGCAATGTTTTTTACTCCATGCTTTCTTACTACCTCCAGTAATGTCATCTACAGTTAAAGCAATTACTGACCATGAGTGAATATTTTGTAATCTGGTCTTCAAATACACATTTGCTAGATCTATAAATATTTTTACCAAGTAAAGGAAAAGAGGGAAATTTTAACTGAAAACACCAAGCTATTAAGGTAGGATTAAATTTTAAATTATTTTCTCAGTAAACATGGAGAATATATCTGACATGTTGTTGCATGTGACTGATTTTTACAGAGTTGAGTTTTGAAAAATGGCTTTCCAATTCTGGAATTTGCTGTATTTATGTCAAAATATGTTTTTTCAGTAATTCAAAATGAAGACATTATAATGTGTCTTTTTTTTTCTATTCTAAAACAAAAATATTTTTTTAATTTACATGAATACTAATTTAGTTTGAAAATCGATTCAAAACCAGTTATGAAAATAAATGGGGAGACAATGTTTCTTGCAGATTATTCCAGGTGGTGATAAAATCATTAAACCCAACCCTAACACTGATCTCAGCCAAGCCATCAGAAAGGAATCCTGTAACCATGTTTGACCTACAAGTGTAGAGAAGTTGAGAAAGCTTCTCCCAGGTCTGTAGCAGAGCACAGAAGGAGTGCAGGAAGGAAAATCAAGCCTGCCTGGGCAGGAGCCCAGTGTCTGGCTCAGCCAACTTTTTGACTTACAGTTTCAGGCTCAGATCCATAGGTATGGAAATATATAATTGTTTAACTTTATCTGGTAATGTTGCATGGCCCAGTTCTACATGCTTGAGTTTCTGCTGTTTCTTGTGCCACAGCATCACTATGCCAGGTAGATTTTACAAAACAGATTGCCTCTTTTTCTGTTTGTCAATATAACTTGCACGACATTTATGATAAAAGACCAAATATATTCATAGTAATGTTTAGGCAGGTAATTGTTAAATATCGCTGATTGTAATTAAGAATTTATTAAAATATTTTGTGGCTTTCACCTCTATTTTTGGTATCTGCTGAAGGAAAATAAAACAATTATAATGAAACCATATCAGATTACTTCTAAGTGCAGATTAGTGTTTGAATAACATAGCTCGCCCAGCAATGCAGAGGTAACTGAAAGTTAGTTAGCTATGCTTAAGTTCATCACCCAAGCATTTCTGTGGAATCAATAGGGATAAGCGGGCTCCTGAGAGGAGTGATTCTCTTCATTTTAAGATAGGAGCACAGAACAGCCTGAATCTTCTGCAAAAAGTCTTTAATACTTACAAGTTGTGAATACTGCCTGGAAACGTATGCTGGTTAAAATCACCAAAGTTTTCCTGGACAAAGGATAGTTCTGCACACCTTTTCTGTTATGCTTTCCACCTTATCATGCATCCCTTGTCATATTTGTTTATAAAGTATTGAACAAGACTGACCATTCAACTGACACAATATGGCTAGTCTTACATTCAGTGCATTTATTGCCTCACAGATTTATAATAATTTAGGAACATAAGCTTATCATTTATGTAAATGTAGCAGCAAACTTCATCCAAAAAAACCCGACTTACATGCAGTTTTGTCAACTGTTCTGGAGAAGGCAAATAATAAGCATATCTCCACATCTAAAGCATTATATTTTGTCTAAGTGGCATGAAATGAAGATATTCTGTCTGGAGACAATTACAAAGAGCACTGAAGTAATTGCATCCATCTTTTCAATCAACTTTTTTTTTTCTGCTCTTCATTATATAATTTGTGTGTATAAATTTAATCATCTTGGTGGCTGGCGAATTAAAAATAAATAAATAGGGATGTGTTCTGTGGTTTATACATAACTTGTCAAGCTGAAAGGTTGGAAACATATTTCTTCCTTCATTCAAAGGAAAGCAGCTGATACAGGATACATTTCTTTATTTTCATGTGACAGTATACTTCTCCTTAGCTGTGGGTGGTGAGTTGCACTGTGGTGTAGATCTGCTTTATACAGGAAATAAATATGTGAGATAATTGTACAAAGGAGGAAAAATTACTGACAGAGGAAGTGAGGAAGAAAAAGCTTTCCTAACATCTGTTCTTTGCATTACAAAGGATCAAATTCAATTATGTGCCAGACCCCTAAAATTATGAAACTTTTGAAATATTCCTTTTATGATTTTTAATCTCTGCTTCTCTTGAACTTCAAGGCTGCTGTCTGCTTTTATTTTTAGATAACTTTCTCATCTGTAAATTTGAAAATATTTTTCCCAAATCTCAATTCTTACATTTAAAAATAGGTAGTTCTAACACCTGGTATTTTTAGAAATGTACTAAATATCAAATGTGTTTATAATGAACATGAACATGTAGGATATGAGAGAAGAAGAAATCAATTCATTATTTTCTGCAATTATTTCAGCAAATAAGCACCCTGTCAGAAATGCTCATGGAACTAAAAAGTAGAAATGTCAAGAAACTGTAAAATGTGTAGATGTTTCCCCAGCAATGAAGCGTAGAAAAATGACACTGATGATTACTTACAATTAGCATTAAAAGAATTGACAGACTCTGGACAACTGAGAAAAGCCTGATACATAAAACTCATTTCTGGATTTAAGTGCATCCAGTCTGAGAATATATCAATCCAGGTGTTTTTTGGTTGTTTCCATCAAGACATGAAGTCATCAAAGCTCAGACACCAATAACTTATCCCTTACTTTAGAGAACATCACTGACACTTCTTTTCTGTACCCTAAACAGAAATCTCTTGCTTGGCTTCAAGAACAAAGCACCAAAAGAAATAACATTAAAGTATTTTAGGAGAAGGACCACAACTTTCTATTGAAAAATGCACCTCTTAAAAATCATCTGGTTTGTATAATTGAATTTTCTTTGCAAGACAGATTAAGGCTTCACTAGGAATCAGAGCAGAAGTCAGGGTTTAAAGTTTCTCCTTCTTGTTGCAGTGGCATGACACGTGGATATTTCAAACAGCTAAAGGAAACAGCTTGGATAGAGTTTTTAAAAACAAGTAGACAACAATGAAACAAAAATCAAACAGACCTCATGATAGACTGCAATATTTTTTCTGACTTCCTTCTCAGAGCCTTTTATGAGTTCTTTTCAAGAGTTACCCTAAAAATCTTTCATTTTTATAATTCTTTTACAAGCTTGTTAGATAAATGTCTAGTGCGCTGAAAATCTGAATTTTCATAACTGCAGCTAAAACCATCTAGGCTGACATTTTTCTGCTTTCTTTAAAATGTAGAAATAGTTAATATTCTGTTCTTAGATATGGTGCCAGTGTCTGCATTTTAAAAAGTAAGCGATAAATTAACCAGTGAAGCACTAAAGTGAAAAAAAACCCAAACCAAACTATTAAGTGCTTTATATTTTAATTTTGCTGATGGAAGAGTTTTCATGCATAATCCCCATGATGGTAGCTAGTCCTATTAGAAAATTTAATTAGCTATTAACAACTACATTTACAAAAAAATTTTTACCCAGGTAGACATATTTGTAAACACTTTATGTGAACTATCAATTTCTTGCATGAAATCTTATTATTTTGTGATTATTTGGAAAAAAAAACCTACCAAAAGATGGATTACAGGATATGAATTACAATGCATCAAAATATACCTTAATGGAGAAATACCCATATTTGTCCAGAAAATCACTGGTTTTGTTTATTATAAAGAATGAATCCTTTCATTCATTCAAAGCAGAGACAGATGAGCAAAGTGCATTCATGGAAAACATTGCTGCACTCAATAGAGTTGCTGCTGTTACTTATTTGTCTTCTGTTTCATACTTCAAGGGATGCATTTTCTTCATGATCTCCATCTGTTACAGGAAAAATGTGCTTAAACTTGGAATCTTTTGTTTCTCAGACTAACAAAATCCACTTGCATCTAAATATATGATTAACAAATATGAATTCTGAAAAAAAAAAGAAAACTGTACAAAGCATCTCATTATTCAATAAAAATGTGGATTCTAGATACCAAAGAAAACAAACATTCAAAAATGCCAAAATCTAACTTTTAAATGTACTCTTATTAACTTTCTAAAGGACAACACTGAATGCCTTGTAGTCACTGTGAATTATTAAACTTTCTGACAAACTCTTAAGTAGATTTTCAAAGAAACAACAAGGGTAATGAGAACTAGCCTCACAATAGATTATATGAATACTTACGGAGCTTTTCTATTTGGTTCTGGGTTTTTGATTTGTCGCTTTTGTGTTTTTTTTTTTTCCAACATTAATAACTGTAATAAGTACTGAAAACAAGCAGTGGTGACATCCATGCTGGTTCAATGAAATGAAGTTTGAAGTTTGCTATTATATGCAAAGGAAAACAGGTGAGATCTCTTTCAAACTGGGGGAAAAGACCAAGCGAAACAAAACATACTCATTTAAATAAAAGGTGAGGTAGATATATTTTAAATCATTATACCTTTAATCTACAAGTATATTAAAATTTTTACAGCTTTGGATATTTTATAATGTCAACGTTTTCCCCTCTTCATTGTAACTTCCGTGTCTGGCCTTAGAGATGTAGTAGCCATCTTCTTTACAACGTATTTAATCCATCCTTTGATTTCACTGCTTATTTCATCATGTCTACCCTCTACAGAGAAAAACCAGGGGACTATCTAGCAATGCATAAGGGGTATGAGAAGCTGTGAAATAAGAAAATATAATCCTAATGTCACTGGGTCTCAGGAGTAGTATAAACTGAGTGTCATAACCTGAATTTCAGGCTATCCAAAATAGTGAAGGAGAAATTTCTCTTCTGTTTCTTTTCTGCTGTCAGAGAAAAAGCTCAACTAAAGTAATATGTCAATAAAAGATAACATCCCTTAATCAATCTGGACAATGGCATGTGAGAGTGGAGTTGAATTTCTGTCCCAGTCACTCTTTCTGTCTGCTTTCATCCTTTTCTCCTCTGCTAATTTCAATAAAGCTACACAGGAAGTTC
The DNA here is from genome assembly GCF_027579445.1 of Ammospiza nelsoni. Lineage (NCBI taxonomy): Eukaryota > Metazoa > Chordata > Aves > Passeriformes > Passerellidae > Ammospiza > Ammospiza nelsoni. Next base: position 102,651,541 of record NC_080635.1, on the reverse strand, counting down.
TAGTAAAGATAAGATGCTGATGCTGATGTGTCATTTCTGTGGCATAGCATAGACCATGCTGAGAGTTATGCCTAGGTATAAATCTGCTCTACAAATTGATTAAGAATAAAGTATATATTTATATTTGACAGATCTGCTTGTGCATAGCTGTTTGTTTAAAATGATCTCAATTAATTTAAATAGATTTTTTTCCTTCCCTCCTTTGTCCCTCACAAGATCAAGATAGGTATGAAAAGGGAGTGTCATCATGTTTGTACATTGTCAGAAGAGCTCTTAATTTCTAATTACATAGCCACATGCTCTCCTGCACTACCATAACTCTTTCAAATTACTCAGATGACACAAAAGCCGTAATTTGGTTTGCATAAAATTGTTCATGTTTTTGAGGAAGAAAAAGTCTGAAAAAAAATTAGATAGGCAGACTGTCATTTAGAAATGTAAGCCACTGGATTTCACCCAGAGAAGCCCACCAAATAATGGGCACTCTACAGCAACACTTCTAATACCCCAAAGATTTGCACTATTTAATTATTTCATGTTTTGGATTATGTTGTTTCTAATTAGATGTTTTCCTGTTACACTTCAACCTTATAGTAAGAAAATCAGATTAATTAAAGGCCAAATAACTAGAAAAATATCTTCCCCCTTTAATTTTTTTTCCTAGAAATGGTACTTCTTTCCAAAAACTGTGCTCTGTAAAGCAAGAGTAGTTTTGTTTTTCTAATTCAGATAATAGTAATAGTAGCATTTAAACAAGAAACAAAATCAAAACAATTTTATTACAATATCAGGAAAGCACCAGAAACTATTTAGGTTTCATTATGGCTTTCCCTTTTGACTCCTTGTTTTACACAGAAAAGGCTCAAAACTAATGTAGATTGGCCCAGCCTAGAATGCTGGAGAAGGGATCAAATTAGTGTGAATGTTGACCAACTCTAGAATTAGTAAGGTAGCTGGGAACAGTTTCTGGTCATTAATTGCTTGAACCCCTACCTACGCTGTTGCCCTTGATTTTAAATAGAACAAAAATTAATAAAAGAATCTGATTATCCATTAAAATTATTAATGCTTATGTTATTATAAACCATCTGCTCTACAGGTTATTTCTTCCATGAAACTATTTCAGCAGCATATGTTAATCTATTACCTGCTACAACTTGCACTTTTATAATTAAGACCGTGTTATCAAACATCCAGAAAAATTGAAAGATGTACAAAAAAGATATTTGAATTTCTAACAAAGGTGTTTAAATGGTACACTCTCTTATTATTCATACACCTTTGTTTGAAATGTACATCTCTGGAATAATGTTTGTTATACTTTATGCTGTAAATACATATAAAGAAATAAAAACTTAGCCTGAATTTATTGTGAAATGTTAGGTAGATAGTTTATGATTTCTCAATGAAGGTTTTTGTTAACTTAAATCTTATTTAAGACTATTGTCAATTTCTCTCATACATACTTGAATCAATCCTGCTAACCTACTATATATTATCTGAAATCTGGATATTATGAAGCATCTGAGCCTCTGGATGTTTTTATAAACTCATATGGGAAAACTTATTACATTTTGTTCATCACTGACATGTGGAACAAATTAAAATGAAACATTTTTATATTGTTTTACTTAGTGTAAACTGAAAAGCTAGATCATATCTCAATCAAAATGGTTTTGCTCTCCTAGAACTGGCAGACCTCTTCAATGTATGTGAGATTGTCCAGCTATAATATGTCTTTAAACTTTTGAATGTTTATGACTATGAAAGAGGTTTCATAAAATGTAACGATCATGAAAGCTGACAAAACTGGGAATGGCCACAGGCAAATTTGGAATCACTAACCATTGTGTCACTGCAATGATGCAGTCATAAAACAATACTATGTTGGGGTATGATGATTTGATTTACATTTCACCTGGAAGTCGCAGTAGGCCTGTTATGGACGCACAAAGAGAGAACAACAGCTGGACAGAAGGACAGAAAACCTCAGTGCTGACTTAGCTCCTCAATACCATGGGAAAAACACAGAAAATGAGCCCATTTTTTTATAAACTAAAAATATTTCTGAACATTTTGTACAGTATTTAATCAAATGAACTGCTCCTTTGATAAATCTGCAAGTGACCAGGGAAAAAGACTTCAGTTAGCCCACAGGTCTCAGTGAACAGATATCCCTTGGAGAGAGTTCTTGGAATGATACTTTTGCCAAACATAGTCTGCGTTTAACCTTTGTAAATGTCTATATATGGTCTGTAAGCATTTTTTGCAACTACTGAGTTGCAAAATCAATCTAGCAGTCTAATCCAGAACAGGTGTCCTATGAATGCCTTTGCAGGATTAACATAGAGAGCACAGCCTTATGGATGATTTTAGTAACTATGATTAGCATTAAGAGGCAAATCCCCCTCCATATTCTTGGTGTGAAAGGATCCCATTTCAGCACGTGTGCTGCTCCTCCACACAAGAAAGGGAGCAGGATGTGGGGTCAGGCTGAAGTGGCAAGGCTAAGCTGGAGATGGAAGAATCAATGTGCTGCAGTGCAGAAGGCAGCAGTCAGCAGAAAAATGTCATCAGCTTCAGAAATTCTCCATTTAACATACCCCAATAACTAGTAATCAAGAAATGTCATAGATGTTGCATAGACTCTAAATGAGCTTTAATTTCCTGGTCTTGGCAAATGTATTTTATTTTCTGAAAAATTAATACCAAAATGATCCAAAGTAGTCTTATGGTGAAAATTTGAGATAAAACATCACCATATTAGGAATATTATAAAATTCTTTCTATCTGTGTAAATACAGACAAGCAGTTAAAACATTTTCTGGGTTTAAAAATCTCTCAGATTTTAATCAATCAGGTGGAAAGTTTTCAAATACTCAAAATTATTAACATTATAAAATAATAAGAGTTAAAGTAAGTACTACTCATGATTTCAAAATGAATTATAACAAATTCTGACTTTTAAAAAGGGTTTTGTTATGAATGTTTTGATTTGTAAAAAGGTGTTTTGTTGACACCATTTTTGCTCTCATGTGTTCCCTGTAGATGTAACCTAAATCTTTAATGCAATTAAACTTCATTTAGTAGAAAACAGACATTTCCCAAACGCTCATCTCTGGCTTTGGCCACATTCTGTTCTCATGGGAATTAAACAGTGCCATAAACCCCACAACCCTCCCTTCCAGTGCCAGCTGCAGTTCTTTAGCTTTTCCTTTACTAGTATAAATGCCTGATAGCATATAAATGTGTGTCCATTAAACTATAGCGGTTTTTATATATAATTTTAAATTAAAATAATTTATAAAAGGGATAAAGAGAGTTTAAAAATATTATAACATTGTCGTAATTTCTTAAACTGCAATCAGAAATAATTTCTTGTTATCTAATCGATCAATTTGAATCCCACAGTACCAGACCTTTTCCAGTTACTTAGGATAGAAATACATTACATGCCAATAATAAAAGTTAGGCCAAATCTTCATTTATGCCTTTAGTAACACTTAGTGTGTTGCTTTCAAATGAAGATCTCCCTGAATCCAATGAAGTCCACAGAATCCTGCTCAGGAGTTCAATAGCTTTGTTGCAGCAGCAGAGGACAGCTTTTTGGGGGTTATTTTGAACCTGAGTCCTAGATCTTTAGCTGCTGTTCCCTTGTTCTTCTGATGCAGAAGACACAATAAATGAAAAAGAGATCCCTCAGCATCTCCATGCCCCATGCATTTGTGAATGTCTTTTACAATAGTTCTTAACTGTCTCTTCTGAAGAATGAGAACTTCTAATTTAATCAATTATTCCTCTTATGGAAGTTCAACACTTTTGATATTGCTTGGCTGAATTATTTCCTGGTATTTATTTTGGCATTAAGTCATCACAGCATATATAGTACTCATAATATAGATTTATATGGGAGAATGGTCCTGTGACGTGTCAAGTTCTCTTTCCTTACAATCTATAACCTTTGATTTGCCTTTTTGACCACCTTTAAATACTAAGCTGATGTTTTCACTGAGCATTCCTTGAAGTCTTGTGGCAATGTTAATAATCTACCTGACATTTTGCACGTGAAATAATTATTGTTTGTTCTCTCACTTTCTTGCCAACTTGACACTCACCACCACCCAGTTGAATTGGACTTTTTACTTCCTAGGTGCTCAGTTTTTAAAACCATTTTGCAATTCTGTTTGCAATAATACCTTGAAAAACTTACTGTCACCAACAGACCTTGTAAGCTTTCTAACTTCTCCACATTTTCAGGTTATTTGCAAACATATTCAACAGACTGGTAGAGCACCAGCTCAGATAGGTTCTAGCTGAAAAATCTAAAATAAAAATCAAAACAAACAAACAAACAAACAAAACCACTACCAACAAAACCCAATCAAACAAACAAAAAAATCCCCAACAACAATGAAAACAGGCCATTGCAGAACAATGAAAACAGGCCATTGCAGAACAAAATAGAGTATAAGAAAATTTCTTTATTTCTTGATAATCTCTAAGAGTATGACATGATTTCATTATTTTTTGATAATCTCTATTGCTGGCTACAACGTGTTCTTAAACCAGGGAGAGAATATGGATCAGACAGGCAGTAGCGTTAAAAGGATGGTTAAATAAAATTTAAAATCAGTTTGAAGTTCAGAGACAGCTGATGTGATACTCAGCTTACTTGGCTACCATGGAAACCCCATGATTTATTACTTAGCTGTGATGCCAAAATATTGTTAAAGCCACCTGTGTGGGGAAAAAAACCCCGAACAATAAAATAACTCCATAGCTTTATAGAAGCTTATTTCACTGTTTATTTACACTTGGTGTAGGTATAATGAAGAATAATTTTGTCTTTATTATTTCCATAAACTATGATTTATAATTAAACCTGGCAATGGTTATTTTTAGTAATTTTCTTATAGCAGAATAAAAAATTTATCATGTCTTGAAATCTTTCATGAACAGCTATTATAACCAATTAAGCTGTTGGTCTGAGATTGGATGGGAAGTATTAAGGCCTGTATATTTTAATTATGCTGAAAGTACTTTTTTCAGATATGTATTTCCAGTTAATGTGTAGCAGGTATGTGTAGCAGAATAGAATAAAGAGAGCAAAGCAGTCGAAACAGAAATCATTACCACAAGCAAAACAGATTCATTATTGAAGGGACAGAAAAGTTCCTTCAAATCAGTTCTTTTCTCCACCGTAGATGAGTGAGATATTTTGATGAACTTTTGCATATTATGATAATGCTCTCTCCACAGTTTCATTCCAGACTCTGGTCTGTGGCATGCAAGGTGGATTACCAGCAGTTTGTTTGAGAATGGGGACAGTAAGAACCATCTTCTAGCCAGGTTGTGGATTCCTTAAGGGAAAATGGAAGGTGCAGGGAATTCTCAACTGCAGTGTTTAGTGTGGACTCCACCAGGGTCATTAAACACAATGACTCAATCCATGCACATCAGCCCGTGGGGTCAGACATTCCAGCCCATGTGGAATCCTTATTTTTCCTTCTGACTGTTCTTCACTAGGCAAAGGCAAAAGAATGATGAAATGAAGCAAACTGAGCATGAATGTCTTTCCAGACATATTTCTGTAATGGAGATTAGCCAGAAAGGTGTTTTAAAGCTTGCTAAACTGGTATTCTACCTTTGGCAGGAGCAGCTAATAAGGCAATGGCTTCAAAAGAGATCTGTGCATCAGCAGTGTCAGAGGGATTTTTTCAGGTAGGTAAGAGTTGCCACCCCATCAGAAATTTCTGGGGCAGTAGATACCTGAAATCAAGCTTGTCATCAGGGTCTGTGCAATTCTGCACAACCACTTGATGAAGAGCTCTCCTGCTGTTCTTTCTGGTAAGTAGCAATGCTGCTACTACATTTCACCAGTGGGTTGGTATCTTTTTACTGTGTTAATGAGAGTGGCATTGCTAGATAGGCCAGAAGTACTGGAAAGCAAAAAATTCATCACAGATTTATGTAGAGATGTAAAGGCAGCTGAACCCAGAACTGCTGGTGTAAAAATGTTTTCCACCTTTCTGGAAACTCAGAAAATGCTTTAGTGAACCAGAAGGTGAAGTTATGATCCTTCTATTATTGCAGAAACACCTGGAGTAGAATTTTTTCAGTGAGCAACACGGCTTCTAGGACACTGTGGATGCTGAAGAATGTAGAAATAAAAGCTATCCTCTTCTTGCTTTTCTTGAGTCTCTTCACCTCCTTCAACCTGGAGTACTTCTGCCTCATTCCATTTTTCTAAGTCCAATGCTCTATGAAAAGTAGGGAGCAGTTTAGAGTGGATTTCAGACAGATTTAAGACCCAAGATGCTCTCTGGGTTAGATTAAAGAATCAAGGAGCATTTCGGGAGCTGATCATTGACTTTAGAAGAGGGTTTAGGAAGACAGCAAAAGAGAGTGCCCTGGCTGTCACCAAAACCCTGTGATTTGTAATAGAAGTTACATAGGCTTGTCCCACCTGAACAGCAAGTACAACCCAGCACCTCAGACTGCTTAAATGTGACATTAATTGTTACATAGAAGTTCTTGATCAGATTGATTATTATACTAATATTAATTATTAAGGAAGAATTCTGCAGCCACAAAGGAAAACTATGCTTCAATGGAGGAAACAGGTACAAAATCAGAGGATCTTCTCAATCAGGGACCTCACAAACAAATTTATTTCAATTGCAGTGTCTTCTGCATACTCTGTGCCAATCTTACTAGCTAAATTTTCCTGTGGGTAAAGCAATGGGCTCTACAGGGGTACTTCCAGAGGTATTGGAGAAGTTCCCACTGTCTAGGATAGTTGTTATTATTTCATTGTTCTAATTCTGTGGTTTGACCATCTTTAAATATTCAGAGAAAAAGCTTATGGAGAAAAAGTTAAGAGGAGCAGAAAAAGTTTCTTTATGTGAGTTCTGTCTCAGCCTTCAGTCTGGAGCTCCTAAAAATGGGCAAAGGAAGGAGGAGGTCAGAACTGATAAGGAAGTGTAAGACTGAGGCTTGCAAGAAATGCAAGGTGAGTCAGTCACCCTGAACAGGAAAAAGTAAAAATTCCTTCCCCTTTCCCCTGAATGTTCTTCCTCAAAGGAAGTACTCTGAGAATATGAAAAAGGGTAGAGAAAGCAGGAGACAGCTCTTCCCATGATGATTGATCCATGTCATAGATCATTGTGAGGTTGTAACTGTGGTCCATGGAGACTTTGGGCCTGCAACATCTGGGTAATGGTGCAATGTCAGCAGAAAGAGCTGGACGATGGCAATGGCACCTGAGGTTGTGATGCACTGGATGCTGTCGTGAAGTTCAGAGACTTTTGAATTCAGAGAGGTAAGGAAGGGATGGGGGCGAGGGGAGGGAAATCACAAGATTTCTTTCATATGCTTTTTTCTTATTTAGGTAACAAAGAACAACCAAGTGAAGGTCAGGAGCAAATTTTTAGTTATTATAATTTAGGGGATGAATAAATTGGATGATTAAATGAGTGGCAGAAAAAGAAAGTGAATCTCCAATTTATTTAACTTTTTAAAAAGACTTTGATAAGGTCAGATTAGATGCTACCGTTAGATGCAAAAGATCTTTTGCTCTCTGGAATTGTAAATTGGTCTAATTGTTTTTAATACTGTAAGGGAGTTAGAAGACAGTGTTGTTGTATATTCTGACCTTAAACAAAAGTAAAATTTAGGTGATGACATTATTTAACATAATAGTGAGAGGTTTTACAAGTTTCCCTTTTGTCACTGGGGACTAGAAATACAGAATCAGACTCTCCCCAGTGGTGCCCACTGACAGTAAAAGTGGCAACAGGCACAAACTCAAATGTCAATTTGAAAAAGAAAAAAATACATTTAAATATCAGAAGACAACTTTATTTCTTTGAGGGTGGTTGAACACTGCAAAAGCTTGTTGAGCTGCTGCAGTTTTAGACCAAAAGACAGTGTGAAAACCAATGCTGACACACTAGCAGTGTAATCAGCTGAGCCTATCTTTTGCTAAATGCTACACCATAGAAGGTGTGGCATCTCAGTCTTTGGAGAAATCCTCAAAACTCCACTGGACATAGTCTTGAGCAACCTTGTGCTAGCTCACCTTTCTTTGAGCAGAAGTTAGATTACTCAGACACCCCTTCCACCCTTAATGATGCTGTGATTTTATGAAATTTTTCACTAGATTGGAAAAAATTAGTTAACTTTATTAATGTAAAGAAATATAATTTTCTGTCTTAAAAAGAGTGTATATGCACTTAAGATTTGGTGATTTATAAGTATGATTTGTTGTTTGCAAATATGGCTGTCTGATAGCCTTGCCTGCTCTCTTCTCTAATGGTTGTTCAACTTATAGTCACATACAGAAACGGTAATGTGATCATTCTGCCTTCAGGACCAATATGAAAATAAGATATGTATCACAAGATAACAACTAAGAGAGAAGTCATTTGGGTAATGGCTCAGGACACATTGATTTTTGCTGTATTGATATCAGCCTTGGGTAATCAGTAGTACGGCTGGTTGCAGGAAATGAATGACTAATCTCCATTCCTAGAATCATTTCAGTCTAGCTAGTGCAACTGAAATATAACTAGTTAGACTGAAATATAACTATAACCCCTCTGTATTTGGCACCATTTTTTACTTTATCAAAGAGATATTTTTGTCATGAGTGAGGGAACCAAAATGACCATAAAAATAGTGGGGTTGAGAGGACACAGAGTTTGTTCTAGGTAGCAGAAAACAACATTTAAGAGCAGAGCAGAGTATTTATGTATATAAATATTAAATAAGTATTTAGTATGTAGTCCCATGACTACATGGGAGTCAATCCAGGTTCTATCAGGTCCAGGATATGTCCTCAGGAGCGCGTGCATTAATGGTGGTGAGGACTGGGCTTCTGCCAAGGTGTCACTGCCTGGCAACTCCCAAGCAGCCTTCATTCTTTCCAAGTGACAGGCCACATGGCAGACAGGCAGGAGGAGAATAAGGAGTTTTTCATGCCTTTCGTTTCTCCAAAGCAATTTTCCAGGATGAGAGATGAAGGTTGTTAATGGAATGACGTGCCTGCTTCTCATGTCCGTACGTTGAAACTCTTAAGACAAATTGACAAGAGGAGAAAAAGACATTGAAGATTGATTTGGTAAGTGGAAGAAAACAAACACATTATTAAGATTAAACAAAATATGTTGAACTTCATTAATCTTAATATGTTATATGATATAAATACTGTCACAAATTTATTTACTGAGATAATTAAGTCAATGATTTGTCAAAGGTCTCATTTTCCATTCTTGTAGGTGATATTGCATTCATAGAATCATAGAATCATGGAATCATAGGATCATGATCCTAGAATGGTTTCGATTGGAAGTGACCATTGACAGGGAAAATTCCATGTGGATGTAGTATAGCTTCCCTGACTTTTTTTTTTTTTTTTCGCAGCTGGGGTTCAGTTTTCCTGAATGTAGTGGAAAAAAGGTAAGTAATACCAGGAGCTTGAAAACACAGCTCAAAAGACTGAGACATTAGGACATCTAACCACTCTGCTAGTCCACATAAGCCATAGAGTCTCTGCCTTCAGCATTAGAGGGAGAAATATTCATTCTTGGAGAGAAATTTTTTCATTGCAATATATGCTTATGACAAAATGAGGATGAGAAGAGAATCCAAGGTTAAAATTCAGCTTTGAATTGATAGATTGCTGAAGCTGGGAGATAAAATGGATTTTGTCAACTTGAAGGTTTTATATTCAGGGTGGTATCAAGAGACTCAGTAATTTCTAGATAAGTTCTATGACCTGTATTAAACAATAAGTGCTACTTCATCATCCTTTTAATCAATGCATGTTCACTAATATTTTAAAAACATGTGTGCTCCAGAGATACATCCCAATAGTAAATTTTTTAAGCTAATGACCAAGATAATTTTTAAAAGACAGAGCAAAATCTTAAGAATATTTCTTTTTCATTCCATTTTTGATGCAGCTTTCATTGGATTGCTGTTTACCTAAATATCATTCAGCTATGTTATTCTTGTATGTTACATGTGTATACCTTTGTTTTCTGACAAAAAATCAGGAGTGAATAAATTTGGATTGCTAAAACTATTGGTTGCTGTCTTTTTGTTTTAGAAGCAGAAAACTTGGTCCTTCTTTATTACAAGTATACATGTGTATTCTATCAAGATGAATCAACAATATTGAGAATATTCCTTTCTAATGACCATCTGCAACAAAAATGTGCTCAAATTCACTTGAATTTTTCTTGCATGTAATTCACTGTCTGAAAAATTTTCTTACATGCCAGTTGAGGAAGTGTTATAACTCTCAGCAAGTTAGAAGTGATGGGAAGATGATTCTGTGTTCATTAATATAGAAAACAAGGAAGATTCATAGATGGAATTTCATCAGTAGTCTATGAGTGGGTGAAATTGTCTCTGCCAATGGTCACTTCCAATCCAAACCATTCTAGGATTCTATGAATGCAATATCATTTACAAGATTGGAAAACAAGAGCTTTTGACCGATCATTAACCTAATTATCTCAGTAAATAAATTTGTGACAGTTATTGTTCTTGCTCTTGTTATTGTTCTTGTTCTTGTTCCTGTTAGTATTTATTGGAAAAAACACCAGTGAAGACATTGTGCTCATATGAAAGGTAGACTTCATATACATATTATACAATATACAATATACAAAAAATACAATATACAAAAAATAAAAATCTTCAAAATACCTTTTAGTAACTTTATCAGTGTTTATCAGTATTCAGGGGCTCAAAAAAGGGTCAGATATGTTTGTGGCATCTTCCTTTGGTGAATCTGCAGTGGTTGTGATTATCTGTTGAGGACCTGTCCTAGTTCTGGTCCCTATGATGGGAAATCTAAGAGATCTTGTCAAGAGAAAAGAGTTTTTGACAGTCCTAAGGAAGACTATTCAAGGAAAAAACCCAATAAATTATGCTTTCTTTATATTTTTATAGCCTTTTTTATCCAGAGGGAGAGAGTCAGAATGCTAACTAGGAGCTTCTACTTACAGGTAATCCTTTATGTCCTAGGGCAAGAAAATTCACAAGTCTTGTACCTCCTAGAACGTGTCAGAAGAAAAAATGTATGTCTTCTTTGAAATTAAGACATTAATGTTTAAATGCTCTTCAAGCATGCAGAATAATACCAAGCAGAAAAAAACTCTGAGGTAACTGTCAGGCCGTGGAACTGATCATGAGACTGACTTTCAGCTTGAGATGTGCTGTGTCAGATTACCCCTTGACCTTCAGCTCCTTCTTCCACTTTAATATAAATATTTTTGCTCTCCCAGTCAAAAAAAAAAAAATCTATTCTACGACTAAAAAATGTTTTCATTTAAGTCAGAACTCCCCATAGTACCTCAAAAGAAATCTTTTTTTCTCCACCCTCTCATTAAAAACAACACAAAGCCAAAGCTGCTGTTTAATTTTATATATATAAAATTTTGCCTACAGGTCCACCTCTAGCTTTACTATCGCATCCTAGAAAGTAAAAGAGAATTAAAACATATTTTCAAGCCATAAAAATAAGCACTTGCCATCAAGGAAAAAGAAAATTATTATAAAACCTCTGAAACAGTCTGAATGCTTCTCATAACCTCCACTTAAAAAGTCTGTTATTATGTTCTACTCAAATATGACAAATACCTTATGATAGTAAGTAATAGGCACGCTATCATTAAATTAAACTGTACAAATGAAAAGGGCTATTTTATTCAAATAATGAAAAGCCAGATAACAAAATAGGAATTTTAGCATGGGTATGGTACAATGCTAAAAGTGCAATCTGCATTGATAAATGCCAATCTGACCCAAATTGCCTCTAATAGAATGCACTGGAGAATAATTTCAATTAGGTGTTACTAATGAAAAGCCTTTTTAAAATATATTAATGATTTTTTTTGTGTGTTTGCATTAGGAAATTCAGAGGACAGTTATTCAAAGTTCTTTATATTCTTTGTAACGGCAGACACCTGGCTTAATACGAGAGAACAAGTGAAGGAGTGAGGAATGTAATTTGGTGAAGTATATCCAGGAACACAGAGGACACTGTGTAGGTATTCCAAACTTTTGGTGCTTGCCCCATCAGTCTGTGACCCAGTTTCTTCTGAAAAATTACTATTTTCACAAGTTGAAGGCTCTAATATTAAAAATATTGTTTAATACATGTGAAATTTTCTTATACTCTCACTTATTTTTGAAAAAAATTCATTTCTATTAAATAGAAATTCTGTTTTAATGCATTAAATTCTCATTATCATTAATTAACATGAACTGCCACGGGAACTGTGTCGAAGCGTCATGGTGAAATACAATGATGTTCAAAATATTTTCAAAAAGTTTTGTGTTTGGACTGGTAAAAGTAATGATGTATTTATAGGATTATGGAATCATTAAGGTTGTAAAAGACCTCCATCAAGTCCAACTTTTGACCAAACACCATCACGTCAACTAAATCAGAGCATGCCATGTCCAGTTGTTTCTTGAACAGCTTCAGGAATGGTGACTCCACCACCTCCCTGGGCAGCCCATTCCAATTTTTAAACATCATTTCAGCGGAGAACCTTCTGCTGATGCCCAGCTGCCTCCCCTGGTGCAGCTCTGAGGCTGTTCCTTCCTGTCCTGCCATTCCTTGCCTGGGAGAAGGGGCCAACCCCCACCTGGCTGCGGCCTTCTCTCAAGCAGCTGCAGGGAGCGATGATATCTCCCTCATGCCTCCAGTTCTCCCAGCTCCCTCAGCCTCTCCCCACAGCACTCGCACTCCAGACCCTTCTCCAGGTCTGTTGCTCTTCTCTCAACTCTCTCCAGCACATCAACGTCCCTCTTGTCCCTCCACCCCAGAACTGCACACAGGAGTTGAGGTGTGGCCTCACCAGTGCCGAGGACAGAAAGACAATCACTGTCCTGGTCCTGCTGGCTACTCTATTTTTGTTACAAAAATGTATTTTGAAATATGTAATCCGCGTGTAGCAAAATTTATGTGACATTTACCTCTCCTAAAATGTTAGACTGCTTCGTAACTAGGGCGTATTTATTTAGTTAATTAAGATTTTTATTCCTTACCTCTTTTGCTTTGGAGGGTAAAAAAGTTTGCTTTTTTAGTGTTGCTTAATTAAAGATAAAACAATCACATGTAGGGAATAAGTACTATTCCTTTGACAGCTTTGCAGATTTTGCTACATTAAGCATTTTTGTGGAATTTCTGCAGATTTTAAGAACAAATGATGTATGAAGCCAGAGCAAATTGGGCCCTAAGTGGGTGGGTGGGTGAAATAGAGGATTTAAAGGATTAACATTTATTGGAGTGCCTTATATAAAAGATTTTTACTGCATAATAATGCAAATCAAGAAGATAAAAAAGCAGGTACCTAGTCATTTTTGAAGTGGAATGTGATATTAAAAAGAATAAAGAAAAAGATATAAGCGCTATCATGAAGCTAAAACTTAAAAAAACCCTTTAAACTCACCCTCTACTGAAAAGCATGAAGAAGGCTGGGGTAATCTGAAGAACAGAAAAAATCTGGAAGAGCTTCAATTTCCAGCACTGCCCTCAATAGACACAGAACTGCAGGGCTCTGGGAGATTTACTGAACCCATCCAGCCACACAGAAAATATCATCAGGAGCTCCTAGTGCCTGAGACAGATATAAATTCCACATAGTAGCTTGAAGAGAAATCCCTGATACAAACCAACTTTATTTTTGAATTCTACAGAAAATGTTATTTCTAGTGGTCAGTCCTGGTCAGTCCTGCTTTGCAGGTATGTGGGTAACTAGTAAAGACAGAGGGAAAGATCAAGTTTATCTTAGAAAAATATATACATTTCCAGACAACCTAACATCTTTGCTTTGTAGGCTGCTCTCCACAATATGACAGAGGATTCTACTCCATGGTATAGGTATAAGGCAATATTAATAATAAAAGATTAACAACAACAACAAGAAAACCCATCTACATTATTTCTTTCTCTCTTCTTTTCATGTGTCCTTAGGTGAACTTTAATACAACTTCACAGTATTCAGGTAAATGCAAAAAAAACCCCAAAAGCCCCATGAAATAAAAAGGGAAAAGCATCAAAGCACAGGCAAACAGTGGATATAAATCATGTCTGGATGCATTTTTATATTTTATGTACATTTATTGTGTATCCTTCTTCTAAAAATATATAAAAATATTCCATAATTAAAGTTATTACTTGTAAAAGTGACAAAAAAATTGAAATGTTTTTGTTTAAAGAGAGGAATAGAAAGGCACATGAAGGATATTCAAAACAATAAATACAATTATTAAGTCAATCTGAGTACTCTCAGGAAAAGAGATAACATGGTTTCTGGTTTTTAATCAGCCTAAGCAATTCCTCTTACACAGGAATTAGTTAAACAAATTATAAAACTAGGTATGTTGTCACTTTTACCCTTCATTCTGAATTATTAATTGCCTTATGTAAGTCTTTAGAAATGTCAGAATTATTCCTGCAAGGTTTATGTAGGTGCACAAAGTGGCAATCCCTGCACTAGACATTGGTTAAACAAAAGGGGCACAGGGAGGTGAAAAGGTTGGCTAAATTATTCACGCAGGACTCCTTGCTGGGGAGCACACACCTTACTTGTACAAGGAAAGCTTGCACCATGCAATCTTTCTGATTTTAAGTTTACCCCTAAGGAAAAAGTTACTGGCATAAACAAATGCTTCCAAGATCAATACTTAAATACCTAAGCACATCTAAATATTTGAGACTAGTCATATTTGTTGTTTTAAGTTTATGTGTGCCTTATAATGCAATGACAAAGGGGCCATGTATGAGAATGAATTTTTGAAAGAAATATTTAAAATCAGTGCCACGAAAATCTCGTCAGTGAAACTATCTCTTGGATAGTTTCACAGGAAAAACAATTGAAGTAAATGAGATTGAAATTTTAGTCACCACTTTGACTACTTTTCAACACCTTAAAATTTTGTACAAATGGGATATTGAAGAAGAAGATATCAAAAAAGATGATAGATGAACTGAATAAAGAACCCAGATTTCTGGGCATGAAAAAAACTGTTCAATTACTTTATGTCAATTCTTAGCAAACTGTGTAGATTTTTCTTCATTAAATGCATAAACAGTGTATTTATACTGGAAGATATAGCTGAAATGCTAAAATAAAGCCAAATAAAATATTGCACTATGAAACAGATACCTAACAAATGTCACACCACTCTCACAAAACAAAAAAAAAAAAAATCAAAACAAATCCTCCTGTGGGTTTTGTTTTCTTCCTTTTTCTTTTAATTACAACTTCAGTCCATGTTTTCATCATTATTGCAAACACTGATAAACAAACTTCTCATAACTTCTAATCTTTAGGTACTACTATGGAGCTCTTTGCTGCAAACCTGGATGCATTCCCTTGGGCCCACACTGAGAATTGAACATAAAACATTGACAATTGCACAGACCCAGCGGGAAATTTGTGCTGCATTTGGGTATTCAAACCAGTTGAGTTGAAGTGCCTGGCAGTATTCAGGGCATGAGTATTTTGTTCAGATACTTTTCTATGTGTACTTTTTGTGTGGTCTATATAGGTGCTTTCTAAGCAGGCTAGAGGTTGATCTCTATCGTGCTGATTAGACAGGAGAAAGAAAATTGAAGAGCGTGTGACTGGAATAATAAGGGATCCTGCAGAAGTGAGAAGTGTACATTAAAGCCAAAGCAATTTCTTGGTGTGAAAAAAAAAAAAAAAAGGCAATGTTTCAACTTAATGTTAAAGAGGCAGATATATAGCACTATGTCCTAATGAATCAATTACTGTGCAAAAATAGACAATACTTTCTTTGATTTCCAAACATTGTGAATCCAAACAGACTACTTAAAAGTTTATATTTTGAGGCTTAATTGGAAAAAAAATGAACAGGATAGGGCAGAGAAAGAAAAGAACCAGCAATGGTAGAAAATGAGTAGAAAGTCATTAAAAAATTAAGAAATGTCACTCCTTTTCCTGAATGTTTACTAAAAGCTGAACATTGGGGTGAAGTTTTTTGAGATCAGTCTCAGCTGCCATGTTCACTTAATTTTTAATAAATTTAGTGATGATTCAGTAAAAGATAAAGTTTCAACATTATACTAAAAAAATTATAAAATCATAACTAAGAAGAAATTTTAGAGAAAAAATATCCATTATTTTACACCTTCGGAAGAAGTAACACAGAGTGAGCAAGGCCTGAAGTCACAGGGTTTAAAACTTGTTTGCTTGGTTGTTTCAGTACCTCTGAAATTCCTGTGCTGCAAAGAGTTTTACAAACAGATGTAAAACAAGGTTTGCCTTTTAAAATTCATAATACTTTGGACAGAATCTTCCCTATTATATTTCATAAGAGGTGACTTTTTTATATTTAAGAAGAAAATTATAGGAACTGTTCTTTTCTTTTTTTTTTTTTCTGAGTTGTATTACCACTTACACTGAAGTTTGGGAACAGCTTCTGGAAATAGATTCTGCCTTCATCTGAGGATTTGCTCAAATTGATGTTATCTTGAAAGGTCATTTGAATTAAAGAACAAATAAGTTGTCGCAGAAGTTCTAATTTAGTGTGTTTATTTTTCAGGAAGAAAAAATTCCAAGGATAATTTTGTAGCTGGATGAGTTCTGCTGGATCATACTGTACTTGCTATACATTTAATATTTTACTGTTGTTGTTGCTGATTTTTTTTTGCCACTTCTATTTTTTTTACCACTTCTATTTTTTTTTTCCTGTTTATATTGAACTGAATTTCTAAAGGATGGAGCTTCTCTTTCTTACCTTCTTTCTCTTTCCTCTACCTGCTCACTACCAAAACTACTCAACCAGTGTCTTCAGTGTGTAGTTCTGCTCACACTCATCACAAACTTGTCATTAATATGCTGTTCTACCCTGTTACTGTTACCCACTACTGCTGAATCTCCTTTGTGCATTTGGAACTCGAGAAACACAGTTCTACACTGGAGAACTACTTTATTTACTTCTTATTCCTCCCCTTGCAGCTGATTTACACATTTCTAGTGCAGAAGTATGCTGGGAAACAGGGTGTTCGTACTCTTTACTTGCCACCTGTGTGCTCAAAACTGAAATAAGTATGCATGCCCTATAACTCTGCCCATCATCATTTGGATACATTCATATATTATGTTTATGTCCTGACTGGGTTCTTAAAATTCACAAGATTCATGTGAAATTAGTGGCAATAAGGTCTTCCTCAAAGTTTAATTCCTTACAGGTTATAAGTTCTCCTATTGGTACTATAATCATGCACAAGGTACAAATGCATTTTATTAATGCATTTTTACCTTGCACATGATTATAGTACCTTAGATCCTACTTGACATTTTTAATTAAATCACTTTTATCACTATGCCTTTCATTAATTATCTTGTTTGGTTGTCAGAGTTTTTTGTTTGTTAATTTATTTTTGGTGGGTTTTTCATTGGGAATTATTAAATTTTTTCTTGCAGGGAGACCAATCCTGACTTAAAAGTCAAAGTATATTTTCCCCAGTTTAGATTTAACTGGGATACAAAATGTACTTGAGATCTGTGAAAGAAAAAGCCCATGGAAGTTAAAAAGAAACATGAATGCAAATGCACACAGAAATTCACACTCCTTACACATGCCCCACCACACACACTCTCTAGTCTGTGTAATTAAAAACTCTGCAAAGCACTTGGGCAGATTCTGAGTACTGAAAAAATTATTAATAATTTTCAGAAGTACTGTTATCAATGTTCTTTTGCATCCTTGTATGGCCTCAGGCAGGTGAGTAGAGCTCCCCTTTGCTTCAGTAAACCTCCACGTGAACCAGGAACTCCATTCCCTCAGTGAAAATCAGGGCATATATTAATTCAGTGGGAACAAAAGGGTTAGCTTTTGTTCCATAGCTTACACACATGGGCAAACACAGAACCTGAGTCACTGCATATGCTTGAAATCATGCGAGTATTTTCACATTTGCAGACACAGAATGCCAAATCTATTTTCAGTGTTGGGAACATTTATGTTTTATCACACAGTGATGTAAAGCCAGGTTGTATATGTTCAACAATTTAGAACCATCTGTTATGCAGAAAAAAGGTAACTACTGAGTCAGCCTGAGGTCAGAGATAAAGTATAACTTGAAGTGCAGCGGGCAAAAATAGGCCTTTTCTGTTGAAGCTAAATTACCAGTAAGGTAAATCACCCATGATGTGTCCAACTGGGAAGTGAGTGAAGTGAGCAATAAAAGACTCAAGGTGAAACTGCTTCCTCTGGACATACTGTCATTTATATTGTTGTAGGCCTCCTTAAATTTTCATCAGCATTTAGAAGGGGAAAAAAAATACAAAAAAAAAATCATATAGATGGCAGGAATTTACTATTGAAAGAGTACTTTATAAATAATGTAATGGACTAATTTGTTGCAATATTTTGAGACCCATGTACTTAAGTTATTAAGCAGAAATCTCATATAGCCTTTGGAAAATGCCTTTGAAATACTGATATTTAACTTCTTAATGAAATTATCTGCATGCTTACATATTTAACAGATGAATATATGCATAAAATATGTTGCAGTACATTTCTATTCATTGATGTAAACTGCTACAGTTAATAGTTTATGTTTCCTTTGAGAGCTTCTAAGCAATGATTTTTTGTCTTTCTGGCTTGATTCTGGATTTTAGTGGTACTTCCTTCAATATATGTCTGTATACTAATAGGTAGAAATTTATAAAATATTTTCCTGTCCTACTTGTCATATATGCCTCATTGTCATATTGCACTACAAGAAAACATGTAGCCTACTAAATCATTCTTTTGATCTTTTTACCTAAAATGGGCACTGAATAAGCAATTCTGTTTGTACATCTGTGATCTTGAACTTATGTATATCTAATTAGTCCTAACTTTGACTTTCTGTCTTTATTAAGACTGCATTGTCTTGTTCTTTGATTGAAACTGATCCCTAATATATTTAAACCTAAATACTTAGGCCTTTTTTTCAGGTTTTGAGTGAAAACTATTTGAGAATGAAATCTTGCCCAAATAGAGATGCAATTCATTCTTCTTTAATGTGAGGTTTTGCAGAAGACTTATTCAGCTCACATTCATATTGCTGATGTTGTTTGAATTGTTGCTTCAAATAACAGCAACTAGAACAGCAGAGGAGAATATTTTTACATTGTTATAAATCACAATAAAAAGTGATTCAGGCCCTTGCATTATTGCTGAATATATAGGCATTATAAACACCATGCAAAACCAAAACTGTACTGAGGATGGATTCCCTTTCTATGTGCATGTTTTATTTATGTCTGTTGTGGTTTAACTTCTCAGGCAGCTCAATAGCACACAGCTGCCCACTCACAAACACACACAAACACACAGCTCCCCACACCCCTCACCCCCCTCTGCAGTGGGATGGGAGAGAGAATTGAGTAAAAACAAAAAAATAAAATGTGTAAATTGAGATAGACAGTACAATAGGACAGAAAAGGAATATAATAACAATGCATTAACATAAAAATTGACCTTAATAGTAGCAATATTATTGCTAGTGTCATCATTATCGTTATTATTATTGTTTAAAAAATCAAAGGATGCACAATGTGATTGCTCACCACACACCAACTTTATTCCAGGTGAAACCCAGACAACATCTCAGACACATCTTATTGAAGTGCCTAATTTTTAAGCATATTCAAATAAGTTCTCTGTTAAACAGGGTACAGGACAGAGGAGTTTTATTTTTGCACCAACACTTTTAATCTCGCTTATTCATAAAAGTTTTTAAAGTGCGTAGATTGCAAGTGGATTTAAAGTATCTGAACTGTAATTACTGTCATTAGTGCTGTACCATCTGCATCTTTCAGGAACAAGCAGTTTGAACTAATCACCAATAATTGTTTTCAAGATGTTTAGCACATCTTAAATTTAAACATCAAAACAAAAGCTTATATTTGGCACTGATTTCTGCCAATCCTTTTTTTCCAGCATCCTATATCTACACTACTTTGATGTGCTGGATTAAGCTCTACATGAGCTTCTCCCCTAGCTGAAACCTGATACATAGTTTTGGAAAATTTTTGATAGTTTCTGGTTTCTTTTTTCCCCTTAGTAGCCCACATAACAGAGCCATCATACATCATTGCTGGGGATGAGAACCCTTGCTGGGACCATAGCATGGAAAATTAATTATTTTCCAATACAAACACAGTAATTCCTTCTTAAATCACCTCTTTTAGTCGCTGAAGAAATGTCTGGGGAAAGTTTTATCTGTGTAAATCTATCACACCTGACACAAAAGGAGCAGATCACTTCAGATGTAATAGAAGCTGCCATGGTGCTCTGACTAAGATAAAAGCATTTTTAGCTAATGTATAGGTATGCACTTTTAAAAATTTTGCTCTTTACTTTGTCAAACAGTATTCTTACTTTATATGGTTGCTAAAAGAATTTGACAAGCCTCATGTAAAAATGATTCTAACATTGTACTTTGTTTCAAATACAAGTACACTTAGTTCATATATTCAATATTTCCATATAAGACCACGAAAAAGAAGACATTTTAATGAAACAGGATTTTTAAAGAAGGTTTAACAAATGCAAGTTAATAGCATTATCTTCAGGCTTCTTAATGTTTTATTCCTTTTCTTTTTGACAGTTAAACTTTGACAAACTGCAATAGGTATCTGTTACCTTTTCATACATAGAACTGCTTTGCAGGAAAGAGACTTTAGAATGGAAATTCTTGAAGGCAAATGTATTATGGCAGCAGTTTTATTTCTTAACCTTAACACAATCTACTGATATATCAGCCCTCGGGGTCCTGGCTATGTTGTGTAATCTTGCCCCAAATTCTTCTGATAGAGAATAGATAAGAAAAGGTTCTGTCTCCTTCAGCTCCTTTGTTTTATGGTATTGTTAAGACACAGAATAAGCTGAATTATTAAATAGTACAGATAACCCTGTGACATGCAAGAGAATTACCTCAGATACTTATGAAATATCCAACCAAACCAAAACCTGAACTGCACAGACCTGTTCATTTGTGCTGTCCTTCCTACACCAGCTGTACCTATTCTGAATCTCAGCTGTGTTTTATTCTCAGCTCCTTCATCTGACAAACAGTAGGGCCAGAGCCTCAATGTGACTTCAGCACAGAAATAGTCCCAACTCAGTCTTTGTTCCATATATTGAGGCCAACATCTAAATTATAAATAATAGGATAATAAGCAACTAATAGCTCTCTGCCTCCCGAATCAGCATCAATATTTCATTTCTGGTCAGGAAAGTACTCCTGAAAAAAATACAAAATAGATGATGCCCAACACCAGCTTCGTTCCTTTCTCAGATCTGCCCTTATTGTACTGCACTAATGATTATAACCATGGATCATGGTTGGAAGAGATTTTTTTTTTATGGAATAACAGAATCTGTTGGGTTGGTAAGGACTTGTACAGATAAGCCAATCCAACCACTGTACTCAAAACAGGTCAGCTACAACAGATTGCTCAGATCCATGTCCAGTCACACACTGAATGTCTCTACAGGTACATATGGAGACTTTACAGATTTTCTGAGCAATCTCTGTCAATGTGTAACCACTCTTCAAGAAAAGAAATCTACTTTCTTGTATTCAGATGAAACAATGAGTTTCCGTTTGTGCCCATTGCCTCTTTTCCTGTCACTGGGCACTTCCTTCTTCATTACCTCCCATCAAACTTTTATATGCATTGGTAATATCCATTCTGAACTTTCTCCAGACTTAATAGTCCCAGTTCTCTTAGCTTTTCTGCATGTCAGAAACTCCAGACCACTGTTGTCTTTCTTGTCCTTCATCTCACTCAGTCCAGCCATCTATTTATTTCTTGTCATGGAGTATCCAGAATTAGACACAGCATCGCAGACATCACTTCACCAGGACTGTGAAAAGGAGAAGGATCACCTTGCTACACCAGCTGACCTCACTCTTGGAGGAGAATGTTGGTTGCCTTTGCAGTTTGTTGAACTTGGTGATCTTCCTTTAATGGTAAGTTCTCCTAACTACAGATTTTCTCTCTGATCTCAGAGGCCTGTGACACCTGTAAGGCAGTTTAACTGATAATGACTGATGTAAATAAGGCATTGAGAGTCTCAGCCTTTTCCATACCTTTTGTGACCACTTTCTCTGCCCCATTCAGCAGGGGGATCACATGACTGCTGGTTTTGCAGTTTAAGTATTTGTGGAACATTTATAGGTCCTTTTTGGACATGCGGATTACTATACAAGAAAATAACGGTAAATCTGATTTTTTAGGTATTTTTTCTTTGTTTTCAAGAGGTACATATCCTCTTAAGAAAGCAATGTTCATTGTTTTTTCAACAGCTCAAAAGTACTTTCAGGGAAGTGTTCCATGAGTCTGGAACTCTTAGGAAGGCTTTTAATAATTTTTACATACCTGGGTATTGGTATACTGAGTTCATTTGTATATTAACTTCTCTTAATCAATCCAAATTCTTGGAGATTGTTGTAGTTTAGGAATCATATTTCTAATTTAGTGTTTTCTCTAACCTCTAGTGGAATGAAGCACTCCAAACAATGTGCCCCTCACTCACTCCTCTCTTCTCCCCCACCATAGCCCTCCCTCCCCAGTGAGATGGAGAGGAGAACTGGAAGCAAAGAAATTAAAGATAAGGGTTGAGATAAGAACAATTTACTGGAAACAGCAAATGAAATAAGAAAATGAACAGTAACAGCAGCACTGTTAATAACAGAGTGTACAGGAGAGGTGACTGAGTCACAGACAAGGGCTCACCGTGTGGAACCTGACATTACCCCGACCACTCACTTCATCACGGCCAGAGCAGAAGGGACCTGTTCCTCCTCACCTCTCACTCACCCCCTGTACATTATATTATTATTATATATTCTATATTCTATAGAATAACCTCAGGATCCTGACCATGCCCGTCCTGGATGCTGCATCAATTAACCCTGTCCTAGCCAAAACCAGGTACATAAGGCCAGCTAATTAAACACAACATTTTTGGAACTTGTTTTAAGATATTTTGTTATCCAATCATGTTAACAGAACAGTGGGTTATTTACTCATTCTTTCCTTTTCTTGGTTTGCTTTTAAAGATTTCTATCATGTTTAAAATAAACTCTTTAAAAAAATTTTATTTCCCAGTAGAAATCTTAGGTGAAATGTTTCCAAGTGACAATGGTTACTTAAAGAGCAGACGATGGAATGAGTTAAAAGCAGAGACTGATGTCTTTCAGCTTGCCCTTGATTTCTTAAGCCTGATAAACATATAATTATGTATTCTGAGTCTCTT
This sequence comes from Ammospiza nelsoni, assembly GCF_027579445.1. NCBI lineage: Eukaryota > Metazoa > Chordata > Aves > Passeriformes > Passerellidae > Ammospiza > Ammospiza nelsoni. The sequence goes on along the minus strand of NC_080635.1, from coordinate 102,628,225 downwards.
TAAATATATCTATATCATTTTCTGTATATGCACACACACAAAAAAGTCTCTGAATGAAAGAAAAATATACAAATAAGCTTTATAGCATAATCAGGCTAATCTTTCCAATTTTTAATTGGTAATAAAATCCAGAGCCCTAAAAGTAAAAGTCTGTGTATTGTAAAGCTACTTCATGCAAAGCCCAAGATGGTAACTCTGAAAGCTATATTCTTACACTTACAGATATAGAAAAGCATCAAAGGTTATTTGACTTTGTATCTCAGAGAGATACAAACATCAATCACGACATTTTATCTATAATATGTATTTTGATTAACCATTTCAAGTTTTAAGATAAATAAACAGAATTTGGATGTCATTGATCACAAAATTATAATAAAATGAAAATTATGTTTATGATTTCACAAGGATTTTTCACTCTTAGATTTGTTTTACCATCTTTATTACCCATAACCCTTCTAAGATTATAGATTTTTAAAGATATAAATTTTGTTTTCTTTCACTTAGCAATAGAATCCATGTGTATTGCACAGTAATGGCTTCAAAGAGGAGTAGCAGTTTACTCTATTCATATGTGATATGGATCACTTGCAATATTTATTGACAGATTTATTACAAGGAAACTTTTTTATGATCTTCAAAATAGAAAGATGATGATTTCTCACAAAATTTTCAAGCAAAAGGATGCTCCTCTACTAAGACATGTCTACACTGCATCAATGGCAAAACATAAAACTTAGAGGGAAATATTAGTTTATGAGAAGTATGGACAATATTTGGAATTTAGAAGTAGTTCATAGGACTATATCCTGCCCAAGTCTCTTGGTTGCAGTGTGATTATTCTTCCATGCTGCATCTATTTATCGAGCAACTAGCGAGTTTGCTTTTCCTTTAGAGCAAAGACATATCATTTTTTGAATGTATTACATTTATCATCACCTATTACATGTATTGTCAGAGGATTTAAAGATTAAATAAACAAAATTAAGCATATGCTTAATTAACAGATGAGGAATCCTAACAGATGAGGAATCTATTATCCCCAGAATATTTTAGCATGTAAAACAACATATTGAAATACCCAGGCTTTTCAATTCTGGATTACTACTACATGTTGCATTCTTTGAGATCCTTGATCTACAAATTTTCGTGAGGAGCCATAACAATATCAGAGCCCATTTATTTTTTTCCAGTAAAAAATAAGTTTAACATATTCACAAGCTCACTTAGGACAGGATGATAACAAAATAATTTAGATGTGTATCTACAGAAAAAAAATTCTCTGGGTTAACACTTCATTATTTTGCCTTTGACCTCAAACTTAGTTGTATTGTGACTGCAATCAACCTCCAGTACCTAGATTACAAAATTATACTTGATTAGATACATAGTTATGATCCCTAAAGCAATTTTTTAAACATTTTAGAAGAAAGTAAAGCCAACTGAAAGTATATATTTCAGATCCATTCAAAATAAATGAAAAGACAGCTGTCAAATATGGAATAAGTTAGCTTAGCACTTGCTCTTTGATTATTGGAAGAGGTCATTCAATGAGTAAATAAAGAGACTATTTCTTTTTATTGAAGATGACATATTTTCCTCAAAATATATGAAATTGTGCTAATTTTATTTGTACAACTATGTATATTTGGATGAAATTCCAAACAGAAAAAATACATCTGCAGGAAAAAAGCATTAGCAATGCTCATGCAAATTAAACTATGCAGGGGAATTTAGGTAATCACTTTGACAGTTTGAATTTGGCAATCTTTTAATAAGCATGCAGCAATAGTACTCTGTGATTTTGATGATCAGACACAACACAGATATTTTAGTTGAAGTTGAAAATAATATAACTCCCAGAACCATGGATGAAATTTTCCGGAAGTCATATTTGAATATATTTGTGCAATCCCTTTATCAAGTAAACTTTCTTCAGAAAAAAAAAAAAAAGTGAAAAGTGACAATGATTTCTTCTGGATATTACACAACTAAAAGGCCACCATTCATCCTGAATTCAATACTACAACAAAATTTATCAGGTCTTTGTTGGTTTCTAGATTCATTACATGCAAGTAAGGGGGGAAAATGCTTCTAAAGATCTAAAACTGAAGGAAAATCTGGATTGAGCCCTGACTGAAGCAGAAAACAGAAACAAACTATCTCTTAGACAAATAAATTGTAAATAGAACCTTTATTAATAATTGTTTTGTACATTGTCATTCTTGTACATACTAGCAATATTATAGAAATAAATATTTTGTACTGCATGACTTTATGACTTTTTAGAGTTCTAAGCTTGTTTTGCATCAGTATGTTAGATCAGAAGTTGACAAATATGGACTTTGCCATCAGCCGCAGTGGCAGAGCACAGTGGCCCTGTTGAACAGCCATTGTTCAAGCTGTTCACTGAGACTGTTCACTGTTTTCAGAGGCTTCAAAATCACCTTCTGCCAAGAACAAAAGAAAAATCACTATTGATAATAACTGTATTCTAATAATGACTTCATATGTAGGATGGTGAGCAGCAGATCATCACCTTGGGAGTGTTGAGCATCAGGATAGAGTGTGTCATGTTTCAATACGTCACTGTTTTGACCCATAGAAAAATATGTTACAAACTAGTAGGTGTAGTCAGATATTCCTTGTTTTCCTTTAATTAACCCACTATCTGTATATGCCATGAACACTCCCAATCTGTATAAGACTGAATTAAAGCTTTGATTACTTTGCTGGTTTCTGTTGTTGCTGGTTTTTTGGTTTTTCGGTTTTGTTTTGTTTTTTTGTATTTTTTTTTTAAAAGAATACACCCCTCTCAAGTTTCCACTTATTTTCTTTTCATAAAGATTTTATTGTCCTCTGAACAGGTTGAAGTAAAAGATACTTCAACACTGGAGCCTTAAATAATATAATTAACACCAGTATTCACACCTGACTTTTAAATTTATTTTTTAACAACATTTTTAAAATTTTATCATTTGGAACTATTTTGGTGATTTCTATATCTCGTTTGTATTTTTACTTATAGATATTCATGAGAAGAAACAGAAGACAGAAGCTCACAGAAATATAGCATAGAATGTTTTGAAATTGTGGTTATTTGGGATGATAGACTGTAATGGAGCTGTTTCTGTGGCTCGTGTCAGCGCGTACTCAGAGTGTAATCCATGGATTACAAACACAATGGACCAGAGCAGATCCTGCTGTATGAATGGCTGCTGATATGCATAAAACCCAATCATTCTTCAGATAATTATTTTGTCTAAATTTAGAATGTGAAGCGTTGGCACTATCAAAGGTACTTTTGGTTGGGTGTCAGAGTAGAAGATGTTACAGGACTTAGCATGTGTTAGCATTAATTGACTATTATGTCTGTCAAGCAAATAAAGTCCTAAATAATGGAATTAAACCGAGCACTAGAGTGAAAACTGCCTGGAATGCTACCATAAGAAAATGTAGCTGGAAGATGGGTATTTATAAATTTTGTACAAATTTTCTTCATGTACTCTGGTACGAAGTCATGTTTCACTCTACTTACATTTAATTTGTGTTTTGTGTTCTTTTAATGCAGCATGTTTCTAAGGAAAAAAAACTTTCTCAAAAGATAATTACTTTTCCATTATAGCATTCTAAAATGTCTGAGTCTTGCTATTTCCTTTTTGATTGTGTTTTACACTGATAAAATAAATTGCTACAGGAGTGGTTTGTGTGTGAAAAAGACCTTTTCCTTTATTATATTGTGGAAATTTGTAAATTTTTTTACTTTTTTTTTTTAGTTTCTTTTGATTTATTTGGTTTTGGTTTTGATACCTAGACACAGGCAATTAATTTTTTTTTCTGCTAGCTAGACATTTTGAGAAACAGATATTTTTAAGTTGGAAAGAAGAGAAAATTGTAGTAAACTTATAACTGCATTTCTGTGTTAGCTTCAGTAGTAAAACTTTGCTCAATCAGTCTGACAGACAAAGTTACAGTGAATATCTGACTTTCTGCCATAAAACTCAGCATGTAATAATAAATGCCAATAACAGTTGTTGTTATTGCTCACTGAAAAGACAGAAAATTATGCTTTCCAAAGGACACCCTGAGGAATAAAGACACTGTGAGTTAGGAAATGAAATACTGTACAGGAAGTAATGAAAAAGATCAAAATACAAAAGTGTTATTAGTATCAGGGGTCTTTAGCATATTCACAGACAAATATTTTTTTATTCCATCCTTCTTATAATCAATATGGAGCTTTGAAACTCATTAAGTATAATTTTATTTTTTGTTAACTCATAATCTGTTGAGCATTAAGCTGGAGAATACTACAGAAAAGCACTGAGTGTACTTGAATGGCTATGAAATGGCCATTCAGCAGCAACATACTCCTTCAATTACACCCTATTCATCAGGAAAAGACTTTGGATACAGTTATTACAATGGCAACATAAATTTTCTCTTTGTGTAGGTTACTCAGTTACAGGTGGAAACTTTTACAGCCTCCATGATACAGGTTTTGTGCCAACAGGACTTCAATGAACTTTAATGGAAGTGCGCACAGATAGAGGAGGAAGGAAAAGATAAGCAAAAGCTCCAGAAATATTTGCCTGGAGAGACAGAGTGAAGTTTTAGAAGAGTCCATGTAATTCTAGTCATTAATAAAACCAGAACAACCATTATACTTGAGGAATATGAGACTTGAGTAAGTGTGAGAATTTTACATCAGCTACTTAATGATTCAAATTGAGCAGGCCTCTGAAGAAAATAGTGCATGCTGAACACACTCAGGATTTTGTTGGGTACATTACCATGGTCATTCTGGTTTCTGAGGACCATTATTCTTTCTCATTCAAGCCACATCTAACTGCCCTCTTCTGTCTTCATAGAGTCACTTCCACATCATTCTTGTCCTGTGGTTTACGTCTGAAAATATTCCGTGGGTTACAGAGAGTTACAAGAGCTCCATTTCTCATTAGTTTTTGTAGTGGAACAGTGGATTTTTGCAGACACTATAGATATGGGATCTGAATCTCTGGTTTCTGCTGTTAGTTGCTCAAGGACAAAATTAATGTGTAAATTGTGTCCACAAGCCTAAAAGAGGTTCTCCCCCCTTTCCCTACACACAGCCTATCATTCTTGACAATCGATTTACTAGTTGCAACAAAAATGAAGATTGATTCTGTAGATTAAATAAATTTCCTGTTGGTCAACTTATAGTACATCAAGAACTAAATATTTTTTCTTTAATTAAACTGGTAGTGCAAGCTGTAATATTTCACTGGCTTAATGCTTTATCACACTTGTGCTTAAGGTAAGTGTAACCTCAGATTCACAAGGTTTATTTTTCTGAAGATCTGAATTTACAGGCAGAAAATGTGCAGATATTTAACAGAAACTTCCCTGGCCATTTGTACAAGAATTTAATCAGTGCATATATTTTGATATTTTTAGATAATATTTGATATGTTGATTTACAAATCTTTTCCAAATCAGAAATACCTTATGTTCTTAAAAAATATTTTAAAAGTGGTATGAGAAAAATCAATATAATAATCCATGTGAAAAACAGACTATATCAAACCCTGCTAAGTCATATTACACATCTTTGTAAAATCATAATGTGGAAGATATAATAACGATTTACTTGGGACTGCGGTATCATGAACTATAATGAGATCATAAACTCATAAAAAATAAAGCAAAATACAATTAATATTTATATGCTGTTGTAATTTAATACTTATTTTTCATTATAATAAAATATTGATTACAAAATTAGATAGGAACTCTCAATGGAAACAATACTATTTATTTTTTTAATACTTTTTAGAAATGAAGAATATTTTAATGAATAACATCCAAATACCTGCAGAATGACATTTTAAGTTTTTGCAGTTTAATATAGAATTAAAATGTAATTGTTAATTTTAGATGTACTGAGAGAGTAAAGTAAGAGAGTTTTAGTGAAAACAAATTACTTTACTTGAACTAGAGAACATAAGAAGGAGTCATACACTTGGAATCAGAGCTCTGCAAGCTTGGAATAAAATCACAGCAAAGCTCACACCACCACTGACATTGTATGAGCAGAGTGATTCCTATGAGACTTTTCATTACATTCTCAGATGACCTCTATTACTCTGCTCTTTCTCGACAATTCTGCAAGGAAAGGACATTCCAGAATGCTATGAAATTGCAAGCAGAAGAATACATATATATAAAAAAGAAGTTGCAAGTTACACTCACAGCTCTACAGCTATGTGGACCAGTGGTCAAATGGTCAATTATCTGTCAGCAAAGTGCTTTTGGAAATATCTAATCTGGCGGAACAGCTCAGCCGCAAAAATATCCTTAGTTACAAATGAGTAAAAATAAAATGCAATAAAATGTTATTTTTAAAGGATTATGAGAAAACTTGCATGGGATGAGTTTTAGTTCTAGTTTAGCATGTGGTTTTATCCCACCTTTCAAAACACAATTTTATTAAAAAGCAGTGCCAGAAAGGAAGGAAGGAAGTGGCAGAAGGCAGTGGCGGAAGTGTCGGAAGGAAGGAAGTGTCGGAAGGAAGGAAGTGTCGGAAGGAAGGAAGTGTCGGAAGGAAGGAAGGAAGGAAGGAAGGAAGGAAGGAAGGAAGGAAGGAAGGAAGGAAGGAAGGAAGGAAGGAAGGAAGGAAGGAAGGAAGGAAGGAAGGAAGGAAGGAAGGAAGTGTTGGAAGGAAGTAAGTGTCGGAAGGAAGTGTCGGAAGGAAGGAAGGAAGTGTCGGAAGGAAGGAAGGAAGTGTCGGAAGGAAGTGTCAGAAGGAAGTGTCGGAAGGAAGTGTCGGAAGGAAGGAAGGAAGGAAGTGTCGGAAGGAAGGAAGTGTCGGAAGGAAGTGTCGGAAGGAAGGAAGGAAGGAAGGAAGGAAGTGTCGGAAGGAAGGAAGTGTCGGAAGGAAGTGTCGGAAGGAAGGAAGGAAGGAAGGAAGGAAGGAAGGAAGGAAGGAAGGAAGGAAGGAAGGAAGGAAGGAAGGAAGGAAGGAAGGAAGGAAGTGTCGGAAAGAAAGAAAGGAAGTGTCGGAAGGAAGGAAGGAAGGAAGGAAGGAAGGAAGGAAGGAAGGAAGGAAGGAAGGAAGGAAGGAAGGAAGGAAGGAAGTGTTGGAAGGAAGTAAGTGTCGGAAGGAAGGAAGGAAGGAAGGAAGGAAGGAAGGAAGGAAGGAAGGAAGGAAGGAAGGAAGGAAGGAAGGAAGGAAGGAAGGAAGGAAGGAAGGAAGTGTCGGAAGGAAGGAAGTGTCGGAAGGAAGGAAGTGTCGGAAGGAAGGAAGTGTCGGAAGGAAGGAAGGAAGGAAGGAAGGAAGGAAGGAAGGAAGGAAGGAAGGAAGGAAGGAAGGAAGGAAGGAAGGAAGGAAGGAAGGAAGGAAGGAAGGAAGGAAGGAAGGAAGGAAGGAAGGAAGGAAGGAAGGAAGGAAGGAAGGAAGGAAGGAAGGAAGGAAGGAAGGAAGGCTCTTTTTTCAAATATGAAGTCGCTTTTTTAATGAATGACATTGCTTTTAGACTGGATTAAATTATTCCCCTTGTAAGCTATGTGTGGTCATGGGCATTGCTGTAAAACTTATGAAGAATGAAAAGTAAATTCCCATTGTAGAGAATCCAAAACACAACACAATCAAAATAAAACCAAACCTATCAACCCACACCAGCTTATTTTTAAAAAGAAAGCTCTAGTCTTATATGTCATGGAAAAAAGTGCAGAATCTTTCACTAAACACATTTAGAGAGGATTCAGTTTTACCAGAAAATAAAGCTAATTGTTTCAAGTTATTTAAGATCTTGAATGAACGTGAATGTTCAATTCTTGCTGAGGAATCTAGAATATGGTGAGCAAAAATTCCTTTTGTTCTACTCCAGTACTGTCCGTACTTTCTGGTAGACACTGTATTAGTCCTTTTCCCTTAATGATAAAGCCTCCTGCAAGTGTATTTGACCTTCATTCCCTTTCTATGAAAAGAAAAAGGTTTGTTATAATTTTCTGCATATGGAAAAGTGAATCATTATTGCTAGGAGATAAGAACAGTTATTGTACAACATTTGTATAATCTAAATTTAGTCTGGTGAAACACCATGTTACTTTCATTAGACTCCTTTTCAATACTACATTTTTCTGTAGTCAGCAGAGAAAACATATGTCCTCTACAAAGGAATTCAGAGCCAAACACACTAAAGAGAAAGAGCACCTGAAATGGAAAGAAAATATTTTGCACAGAAATATTTTCTTAGTGGGATGATGATTTATAGTATGATGAGTTACAAAATCACCAATCAATGATGATCAGAATTAAGTCTGGCAAGTGAGATTTGCCTTTGCCATGAAGAAACAATACCTCACCTTTGAGCAATTCATCATCGCAGTGAGAAACAGATAAACAAGAGAAAGCATTTGTTGTGGAGAAATGACAATATCCATGCAGATCCCTGGCTGTAGTAATATAAACACATATCCTTTGGCAATAGCATTTTTAATCTTCTTATATGCTTGATCTGCATTAGATATGAGCTGTCTGCTGACAGGTCTTGGCTCTTTAGTTCAAATTGAGGACACTCGAAGCGCAGGGCTTTCCCCTCAGTGCCGGTGGCTGGGGGAGTTAATCCCCACAGTGGAGTCCAGGGCTGAGGGCACAATTTCTCTATACAATTCTATATCCGTAATTAGCACTCCAAGACCTATATGCTCTTTCTCGTAGTGACACAAAGGAAAAGAAAACCATCAGGCCATTCTGCTTTCCTTAGATTCCTGCTAGGGAAGATGTCAGTGACAGAAGGGCTTCTCCTGAAGGTGCCATTTCTCACAGCTGTAGGTTCAAATATGTGTATGGAATAAGTTTAAGCACAGAAACTGGGAAAAAAAATGTATACTTTTGAACTCATCTTCTTATTGCACGCTTGGAATTCTCTTTTCCCTTTAGATGGTTGGATGTTTTCCCTTTTTCTTATACTGGCAAACATTCAAGGGCAAGCAGTCTGACACATGAAAAAATCTGAATTGACAGACATTCTACAAATCGGCAACTCAGCTAGTGAAAATAGAGAATATGAACTGAAACTCACCCTGGGAAGAAAATCTTGACCCAACACGGTGGGAGAAAGAGCAAGCCAAGCAATTTCAAAATTAAGGGATCAAGGTGAACTGGATCATTTGATCATTTTCCTTGAAGCAGTGCCAAATATTTGAAGGCAAATTGAATTTGCAGCAAGGAACTTCAGCACATCAGGTAGAATATGAGCTAGCTTGAAGAAAAAAAAAATCTATGAAGAGGTGGGAAAACATCAGATGAGATCCTCATTCCTGATAATATTTCTTTGAACAGCTCTGGTTTCTCAAAGGAGCTGCTAAATTATTCTGACTAAGCATCTGAATACCTCTTCTGCAAGGGAGAGGCAGTGGCTGCTTAGTTACACAGCAATGTTAGCTGTCTTAAGGGACCCTAGAGCACACACACAGCATTTATTGGATGCTCTGACACATCAGAAGAGTTCCAACTAGTGTTTTAATCCTATTACTTACAGTAACTAAAATAGCACCAGTATCTATTCTACAGACATTTGAGCCTAAAGAGTAGTGGAAACAAGATGAGGCAAAAATAGCCTTGCTTTTCTGTTAAATTCTGCTCCAAAAAACATGAGTGAAGGTTTTTGGGGTGATTTTTGGGGTTTTTTTTGGGTTTTTTTTTTGTTTTTTTTTGGTTTTTTGTTTGTTTGTTTGTTTTCTGGTTGTTTTTTGTTTTGGAAGGGGGTTTGTTTGTGTTTTACTTGTTGTTTGTGTTTTACTAGTCGTTGGGGTATTTTTTAGTTTTTTTTGGGGAGTTGCTTTTTTGTGAAGAGGATAGTAGTGAATAGCTAAAGGAATTTCTCTTTACTTTTTTTACTTATATTTTTCTTCCTTTCCTTTTCTTTTAGCCAGGGATTTTCCGTGCAAGAACATACCACAACAATACGCATTTCTCAAAAGCTGCATTATGTTGCTTAAATGCAGATTAAGTATCTAATTTTAATTGCTCATGCTAACTAAAGTCCTAGGGGAAAAAAAAATAAAATGTAGGTTAAACCATTAACATGGGAATCACGTACTATAGAACACAGTTTTTTGACTTCACATGAAAATAGAAAAGAAACGTTTAACTCAACTTAGCGGCAACAAGGTATTTCTGTATTAGGGTACAGCAAATTACCCTACAGAGGGTTCTAGCAAATTCCAAATTGCCATACATTTTGCACAGAGTTTCTCTGAGTCTCATGTTATCATGGTGTCCTTTTTAGGCTAACAGAGCCAGAGATTTAGAAGGATTTAGTCTTCTCTGAATGCAGTAAAACCACATGCATAAACATTCTACTGTCCAAATAAAGTTTTAGTTTTGAATGACCTGTCGTGCTACTTTGACTCATGAGCATGACAGTATTCCGATACCTAAGAAAGGGGACAAAATTGGAAATTCATCCACATTTTTTTCAAACAGAGGAAAAGTACTCTATGCTGTAAACAAGAAGATAACCTCCTTCACTTCCTGGCTGTCCTGGTCACTCAGATCTCAGGAGCTGCTTAAGGTGCATCTACGGACACTCTCAAGCTGCCATGGCTGCTTCTGTCTGACTATTTAATCTCTCCTCTGCCTGGAGCACTCCTACATACCCCCATATTTCCAGCTTGATAACTCTCTGCTTAAGCACAAGGGTTTTGTACGGTTGTTGAACAGCTCCTCATACCCAAAAACTTTGAGAGCAAGGAGGCAACCAAAAAGAGAAAGGTGAAACAAAATTTTGCCAGAGGCAATTCCCTTTATAACCTGCTTTTCAAGGAGACAGTGAGTGGGACATTAAAGTCTTTCCACACTCTGAATCAAATGGTTTTGTTGGCCAGCTTAGCTTGTTGGTCAAAATGGTTGTTGATCATTCCCTCTTGGAAGTTTGACACAATTTAGGATCGTCCAAAACTGTCTTCTCCCTTCCAGCAGAAAAAGGAGAAAGAATTAAAATTTTGTTATGTGCTTTATCTGTTGCACAAGGCATGGAAGGAATTTCACAACAGATAGACTTTTTCATTTATTTCCCCATTCGGCATCTGAAATTGAAAATTGCCTCTACTACCTACTCCATAATCTTACAAATACAAAAAAAGAAATAAAACAAAAAAAATAAAAAACCCAACCAAAACAACACAACAAAACAAAATAACAAAAAAAAAAAAAAAAAAACAAACCAAACAAATAAAAAAAACCCCAAACAAACTTTTTTTAAAGGCTCTTCTGATTATTTAGCACATATCGATGAAAAAATTTAACAGGAAAACACATACATGTACTGTGAACACTATCATTACTGTAATAATCATGCAAAGAATAGTGTGAATAATGCTTATGTTATCCCTTTGAAACTCCTTTTGATAAGGCTACATTTTTTTGTTCAAGAAACTTATCTCTATCTTTCTTAAACACCTGAGAAAAGACCAAGAAATTTTCAAGAGATTTGACGTAAAATAGCAAGATTATTCTTAATCCTTCCATAAATTGTCTGGTTATACCCCAATATTTCTGTTAAGTAATTCTAAGAAAAGTTGAAAAATGTGCTTTTATGAAATGAAATTTTCTTTAGTTAAATTCCTATATAAGAAAACAGTAAATTCCATCAAATAGAATCAAGATAAGAGACATATATTAAAGGTAAGAGTCAATGACTATAAGGCATTTTGCTTGAAATAGAGATCTAGGTAGTTTTCATTACCTGAGACAGAGAAATACTATTCCAAGCCATGATCCCTTCAATTAATTTCCTACAGGATGAGCTGTCACCTGCAAATGTCCATGACAGAATTCAGCTAGATCTCTAATTTTAGATGTTTAAAGCTAGCCATGATATATCTCATACCCCAAACTAAAGAGCTGCCTGCATGATCACTTCTTCTGAATAATGTCACTGAGAGTGAGATCTAGCCTACACAGACTTTATTATTTAGTATAGAAATTTTATTCTTTAAAACAATGTATTAAAAAACTTTCTTTAAATAGAGACACTAGAAAATTAAACCTGAGTACAAAAAGCTGCAAATTTACCCAACTACACCAGAATTACATTTTTTCCGTGGGTGTTTTTGTCTTGATGACAATAACATATGGATGTTATGGTATATGTTCCATGATACTAATTTGGACCTCTTAGTCCACCTATCTTATAAAATTGTACTGCTATTTAGTAGTGAATCTTTTGGTAAAATCAGAGATTAATATCAAGTTTTCTTCCCTTGAGAAAATACATAGCACATAGAACACAAAAACTACAGTATATAAATTTGGGATTGTTTGTTGATATATCCTTTTAAAACCTTCTAAATTAAAATAAGTTAACCACAGGCATTGAAAACACAATGAAATATTTTCTTGACTATCAGGAAAAAATTAAGTTATGGATGCATAAAAAACATAAAAAGTCATAGATGCATTTGACATTACCATGACCATTAATTGATTCCTTCACATGAAGACCAAATCTAGAAAAAATCCTGGGTGAGGAATAAAGATTTGTGCAATGGTTTTATAATCATGGTATACCTAGAAAAGAAGAATAACTGAAATGCTGACAAATTGTCGGATCCAAATGGATTATTTTCAAATATTTATAAAATATAAAAGAAAAGGAGATGAGAAAAAGTCCTTTCTCAAGGTTTTTCATCACTCACTAAGAAGCAAAGAACTAATAGAGGGGACACATATTTGTTACCACATTGTCACAAGTGTACTTGTACAAGAGAACTATTGTACTCAGTACAATAGTTTTGCGTGCATCATAAATATATAGATACATTTACCCATCAGATACATTACATTGAACTTCCAGTCACAGTGCAGAGACATGTCATGGATTTCTCAGGAGCAGAGTCTGGTCTTGAGGATGAAAGATATTTGAAGCAAAAAAAAATCAAAACATCAAGATGCCCATGCTGGGCACCAAAAAGTATTTGACGTGGATTAGGGAAAATTTTGGGAGGAAATTTTTGAAGGAGTCTCTCTAGACAGCAAAATTTAAGCAGCCCCTCTCCTTACTGGTTCGGGAGGAAAATCTCCTTTGAAAAAAGTGGAAAAAACTATTTAAAAAGCAAAATATTCACAAACATGAGAAAATGAATAATATTAAACAATGGAACTTCTTGTTGTTTTGAAGAGATGGTGAATTCAGAGAGAGTGCTTTTCGTGGTGTGTAGCTCGGCTCACTCACTCTTTCGTCAGTCCTTTCTGAGCTGGAAAATGCCACGTTCCCAGGCTCCGGTGGCTCACAGGCGTGAACTTCCAGTGTTTTTTTTGGTTTTTTGTCTAGAGTAGGTTTGAACAGTTCTAAGAAAAAGAAAAGCCACAGTTTGGGAAACTTTTTTGCCTCAGTTAGTTAAAACAACTGGCTAAAAGTAAAGGAGAGCTCTCTCCTGCTGTCCGTGCTGCAGACAACACAGCCCAGGAGCAGGGATGCGGGAAGTGAGTGCAGTTTCTGCAGACAGAAACCTGCGTGCTTCTTCCCCTCCTTTGGCTCTCAGAATCAGTCCTAAAGGCACAAAACTCAATATCCAGCATAAGCATAACAGGTGACTGGGGGTCCAAGCACCATGAAGTCACCCTAGAACAATTACGCACATGTGTCTATAATTGAACTATTTGGAAAGAAATAAATCAAAATTAGACACGTTCCTCTCAGGATTGGAAAACTATTTACAATAGAAAAATGAGGGTGATTTATATAATTGCAAATCTTACAGTCTTACAGGGAAGTAGCAAAATATGTGTATACAACACAAAAAGAGAACAGTGAGAGAATGTACACAAAAGACAGAGGCATTCATGAATGTTTAGAACAGTATGGAGGGTTTTTGGGTTACTGCTGAAATGCAGGAGGGCACATAGTGGGCAGAGAAATAGATTATTTTGAGAGTTAATGGATTCCTCTCTCAGTTTTAAGTCTGAGCCTGTTTTGTGAACTTTGCTGAAACATTTAGCCTTCCCAAATCTCTCTTTTCCATTCTGTAGGAACAAGCTATCTGATCCTCATGGGTATTGAGAGGACAAATTTAATTTTGTCAAATCCTTTCAAGTCCTTGGATGAAAAATACTTCATGTGAGTACTGCCAACCTTATATTTTTTTTAAATCACATTCAGCAGTGGTTCTTCTTTCCTTTGCTTTAGTTATTGGAGTAAAAGGATTATTTGAAAGCATCATTTTTCATTAAAAACGTACTATTCCTATGAAGAAAATACATCCGAAATAACTTCTGTAATTCACTAGGAAGGTAACTCTCCTTTGGTTCTGCTTTCCTATTGTTCCACAGTAATTCAACACTCTACACACCCTGGAGTGCTTCCAAAGGAGGAAAACTTGTGAACAGTACTTAGAGGTTTCTTCTTGGATGTGAGAGCTACTGTTTTGAGCCTGGTGTTCTCACGTCCTCAGAATAACCAATTCTGTGAGGTGGTCAGGTTTTTTCAGTTTTTGTTGATTTGATTTGGTTGTTTGTTTTGGGGTGGTTTTGGTTTAATTTTGATTTTAGATTTTTGATTTTTGGGTTTTGGTTTGTTTTTAATTATTTGCTTTGTTATACTTGAAAATGGAAAAGTAACTTTTGTTTGCTCAAAAATGTGTTTGACATGCTATATGGTGAGTGGCTAGAAGCAGATGTCAAGAGTTAAGAAGCCCTAGATTCAATGATGAATAATTTATTAGCTTTAAGACCATGCAGATTCTTTTACATGTCTTTCTGTACTGCTTTCTTCCTTCCATGCCTTTTACATTGACTTTTGGGTATTTTTTCAAAGTTGTGAATATTCTCTTGGGAACAATTGCTACAATTATTAAAATTATTGCATTACAGACACCAAGATACACATCTGATATCACAGGAAATTTCCCATATCATGTCTATTAATTCAATAATTATAAAGAGGATATAAAATAATTACCATTATAAAGGGGGTATAAAATAATTACCATTACTATAAATTCTAAGAGCCATATTCATTCTCTAACTCATATATTCTGTTGGCATCAGTGCAAGTTGTCCATGCATTCCAATGGTCAAGAATTTTCTTGAGGAACAAAAAACATTTCTAGAATAATCTGAGGGCATATTAGTGAGAAGAACTTGAATGAAACTGTGTACAGCATAATGCTGGATGAATATCAGCAGAAACATCTCTGTAAGTCTTTAGAAGAACTGGAAAAGGGTCATGGAAATGTAGGCTGGACAAATTATTCTGATAAAGTATCGTCAAAAAAGCAGTGCTGGAATACAAATAGATCAGATGTCCTACTCTGTGACTTTGACCACTAATGTCTGTTATTCTTTTAGTCTAGGATAATAGAAAATGAAATCACCAAAAATATTCTAGCATGTGCAAATGGAGTATAACAAAAACATTTAAGCTTCTTAACATAGATTTTTTTTCAGTTCTAATGTTAGAATCGACACAATAAAAATCACAGAATAACTCTTTCAACTTTACCCAGCAAGATGATTATAATTTTCCATTACACTATTTAATCAGATCTGCTGTAAAACACAAAGAAATGGTGAGATTTAGTTTTGGCTAAATCAGAAAAATGCTATGTAAGGATCCATACGAGAGAAGCAAAATGCATTTGGGAAAGCTCTAATATCTAATACAGGAAGACAGGTTCTCTTCCCTTTTTTTTCATTTTTATTCAACCAAGCCAGAGAAGAACAAAACCTCTGACAGAGTAAATGGGAATAAAGAAATCAAATTAGAAATGCTGTAAAAGGAAAAAATAAGATACTGAAAGCACACAGGAAATGTCGGTCAGAACTTTTAGCAAGAAGAGAAGCAAAATACCTAATCCAACAGAAAAGATGAGGTTAGGTTAAAAGAATAAGTATTAGAGAGGTGGTTGGCTACAACAGACTCTGTTACATTTTAAGCAAAAAAAAAGACATAACCTAAAGTTCTATAGCAGCTGTCATTAGATAATAAAGTGGAGACGGATTTTCATTCCTTCAAGCTGCAGTGCTATAACCTGTCTAGATAGCACCATCATACTGCAAGGAAGTCTTGAAACTCATTCATGTAATATTTCTTTGCTAAGTTAGAAATGTTACAGTGAAGAGAGAGGAAAAGAAAAATACTCGTCATTGGAGTTCAGGTCATAAACTGCTATGAATTAATTCCTTTCCCTTACAAAGCAGGATTGGGATTTTGTATGTAAACTCTACCATGTAAAAAAAATGTTTGCACACATAGTGATACAAAAGTGAAGTTTCAATTATCATATAAAGGCCTGTCAGGTCTTTGAATAGAGTTCACTTCTGCTGGTCAGTGAATGGATCAGTTCCATAATATATAACCCCTATACATCCATAAGTACCATAGAAATATGTCATAGAGCAAACTGAAGCAAATAAATTCATCAAAACTACATGCCAACTGGTCAAAGCTGTACAGAGAGCATAAGGGAATACCTAATGTAGTTAAAAAAAAGAAAGTCTTAACAAATAGGAATCAATTTCACATTTGGAATCTTAACACCATGTATTTTATACATTGTGATTTATGAAACAATAAGATCCATGCTACTTTAGAACTTCTGAATTTATTTTATTTAGTTCATTGTCTGCCTTTTTTAATGAAGAAAGAAACATGAAGTTGCTTGAATTTCCTGTTGACCTGAATTTAGTATTTCACAATATCTCTGTAGAGTTCTCAAATGACTGAAGCAATTTCTTTCAACTGTATTGGATTTTTTTGGCTTAAAATGACGTGAAATACTTTCATGTTTGTTGGGGAAAAGGGGAGATATATTTTTGGCAAGCAAAAAATTTGATGGTTTTGTACACAATTAAAGAAAATGATAACCAGGGTATTTACAAAAGAGCAAAATCACAATAAGAAAAATGTAAGGATTCTGTTGCATCTTGATAAAAAATTCTTGCTTTCTTTCCCATAATTTTTTACTTTCTGATTGGTGAGAAATTATTCTTGCCAAATGTTTTATTTCCCTAAACCCAGTTGTATTCAAAAGATGTAATTAATCTATGGAATAGATATGTTTGCATTTTCTTGCTTTCATCCTTGCTATCATATAAAAGCTTTTTAGTGAAACAATTGATTTCTAGAGAGCCCTTTAACTCACCAGACAAATGTATGTAGCCAATAGCAGAAATGGTCAAGTGGAAAGATTTTTGTTTTCAATGCAGACCACTGGAGGTTACTGAGTTTACCATGGTAAAGAGGACACATTCTGGATCTCTTAAATCGAGATGAGTAAACGTTTTGGTTTTTTTTTTTGGTTTTTTTTTTTTTTTCAGGAAAAAAGAAACTGGCTTACCAGTTTTTGCCAGTTTTTGTAATAGGCATAGGCATTCACTTTTGGTTGTTTTTTTAAAGGTCCTCTTTTTTTTCCCTCCTCTCCTTTAATTCATTCAATTTAGTGCTGTCATAGGAGCATCTGATCTGGCATTCAGCAGAAGCAGTAGAGTTAGAATAAGCATCAAAGAAAATAAGGGTTGCTTTTAAGCAGAAAACAGATGCAGTTCTGAAGGTTCCTTCCTTTCCACTTCCCTCCATCTCCAGCCCATTTATGCGGAATGGAAAATGAACCATTAAAGTATTAAATTCAGATAATTTCTGCAGAAAGTATGTGAAGCCTAAATCCAACAATTGGTTTTATCTTTTTTTAAAGATTTTTTCTTACCAATGTGATGACTAGGTTATCCACTCAAAATTCAAAAATAATAAAAATTACACTCTAGTACAGCCAGAGGGAATAGGCTTACTGCAGCAATTATTGACCTGAATTTTATTTCTGGGAGGACTGATTTCATTACAATTTCAGTCACTTCTGAACAGGGAACTAGGGTTTCATTGCAGGTAGTGTAATAGATATTCCTCAGACTATGCTGAAGCAATTGGTCTCTGTCGTTCTGTGATACAATGCAATCAGTATGACTATTTAAGTTTCTTTTGTTTCTTCTTATTTCCCGAAGGGTTCTCTGTCTCCAGCGCTCTACTCACACTTAATGTTTATACATTCGTCACTGCTTGGATACCTGGAATCCATTTTAGGATAATGGAGCTCTTGCAATCAACTCACATCAGACCACCCAGACAGTTCCTCCTTTTTTCTCCTTGAAGCTGCAGCTTCCTGATTATCAGTTTGGTTAGAGCCCTCCAGGCTGCATTTTATCAGAGGAACTGGAATACTTCCAGATTATTTTTAGATATCATTCAGATGAAGTTTTCTAACCCTTACATTTTACTAAAGAAATTTGCTTATATTATTCTTTGTGTATTTGGAGCCAATTTACCTTGTAATTTGCTAATTTGTTCCTATGGTACCTTGAAAATTGATAGTATAGACAAAATTGCTTCTTACTCTATACATACCTTACAATAGGTGAGGATTTGTGCATGCCTAATGAAAACCACCTAGAGTGAACTGTAATTTATCTTGCTGTGATTTACAGTCATATGTTCCATTTCCACAATAATTTTAGGTAATGTCCATGCAGTTCTAATGCATTTACAAGTTATGTCCCAAAGTATTTACAAGTATACGTTCCAAAACATTATTATGTGATTATACTCTTACACATTTGCCTTATTGCCTGTGATTGCATGAGAGAGGTATTTCTGAAAATAGTTTTTGAAGCTTAATTTACATGGTTTGCCACCTCCAGGCTTCCCTGCTAACAGACTAAGCCATTTAAAATCTACAGTTGCAGCACTTGGTCTAGACTAATTTGAAAAACTCACCAAAGTGGTGGTATAAGGTCTTTTCTTCACCGTGTTTAACAGTGTGCAGATGACTGAAAAACAACTCTGAAGTATGGACATTACTTACCTACAGTGTGTATCTCTCTCCCTCCAAATATGTATAAATAAGGAATAAATGGCAATGTTATGATATATATTGGATTAATGCCGGTGGCAGAGTAAGTAAATGTGTATTCATGATTAATTCTGTAGTGACAAAACTGTTGAGCTGACAAATGTGTTACCTAATTGAGATTGCTCTATCATTAAGTACATTCTTTTGTATACTGTAATTCAATTGCGTCTGGATCTTCAAAAAGCCTCATACTGTTAAATCCTGACTTGATTTAAGCATTTAAGTTAAAAAATAGAGTTGCTATATGAATTTTTCATTTAAAAAAGACCAAAAATAATATTCTCTTCTTCTTCACCATGAGAAGAACAGGTAACCAAACCAGAAATATTCACTGTATTCAGAATTCTTATCTCTTCTCTCTGTCTCTCTTAAGTTTAATTTTCTCATGAAAAAAAAAGTAAAAAGCAACTTTTTTTCATTTTGACCATTCTTTTAGAAATATCAAAACTGTTTGTTCTGTTTATTTAAGAAAAGCCAAAAAACTTTTTAAGGAACATCAAAGGAGTTTTACATGTTCCTGTCCTTCTGTGTTTATTGAAGGAATATACTAGATTTTCATTTTAGGTGGATAAATAATTTTTCCAATATACATTGAAAAAGATCCGTATGTAATTGTAAAATTAAAGGTATGTAGTGTGTAGTAAATGTTATTTGAATAAATATGACATTTTCTATGTTACTTACCATTTACACTGATTTCTGAGAAGGAATAATGGATAGGAATTTAGCTTATAAAAGTGATCAGAGGTCAAAGTACAAAAATAAAGCATCATGTAACTAATATGAGACAGAATGACAAAGACATTGCTGATTCTGTTAGATGCTGCAAAAAATTGTTGAGGCAGATATTTTATATGTTAAACATAGAGCTGTCTTTTGGGATACCATAATATAGAATAAGCAGTCATTAAAAGCTTTGTGACTCTGTGGGCATATTTTCACCAGGTACTGAAATTCCATAGATCATTAATCAGTCATTAATGGAAAAGATTGAAATATCTTCATCTTAACAGATGCCAGAATAGATGAGGGAAGAAGTCTTCTCTGATGACTCAGGAAGTGTCATTGCTTTGATTCTCCTGAGTGCATCTTATCTCTTTCAAGGCTTATTAACTGCCTCATCATGAGCTGAAACAGTTTCTAATACTATAGCATGATTTGTGCTGCCTGAAACACAACTTTAAATTGTGATGTCCATTGAAATGTGCATTAAAGTGAAACTAGAAGGCAATGAACACCCTGAGAGTCTTTTCATTGGTTTTTGCATCCTTCAGACCGGATACAGGCTTATCTCTGCAGATGAACAGAGACTGTTCTCTTACAATAGCATCATTACCATAAAGAAAGCATGGTCCAGAAGCTAGAGATTAAGTTTAGGCTTCAATTGCCACAAATTCCACTCCTGGTTTTCCATTACCTTTCAATGTTTGTTTTTTATAGCAGAGGAGATCCACTCCCACACTGACCCTGCTGGCTCGCCAGAGCTGTTCCATTAGGTGCAAAAGGTTTCCTCCATGGCAAAGCTAACATCATCTGCACTATCTCAGGTTAAAACCCAATGGAAGAGAAAGTGCCTGCATCATTTACACTGCCAGAGAAGTACTGGGTATCTTTTTTTCAAGGACAGTGGTCAAGGTAGAGTCCTGATCATACCAGTCATGCATTTGTCAGGCAGTTGGAATACAATGGTTGCTGGTAATATATCCAAAATGAGACAGCTTCTGTCATACAGGAAATGTTCTTTCATGTCAAGTGACTCCAATCAACATTTATATTCATATCCTCTGGGCTGATGTGAGTGCAGCTGAAGGAGTACTAGATGCACTTCAAACCTGGTTTAGTGAATGTTCTTTTTTCCAATACAAGCTCACTTCTTTTTCCTCATGCTGCCTTTTGGATAACTGTCCCATATGCTCTACCCCTAACTCCACCTGTGTATTGAATAGGCAATCCTAATATTCCCAAAATTGTGGTTGGACAGTGTCCAGACATCTCAGTCTTATAGCAGTGAAATGATTTTGACAACTTACTACTGCACAGGCAACTTCACCAACATTTGTGAACACAAGGCAGTGAAATGGAAGCTAAGTTTAGTACACCTGAAAGATATACTTTTACCCTTAGAATTAAAATTTTGCTTACCAGACCTAGGAAAAAATCCAACAAATATGTGTTCATAGGAGTCTGTGAGAAACATAGATATAATTCTGTAATCACTTATTAATTTTAGAGCACTTTGTTCACACAGAGTTCAGAAAATTAACCTCCAAGATACTCAATTTACATTTTTTGCAAAAAATAACAAGCAGATAAATATAAAAAAAAATCTTCCTTGTTCTATTTCAAGTTCTCAATCAAGTCAACTTGATAGTGATGTATAAGCCCATCTAAAAAGAAAACTAAAAAAATACTATATATACAACATAAAAGCAAGTCACTAAAGGCTGACTGGAGTGTCTCTGCGACACCTAAATTGAGCTGAATAAGCTTCTGGTGCCAAATGCATTCTTATGCCAGCTATCATTTTTAAAGCAATGAATAAATACAGTTTCAATCTGTTTGACAGGAAAATAGATTTACTCTAACAGATTAGCTGGTCAAATATAGTTCCAAATGAAGCTTGTACTTCAGCTGATTTGTCAATAATTATAAAATTACTGATTAGTATAAGATGTGAGCTGGCTGGATCCCCTGAGTACTCGGTTCTAAAAAAAAAATCCATCATATTTTTGGCAGCCTACCTGGAAATTAATGAAAAGTTCACACAGAAATAGTGTTCTGTGATTGCACACAAAACACATAACGGCAATTATGGAAGAGATCAACTAGCTTTGTAATAGCAACCATGTTCCATATGGTCTTCCTTGCTGGTTTTTTAAAGACCCACAGCAGTTCATAAAACAATGGAGTAAGTTATTTATTTGGTGTGGTTATGCCATGGTCTCATTTCATTGTACATCTCCCGCTTTTTTCATTCATTTCAATGGGATTTAAATGGTACCTTTAATAATAGAGGTGACTAATGCGATCACCTTTGTGGTCGCTGGTTTTTATTCCTCCTCAGCTGGGAGGGACAAATGCTTTCATAATTAAATTGACTGGAATGCCATCTATAATAAACCAGCATGATGGGAGAAGCCAGCCAAATGAGACTTCTGAAGGTTCCCTCAGTTGCTGCAGTTTTGTTTTCTGTCTCTTTCCCTGTCTGTCTCACAGCCTTGCCCAATCAATGCTCCTGCTCCTCACCTTCCCAGGCACAGGAGCTCCTGTCACCCCTGAGGAGAGGTTAGGTTCACCTTAGTGGTGAGTCAAGGTGACAGAAACCTGAAAATCAAGGAATTAGTCTTGTTTGTGAGTGCAGCTTTCAGAGGCGCTCTGATCTCAGATTTGTTTTTTATGTGGAGGAAAAACACAGTCCCTTCTTTTCAATCTATTTTTTCCTTTTCAAGCTTATGGGTGTACTGAAACCCAATCCAAATTCCTCACTTTCCATTCACTTTCTTCAGTATGCAGGGAAGGGACATCTCAGAATTTCAGTTTTAGGAAATACTCACAAATTCTACTGTAGTTTTCCTCTTTGTTTCTGAAAGCAAAAATAGTAATGAACTATCTTGAAAACCATGCTTTTCCTGTTTCCACTGCTGGTGCCAGATGAAAGATTGATATTTTCAAATATGAGATATTATCTCATTTTTCTTTTTCTTTTTTTCTTTTTCTTTTTCTTTTTCTTTTTCTTTTTCTTTTTCTTTTTCTTTTTCTTTTTCTTTTTCTTTTTCTTTTTCTTTTTCTTTTTCTTTTTCTTTTTCTTTTTCTCTTTCCTTTTCCTTTTCCTTTTCCTTTTCTTTTCCTTTTTCTTTCCCTTTCCCTTTCCCTTTTCCTTTTTCTTTTTCTTTTTTTCTTTTTTTCATTTTATTTCTTCTCTTTTAACTTTTCATCTTTTTCTTATCATCTCAGAAGACATTTTTGATTTACCTGTCACTGTACCTTTACTACTTCTTTTTTCTGTGTCATTTCCACATACTACCTTTTCCAGTTCCTAGTATGGACTTCCATCACAAAAGCTCATCAGATCTTTTATCAAATATTTCATAATATAAAAATCCAGGACCACAAAACTATTTATTATCTATTTTTAACCCATTTTTTTAAATAAAATATTGAAAGCTTTGTTTCTTAGTATTTTTGTTAAAATTGTTTCTTTAAAAATATCTGCAATTTTCTTAGAACTTTTAAAGATCACACAATTGTCAGCTACAAAATAATTCCATTATAAATTGCACTATTCCATTTGCAGAATTTATTATCTCTCTTTAGTGTTCTTTGCCAGGACAAAGCAAAATAAAACACTCCTGTTATCAATGCTTCTCTCTCCCACACTTTCCATGGAAGCTTCTTCCTGAACAGATTAGCTATTTTTGCTTTGTATTTTCCTCTTATTTTGTCATTCATTCATTCATTCATTCATTCATTCATTCATTCATTCATTCATTCATTCATTCATCTGGCCGGTCCTTCCCTGCAGCACAAGTCCCTCTGAATATTGTGGTTTGCCAGCTGATTTGCTCCTTCAGTGTCACTGAAGCACTGACTAGGAAACCTAAACATGCAGCGCACATCTAGACCTCTAAATATAGATGGATGTCTTAATATTAAACTTCACCTCAGCCCAGGGGCTTGTGCATAGGTTTTTGATTCTGTTTGAGTTGGGCAGTTCGTGCAGACACCCTCTGCAGTTAACAAATAGGACACAGGAATCACATGGGAATGTTTCCCCCTGGAGCAGCAGCTGGAGGCCATGCAGTAAACCCAGAGCATATCAAAGGTCCCAGAGCATCTCTCCATGCAAGGTGCTGGGTCAAGTCTCTTGTCAATACTGACACTTGGGCCAGCTCAGTTGCCTAAATTTGTGCCTCTGGCCATTTAAAAAGGTCTAAGGTATGTCACCTGGCTTTCCATATGCCAGCACAGAAAAGTACAGATGTCCACAGGTAACATTCAGTCTTTTTTATCTTTATAACTGAGAAGTAGCCCATTACTCCAATCTGTGGAAAAGCAGATAAACAGAAGATTTCACCTGTGCAACAATTACTTCAAAAGCAGATTTGCACAAGTTAGCAGTGCAGATGCATTTTTCTTTTCCTGTGAATGTTAACTAAATTACATAGAAATAAAAATTCATCCTGAAGGATTGGAGCCACCTTCAACTTCTTTGTTTAAAGAGTGTGATACTAATACAATATTTCTTTTGAGAGCTCAGAAATCCATTGTGGTTATTACCTGACATTTCTTTGTTCAGGACTGCATTTTTTGTGCCATTGTATGCATTGGGTAGGCCAAGACTCTGCATGCACATCTTTAGCAATTATTCCCCATCCAGCAATTCTCTGTAGTCTCTCATTTTTTGCACTGAAAACCATTGCCAAATTTTCAGATCCTTGTGTACAGCATCAGATTATGGTTGTTGTAAAATGATCTGAACTTATATTCAGGGGAGATAAGTAAAGCTAAGTGTTACACTGCATGGGAGGGACTGGGGTACATTTTTGGGTGGCAGAGATGTTTCCATTATAATTCATTAACTTCTGCAAAGAGGATTTTAAGCTGTGAAGGGAACACATTTTGTCTGCTGATTTCTTTTGTGTACACACAACTATCTCAGGTCTGCATGGACATGTGTACTTACACATTCATGCCTCTCCATATATATCCAAGCATATAGTTGGATGTTTAAAAAGCAGCAGGTAACTATGGATATAAATACTTACAGAAAAAAATTATTATTTGATCTTGAAGTACTCTAAGCTTTAATAAACACCATTAGCAACCACCTGAAGTCTCAGTTTTTTGCAATGAGAAAAAATATATTTTTCACATACTAAAGAACAAAAACTTTACATTGTGCATCCTAAAATACTTCAGATGTTGTAACACATACAAAACATTCGGAAAAAACCTCAAATATATTAAAGCCAGAAATCCAGTCAATTTCTTTTTAAAGTCAGAATACTTTAATGAAATGCCATGAATGACTGAGGAAAGGAGAAATAGATGACTAATGATTTTTAAACCTTTGAGTTAATAGTCCTAGTAATCACTAGAGAGGAAGTGACATCATTTACTGCATGGTCAACTCACATCAAAGCTGTGATAGAAGCTAATAATAGTAGACAGAATTTTAACTCCCAGACACACTGATAAGAGAAGGGGTAGTAAAGAAAAAAATGAGCACTGACACCATGATTCAATGATGGGGGTCAAATTCCAAAGGGTAGTGAGTAAACCTGTTTTTGCAGAAATATACACTTGATCAGAACCAGAGGCAAATTTATATTTTGCTGACATTTCCAGTAGGCTATCCTTGGCTAGCAGCAATACTTACACTCAGATGTTCACTGATTCTTCCTCCCTCTTCGGCAGGACAAAAAGAGAATAAGTAAGAAAAACAGAAGTAAAAAGTTTCATGGATTGAGATAAAAATAGAGTTTGTTTACGAATTACTGCCATGGGGAAAGGAGACTTGAGTTGGGGAAAATTGACAAATAAAATAATTATTGATTCAGGTAAGAGGAAACAAAGATGAGGAGGTTGCAGGCAGTAGACGGTCCTTGCTCTCTGCTGGCGCTTTTTTGTCACATTTTTCTTTTGCTCCAACGTGTGCTCTCCTCAGCCTGCAGTGTGTAACTGCTCCATCGAATGGGTCCTTGCAAGGGCTGCCAGGAATGCCTTCTCCTCCACAGAGCACCTGCTGCTTCTCCTCTGGCCTTGGCCTTGGTATTCCTCTGCTCTTTCTTTCCCTTTTGCTTCCTCTTGCTCTGCCTTTGAAGAGAATTTGCCCTTACGGAACATCTTCCCCTTCAGTCTCTCACTGACAGCACCTCACCAGCTGCAATCAATGCAGAATTTTTAAGAAATTTTTCTAACTGAGATACCTCCTATAAATAATATATTGCTGACAGGCATTCGTTCTACCATGGCCTGTAAAGTCTACTTTTTAAAATTTTTGACATTTGATAATTGTCACTTTTCTCAGATCTTCTGAACCAGCTCCAATATTTATATGCTTATACTAGAATAATCAAGATAAGTCGTTTAGTAATTGATAATTTACTATGACAACAGCAATTTTGCAAATAAAGAAAAAAATATCTATTTTGGAAGAACTAAAGCACATTTTTTGATCTCTATAAGAATTTTTTTCAAAAAATATGGCAGTGTCACGATTGCACAGGCTAAAACTAAGCAAGTTTTTTTTTTCTTTTGTAATGAAATGACTGCAGAGAGAAACTGCTGTCTACAAGACACAACATCTCAATTGTTTTCCATTAATTGAATTAATGATTAATATAATTTAATTTTAATATTTTTGAAATTTCATTTAAGGAGATTGCCCTATTTCGTTCACATCCTATCATGCATTAGCACTGACCCCAGCATAATTGGGTACTGGCATAATATCATAATGCTGTAGTGGAATATATCTGTTGAAAATTGATTGATTCCTATTCCTGCTCAGATAAAACAGAACTATGCAGTGCAAAGATTCCAGTGGGTCACAACAAATCCTACACAAGCCAGGAGTGCAGCTCAGTGCACTGCATTTGTTAGTGCTTGATTTATCGTATGTAAAATGCAGTTATTGGCAAATCATGAAAACAACATTTATTATCAGCTGCATTTGTGGTCCACCTTAAATTATGGTATGTAAGTATGGAATGATCAATAGGAATCATTGTTTTAAAGAAAACATTAAAGAGATTTTATGAGAGATTATAGGACATAATCACATCTGCAAAGGTTGCATTCAAACTTACAGGTTTTTTCATTTGCAAATTCCATCCCCCTTAGGAGTCAGTACTATAATATGATACTTCTCCTAACCACTAAAAATTACATAAGAAATATAGGGAGGAAAAAACTCAATATGTAATTATTCATTCCAGAAAATATTTTCTGTGCATAGTGCATAAAATTGACTTAAATAATTTTAATATAAAATTAAAGGCCACAGCTCTAGAGAATATCATAGTCATCATAATAAAACATTTTCATAACTGTGGGATTTTGGTCTACAAACTAAATGCAAAATATTAGCAAAGAAGCTATTTCTACCTGTTTGCTGTTTCTATTTATTTAGATTATATAGACCAAAATATATATATTTTCCTGGGGCCCCCATATGTATTGTAGAACCTGTTCCTTTCTGCATAAATTGCAGTATAGCTTGCATTAGTCAGCAGTAGACTAGGCTCACCTGTCTACTGTGACAATAACTGGTATAAGGGCAAGCAACTCACACCAAATTCCTAATTTTTTTTACTTCTAAACTTGGCCTTGATGCCATCTCACTACCACTGATAAACACTCTGAAAAGTGGAGGTTTTTTGAAATAAAAGGTTCTCAGTAAATTGGTACAGACGGCTCCATCAGAACCTAATTATGACTGTGGAGCCGGAAAATAGATTGCATTTCCCATACATTATTAATGCTCTTCAAATCCTCATTTGTCATGTTCAAGGTTATGTAGAGATGACATTCAAGGAACCCAAACTTCTTGCTAAACTCATTTCAACAATCCAAGTCCTTTATAAGAACAGTTTCTTAGGCTCTTGGATAATATTTAAACAATAACACCATCCTCATGGGACTGTACAGAAACCATAAAGTTATAAGAAACTTATTGATGATGAAAATTAAGTTCAGCACTACAAGAAATAATTTCGTTAGCAGACTTTCACTTACATAGTGATTAATAAAATGTGTATATAAAGAGATAATTTGTTTTGTAGGACAAGATGATGTTTACTGCCTGCACAAGTTACCAGTAAATTAAGACCTGCAGTTAATAGAGAGGCACATGACCAAAAGGTGACACAAAATATTATTAGTAAATTAACATTGATTCTGAAAATTTTTAATAGAAGAAAACACACTTCAAGCGGAAACCATAAAATATATGTGCAATTTCTGGCACTAGAAGTATAAGAGAAATTTTATAAAAAACCCTAAAACCATATTGTACATGCTTACTTATTTAAGTATTGCAAAAAAAGTAAGATAAGTTTTGTACAAGTAAAATAAGTCTTAGGCTTTCAGTATTCTGACACTTCAAAAATAACTTTGAATATAAAAATGAGATGAAATGATATTGCATTTTCATAGTATCCAAATTCCTCTTAGTTTGCTGGTTTGTCAAATAATGTTGGAGAAGTCGTTGATGTTTCAGGGGTTTTACCATGTCTTGGTATTTCAGTACAGGAAAGTACTCTGCTTTATTTCAGCTTAAGTAAACTAATTCCTAATGGAAAAAGTGAGCATTCACTGCTATCTGTGATGAAAGATGAACAAAAACGTACTATGAACACAGTAGATATCTAAAACATCTGAAAAGTATAAAGCTTCTCCCATTCTATTCACCACTGTTTATACTTGCTGAAGCCATAAACCACTTGTTCGAAGAAAAACTGTGTAACAAATTAGGTACTGGCATGTAGCTGTTGGTCACTTACCACAGAGTTATCCTGAAAACAGCTACTTAAACTTTTATGGAACCTTATCATGGCCAGCCATCTTATCTTACTTTACAATATTACATTAAAATTGAAGGTTAATCCATTTTACAGATTTGCTGTCCAGATAAAATTAGATAAAATCCAATGGACCAAATTCAACATGTTTGCAACTTCTTTCATCTCTGTACAATTCCATAGATGATAACTACTCCTCTGAAACCCAGTAGGTCTTAAATTTATATCTAAAAAAGGCAATTGTAAGCCAAGGGAAATTTAAAATAGTTAAACCCATCCACTTATTGGGCTGCCTTTTTCAGTAATCTCTTTGATATTGTTTCAGATACTAGGATTTGAGTAAGACCTTATTATTATCATTATTCTCTCATATCATGATTCTCCATCTTCTTGATCTTCCTGGGAAGCTGTTACTCTTCCAATGCATGTGTGTGTGTCGGTGTCTGTGTCTGTGTTTGAAGCAGACATGCTGGTATATTTTGCTCATGCAATGTGGAAATAACCAACAGATATACAACATTCTCATGATACTGAAAAGGAGAATTAAATCTCTCTTTAAAGAAAATATCTTGAGCACCAAGGAAACCTGAATCTGAATCAACATATCTGTCTTGTTTTACAGGCATATGTAGAATTGAGACTGGAAAACTTTGTTTAAGTAAGGATACTTTGATTCTCGTGTCAGGATACAAAACTAGATGAAATAAAAAGGAATTGTAAAAAAATTAAATCTATTTTGCTGTCATATCAAGTAACAGCAAAAGCCAGCATAAAGACATGGCCAGAAAAATGACCACTTACAAAGATGCATGTGGCCAAAGAATTAGAAATAAACTTAATGCAGAAAACATAGGAGCCAAAGACATCTGGTCTGTTTAACACAAAGAACTAATTGCAGTCGAAATTTTAGGTGTTTAAATAAGTGCTGAAATATACATTGGCTAGGAAAACATGACCATCACAAGATCACAAGTCTCCAGAAGAGTATTGAGCACATCTATATGAACCCCACAAGTTCTGTCCCCAGGCTTGGTGATTTTTTGATATGACCCTTTTGACTGAAGTGAGGGAAGATGTTCCCACAGTTTCTAGAGAATTGGATCACAGGTCTTGTAATTCAGTATCTGCTTAGGGAACTTGCAAAATGAGGGTTTATTGATAGGGATAATATTTGGATAGATATTTTGAGCCCTTTTTGTTTTAATGGTCATTTTCGTGCACTACCTTTTATTTATTATGTCTTGCCAGTATCACAATGCAATTTATTGCTTGTTTTGTATGGTATCTTTTCTTTCTCTCCTTAGACTCCAAGAATTTAGAAATATAAAGACTTATTGCTCTTCACCAATAAACCCAAACATTTGTATTTTACAAGGAATTATTTTGGAATGTTTTAAAGCTGTCTTCCAATTACATGTTCATTTCTATTGCAGAAATTCTCACCTTTTTTTTTCTGAGAAACATTTTCAAGTTTTGCTTCTTTGCAAGTTCGTGAGAAGAAAAATCTCCTGCTTTGGTGTCTACAAAAGAACAAAAAGGAAATGCAATGTGCAAATTTTTGACTTTAAGCAACATAAAATTCACAAAATCTTTAATGTCTATATTGGCCACATAAATTGCATACCTAATCTTTTAGTTCCAATTTAGTTAGTGAATGCCTATTATAATTTTTAAATTTTTCCCTATAAATTTCTCTTTTCTTATGTTAATTCAAAGTGTCCTTCCTTGAATGCCTGAGTTCCTGATGTTGTCTGGAACAATGAAGTGCCCACAACTGCATAAACATTCTGCATGAATGGTCACATATAGCTATATGGAAAGAGGTTTTCATTCCTTTGGTTTCTGATTTGACTAGTTTACATATTACAGAAGATAAAACTGACCGGATTTTAATCTTTTCCTCCATAAGATAAGCAGCTAAAAGCTTTTTTGTTTCTAATACCATTCATTTAGAGCAGAAAGTCCCACTCAGTGTTACTGTGCTCCAAGTACTTCATATCTTTGAATATCTATGTTTTGGTTCATTAAGCCCCCCAGGTGCCTGGGTGCAGGTTTGCAGGCTGAAGACCCTTTAATTATTTCCAGTCCACAATTAACTTCTTGGTTTTTTACATATATTTCTCATTTCTCATTTTTTTGCATCAGCTCTTAATGTAGTATAAATGGAAAATGTAATTAATGCATTGCTTGCTTTTTCTTTTTCAGTTCATTAATAGAAGTAAGTAATGATTCTTTCATTTCACTCAGGCATAAATAACTGAAGTAATCAATATTGACATTACATTGAGAATTAGAATGCTATTGTAAAGATTCATCTGTAGCTCTAAAAGTTTGAGGTGAAAAAGAGAAAGATTCAACAAACTTCAACTAAACAGTTCATTTTGCATATAAAATGGTGTGATAGGTGTGAGCCTTTCTATAGGAACCATAACCTCTTCTGTTAGTTTCAAATCTTCACCAGATAGTGATTAAAGCTCATACACTGCTGTACATCTTTATCTTTGCATGCCAGTGCAGTTTGCTAATCAGTTTAGCACAACGTTGAAGGCAAGGAGCACAGTGTAAGAGTACAAATTTGTTATAACCAAGATAGGCATGTAGATGGAAGTCCTTTAATCTTTATAAGTTGGTTCCTTCTACTCCTGGACAATCAAGTCAGTCACAGTGCCATTCCAGCCTCCCAGGCATTTCATTCCAAGGACTAAAACAAGACCTTTATTGGTTTGACACATCAGTCAAGTGCTAATTTGGTATTTGTTGGGCCAGCATTGCACCAATCTTTGTGATAGCCTCCAGTTCTTCACTTGGAACTACTTTGAAGATTCATACCTTCTGACATATTCTTCTCTGAAATTTTTCATGCATTTCCTTTTTTTTTCTCTCTCTGTTGTCTTTCATTACTCAAGCTCCATAAGGACATTGTTCTTGATGATTACCACAAAAAATATCGTTATTTATGCCCAAAAAAAATTGAAAAAAATGGAAAAAGGAAAAAGTATTTTTTTTTTTTTGTCTCCACTTTAACTATCTTTTTTCAGGAAGAAGTTAGAACATTCAGGCCCAGACTGATAGAATGTCTGACGCAGTATTTTGTCTGCATCAGCAGATGATTTTTTTTTTCTACATAAACCCTGGGAAGTTATATTCTTCTGCTTAATGCTGTCTCAGTCCCCAACTTAATTTTAACAGGAAACATTTGATTCTGTATTTCTTTTGCATGAACTCATCTTCCTTTCTACTCCTGAGTCTGTGTAAATGTCCTGTTCATGTAAAGGAATTACTCTTGTCTGCTCCAGCATCTGAATATCTGCCTCCCTCTTCTTGTTTTGAATTGGGATCTGACTGACTTGGTACTCTCAGCTTCCTGGTACCTGTGCCATAAATTTCAGGGAACATTTAATACCTGTGTGCACAATTCTGACATCATTTATAAATTTGTAGGGCTCTATTATATCTTTATTCATTTGCCACTTTTCCACATTCAAGAACTTTGGGCTTTTCTTCATATGGGTGTGGCTCCATAGCCTCAAACTTACTTGTTGCTATTTTTTTCTTAACTCTGTGCAATATTTTTGAGAGAACAGACCAAAACTAGGGACATTACTCAAGATGTGGCTGAATCATATATTTATTGAGAGAAATAATGATTTTTGTCTGTAATCAGAGCTGATTACAAAACTTCTCCTCATGATGCTGAACTTTGAGCTTTACAGTTTTCACAGCCCAAGATTCTGTTTCTGATAAAGAATAGTTCAATCCAGAAACAATTTTCCCAAATTTTTATTTCTCTTCTACATATTTGTGTGCTGTGTTTCTGTGTGCATAGATATAAAGGTACACTGGTCAATTCACATTCATCTTCACTGAGTTTAATCTGAAATTAATTTCCAATTTTTTTTTTGCTTGTGAAGATTCCTAGTGAAATAAATTTAGTATCCTATAACTTATAGAGTTATACAGTTTCTTCATATATCCAAGTTTTTTGAAAAGGACTAGAAAGTAATAGACAAAGCCTATTTTGAGTAATAATGAGTAAATTTAATTGAATTTGTAATGACTGTTTGACTCTCTACCTTCTGTCCTAGGAGGTGTTTCCTGTGTCCTTCTCCTCCTGGACTGGGTAAAATCCTACATAAACAGTATGGTGCTGGTGAAAGCACAATTTGAATTTAATGCAAATGCTTAAAAAGACTATCAAACTTTCAGGAACAGTCAGGATATATACATTCCCTTCTGTTATGTAGCTTTTAGATAGATGCTGTGAACTGCACAATTCTAGCACTAAGTTTATGCCATTGCATCAGTTTATTTTACAGATAGGTGCCCGTGCCTTCCTCCAGCTAACATACATGTAGACATAATCTGAGTAATATTCTGAAATATTCTCAAGACAAAAGTGAAAATGTGCTTGCATTGTTAAGTGCTATCTCCTCGTGAATCTATGTAGTATCTGAAGAATTTCAAACTAGGCCATTGCAGTCAGTCCCAGCACAGAGCTGTCTAGCACATGATTTGAAGGGATATGAAGCCAGCTGGATGTGTTCTTGTCTCCATCTCCAGGATGCTTATCTAATGTCATCTGTCATATAATGGATGTATTTTGGGGTGGGAAGGTAGGGGGAATGCAGCCTTGTCTGGATTCTTTGTAACAGAAAAGCATGGACCCTGGGGTGTCCATATGCCACAGATTTTCTCTGTCTTTTCCACTGAAAACATAACCAAAAAGTACATAATAAAGACTGAGTGATTTCAGATTTTGTCCTAAGATACCGGTACTGACCTACTTCCAAAAAGGAAGTAAGAACTTTCTTATAAGGAACCCACTGCTGCATAATTGAAAATGTATCTATATTTTATCTTTGATTTTATAGACCATATATTAAGATATTATAATAAATAAATATAGAATATACTGAATAAATTATTAAATTATTAAATAATGCAGTAGATTTGGTAGCAATCCTTTAGAAACATAGAATATTCATAAATAGTTCAGTGTGCTTTAAGATATTTGTTCTTTGAAGGTAACATTTTGGGATACATATTGAAACATTTCAGTAAATTACTGTCCTTGACTGCAGGACATATTGCAGTCTGTATTGCAAAACAGTTGAAAAACATTACATACAGCCCAGTAAAATTCACCTTTCTCAGTTTCAAGGGCATACCCAAGTTTCTGCATTATTCTGTAGTAGGAAAAAATAGTTCTCTATTTGGATTCTGCTGCAGATGTTTTGGTGACTAAATTTTAATGACATATTCCCTTTTCCCCTCATGGTTTTTGGTGATAAATCATAGCTGCTGAATTTTCTGTTGTGCATTGTTTGGTACAAGATAACATTGTTCATGCAGCCTGCCCTCATTATTTGAAAAGCAGGCATCACAGACTTCTTTGAAGTTGTGCATCTTTCACCTTTTTTTACAATTCATTTCCTCACACAAGTACAGTGCTTGATACTAATTTAATTTAGCACAATATGTTGCCATGTAATGTTTAGTCTCTATGAATTTTTTAAGAAACATAAAAGAGACTCAGTGACATGGGGATGACTTACAAAACAAAGAAAATCAAAGAAGTAGTTGAAGAATTATTTTGCTATTATACTCAGTCTTCTTTCTTCTCAGCTGAGAAGATGATATTTAGTTGTAATGCCTTGTCCCCTTTGCATGCTCCTAACTTCATCAGGCAGAAGGAGCATGGCTGTGGAACTTAGATCCATGTGTTTATCTACCAATAACTTACTGATTTACTGGGTTTTACATAATTGTGTACATGTAAAAAGAGAGAGACACATATTCTTATATTCCAGTACTTCAGTCTTGAGAAGCTAGTAGAATTTAGTATGCTTCAAGGGCTTTTAAAGGCTTTTGAATGATATCTTGCCATCAAACATTAACATGAATTAATACTGAGAAAATGGAAAAAGTCTCATCAACACTGACAGAAAGGGAGGCCTGGCAGTACAATGATGTACAATAGTGATTTCATCAATCCTTTTTTTTCTCCGTTTTTCTTGTCTTCAAGAGTTGTTTAGCTGGGCTAAGACCACTGATTTCTACTTTGAAGGGCTACATTTCACTAAATATACTTATCTTCTCAGTTTCCTCAGGCCATTTAGAAGATTAAAGTTTTCCTTGTGAAACAGTTTGAAGAAAGGTTCTTGATTTCATTTCAATGTATATGTGGGATGAAGAGCAGATTGAAGTAGGCCAGGATGTTGGGCATATATATGTGTAGGATGCTGGTAGTTATCCTATAATCTAGCTGTTTCTTTAATCAATTAATAATTTCTGAAAAGATAGAGAATACCGAAGGCTGTAAGTGTACATGTGGAAAGGAAATGTGATGACAAAGCAAGAGACAAAGTGGAAAAATTCCAATATACAATATTCCTAATCAATCATTTCTGAAAAGTATTACTGGTCATGATTAAAAGGCTGTATTTATTGCTTAGATTGTTCTTATTTTGCTTAAGTGCAAGTGAAGCATCAAGGGCATTATCCATCTAAATAAGTCCTCCATCAGATTTTCATACTATCCCTCACTCTACATCTCTTGCAGTAGAATCCATTTCAATAACAGTATTGCTTTTATTACTTGGCTATGTGTGTGACTCATGTTGCATTGAACATCAGTTAAATTAAGTGCCTTTTATTTAATATCTTACATTGGATTGTTTTTGCTTCTGGTGAGTTTCATAGCTTCTATAGATTGCCATAGTATAAAACACATTAAACTGGAAAAAAAATTTGAAATTATGATGCTGTCTTTCTAAGTGGCTTGAATGACTCAATCAGCATTTATATCAGTGATTTCCTCTGCTAGAGGGAAATTTTTTAAAAACTGAGTCATTTAAATGATACTAAAAAGCATGAAGAGCAATTAATCACACAAGTGTTTTTTCTTTCAACTTCATTATTGTAAAATTTTCATTGACTTTTCTTGCCACATGTCATCTACTGCTGGATTGATATGACTATGTGTGACAAAACAGCCAAGAAAGGCATTAGCTATTTCGTCTGTAAACCCTTTGGCCCTGCACAGAGGTAAATCCAAAGATTATCTTGGAGTAGCTCAGAAACATGGAAAAACTGATTTATCTCCCTGAAAGATGGGAGGTCATAGGAAGGTTTCAAACATGTTCCATTCCATTCCAGCAAAGATCAAGGCGTCTGGGAAGAGCCACACATAAACTATTTTATGCCCCCACTATGCATAACAGAATAAAAAATGACATCTTATCTCTTCCTTCAGGATATCAGTACACTTAATTTTCCAGTTAAACAAATATAGATGTCAGTTTAATGCTGTAAAATAAACACAGCATAAGCCACCTTAATATGCTGCTACCATAACAAATACATTAGTGCTAGGGCTCATGATAAGTGTTAACTTAAAAGGGAAAGAATTTCTCCCCCTCAAGAAAGTTAAATATGATAATCCAAAAGAGTCAAACTTGCAGAACCTGATATGAGAGTCTACCATAAAAAAGCATTTCTTCCCTGTTCCCTCATGTCCTTTTCCTGATTCTATAAAATACAAGGCACACTAAAATCCCTGGGATACCTAAAGTAGCCTGATACTAACAGGTAAAAAAGATAGTGTCAGATTATCTTAAAGACTGAGTGAGATCTTATATATTATATAACAAACCGTGTAAAATACTGACTTTACAGTATATAAGTAACTTTAGCACTGGGGTTTTTTTTCTTATTCCTGCTCATAAACAAAATTTATTCTTAAAATTCAGTCTTAACGTGTGTTTATCAAGAAGAAAAGAGACCCTAATAAACAGCTTGCTTGTTTTGTTTGCTCACTTTGTAACTTTCTTGCTTGATTTATGATTAACTTTTAAAGAAATATTCCTTGAATTATACAACCTGGAACAAATATTTAGTGTTCTAAACATACTATATCTTGACATTTTATATTTTGATATTCTGATCTCTGAAATTACTAAATACCTGCAGCTCCCATGTATTCAGTATGAAAAATTCAATTTCTGCTTTCTGTCCTGTGAATCATCATGGCATAAAACAAGCTCAAGTATTCTCTGGCTGATAGGTAGCTATTAGGAAATGGTAAATCTCATTAATTTCTCTAATGAAATTATCTGGTACTAATGTGATAACAAAGCAGCATCAAAACAACAAGATACCTGTTGTTTTGATGCTGATTTGCTTTGTTAGCTTGTTAATTTTTTATAATTTCAATCAAAACAACAATTCTTTTGCCTTTATGACATCTGAAGTAGATTCTGAGACATTTTAATTTTTTCTACTATATTTGGATGATTATTCTAGAGAAAAAACATGATAAAATAATTATGTCTTTTGACTTATTTTAGTTTCCTAGTGCCTATTGCTAAAAACCCTTTTAGACACCTGTGATACTTTTAGAAGCATAGATCTTTTTTGTGAATTTTGGTGAAGGACTAAAAACATATTCCAGTGCACCTTACAAACTTCCCATTTACACCCCAATATTCTGTATTTTTGTTTCATTCTAACCATCCCATTCCTTACCCTCTTTTGTCTGTCCTCTCCATTAATCCTAATAGCATGTTCAAGGCTGAGTATTTATTCCCTCTTGTTCGTCTTTTACATTTTGTTTTATCCTATAGGTGGTTTTGATGGGGTTTTTTTTAGGTATGAAGCCATAGATTGGAACGCTATATACACCTGATAGAAGTATAATTTTAGCTCACCTAATTGTTCTTGGAACATATAAAATGAAGTTTAGTGTTTGGCATATTTTAGGAGAGCACTTTGTAGCTAAAATATGCTCAGAAGATTGCTATTTAAATGACAAGATAACTGCTTAGTAAATGGTGCGTTTATTTTAAGACCAGAGGATTAGTGACTTTTTTTTTTTAGCTTCCTTGGTAACTTAAAGAGGTGACTTTCACCTTCCAGAATTCATGCATGTTTTTTGCTGTGGAATCAATATAAGTCTAGCAACAATTTCTGGATTAAAAACTCTGTGCTGCTTTAGCGAAAATTTTATTTCTTTGCTTTCTTTTCTTGAGTAATTCCTCTGACCTTTTTTTTTTCCTATTTAATATTTTATTTATATAGAATAAGACATTTGTTATTTCTCAATTTAAATTGCTTTTTATCCATGCAGTACAAATTAAAATAGAACTCTTAAGAGAATCATATCATCTTGATTACCATAATAAAGTAGAGGCAGGTTCCACCACTATTGCTCACTGACCTGTGTCAATGAGTTCTTATTTTAAATTCCAGTTTGGTAAGTGACTTTAGGCTACTTAGTTAATCTCTGTGTACTTGAATTTCTTCCTCTGAAAATTATTTATTATCTTTTTTGGAGCTTTACAAACAATTTGGCTTGGTTTATAATAATAAACCATGTCAAAATTTTGTTTATTGATGCAATCATAAAACATGAAATTCTCATCTAGTCATTATATTATTTCTATTGTAAATTTTCAAAAGAAGTCAATGAAAATGAAACACAATCATAAGAGTTCTACCTTTAGGCTGTAGTTCCAAAACAACTGTGAAGACGACCATGAGCACAGGGGGTTGCCTGGGTTCTTTTTCCATCATTGGCTTCATGACTGATGGCAACCAATCTGTGTCACTGAGCAAAGGTCTGAACAAAGAGCCAAACTGGGAAAACAAGCAGGAAAATCCCAGCCAGCCCAGGATACTCATGTGAAGAATCTCCTTGCCTAATCTATTCATAGTTTTACTTCTTTCTGGCCGAGGTTAAGTCCCTTTCCTTCCTTTCCTCTTACTTCAAACACTACACCATATTTCACTCAGCATTCAAGACTATTGCTATTTGTAATGGGCCATAAGTATAATAAATGACTGTTATTCACCCAAGCAAAGAACCATTTTCCCCTTTGAATATACAGCATCTATAAAGGTTTGATCCATGGTTTTCTAGGCTTGTATCAAGTTATAGCCCTGCCTAGACATGAAACACAAAGATTGAGCCAAGGAAAACCAAGGAATGGGAAGGGAGTGGGGAGAGAAAAAGAGAGAGATTGAGAGAGAAAGCAAGCAACTTTCCAGTAGGTTTAACTGTGTTTCTTAGTACGCTTATTTTTATATTTTTTTAAATTTACTTAGTATTTACTAATAAGTCCTAAATCAGAATTCTACATGGAGTGCTTTTACGTCATAACTGTCAGCAACTGAGGAAGAACCATAGGAAGGCAATAGAAGATGATGCTTCAGAACAGAAGCCTTACTGAATGGGCTGAAAACACAGTATAGCTGGGGAAGGTGAATGATTCACATTTGCAGAAAAAAGGAAACTTCTCTTTTGATATGTTCTTCCCTTGATGTGGATTTCCTATAATTTCTGTTTCCTTATATTCTTCCCCTTCCTGCCACTAATCCTTTTAAATGACACCTTTCCCCAGCATGATGCCTCTAGCATGAGGCCTCCAGCTTTCACAGGGTCACAAAATAAGCCAATTTAATGAAATTTATTCTCGCTGCATTATTTTTCTGTCACTTTAATCATCTCAATTTGCCATGACATCATGAGTCACTCAGGCTCAGCTCAATGGAAGCAGTGGGTCTATTCCATTCTAACAGGTGTTGATCTGGTCCATTGGCTGCTGGGGGAGGGCCCAGAGGAAGCTCTCTCAGACTCTGTAGAAGATGCAGCCAAAGCGGATGTCTGTACACCAAGAAATGGTGTGTATCAATCACAATATAAATAGCATCACTTTGCATTGATCATTTTAGCAACAATATTTTTGCTTAGAACATATCTTAAATATTAAAAGGTGTAAGTAAAAGCTTTAGTTAAAAATTTTTCACATCTGGGATGAAACAGCCATACAGAACAAGCTGCAAGTATTTTTCATGAGCATGTGGGATATGTGACCACTTAAGGGGTAAAGATGAACAGATGTAGCTCAACCTAGGAGACACACAAGCTGGTGAAGAACAAGATATGAATAAAAGAGTGCAAACAGACAGGACCTTCTGCCAAATTCACAGGAGACAGAAAAAATCTAAACACAGATCAGGATCAAATGAGACGTACCCTTTTGGGAGGGAGGCAATAACATAATAGCAATGAGAGTAACCGAGAAAAATAAAATAAAAAAGAAGACAGCTCACTATAGGTCTGACAAAAGAGACTCAACCTCAGCAATTAAAGATTATCAATGGCACTTGCCACCTGTACCGACTGTATAAACTCATCCTGGTTGTATTGCATACCCACAACTATCTTAGGACACAAATATAAAGACTAGGAGTTTTGTAATAGTAAGAGTTTATCATTACCATGATTCATGACTTTAATGAAATCTTTATCCTCAGGTTAGTACCCTGTTGGTTGCATCAGTTTTCTACAGATTCTCATCAGAGCAATCTGCAATTGCCTGATTCACATATTTAGGTATGTAGATGTAGATAGATAGATAGATAGATAGATAGATAGATAGATAGAGAGATAAACACACATACATACACATAGGCATATATATAAATGTTCAGTTGCAACAAAGGACTGTGAAGAGCTTACCTCTAAGATAAATATCTCAAGTTAACTACATGATTTTTCTATTGCTCTTTCAACTACAGAGCCATTCTGTGCAAATTCTCATTTCACTTCTT
Organism: Ammospiza nelsoni; assembly: GCF_027579445.1. Lineage (NCBI taxonomy): Eukaryota > Metazoa > Chordata > Aves > Passeriformes > Passerellidae > Ammospiza > Ammospiza nelsoni. The sequence continues at coordinate 102,588,200 of NC_080635.1, read as the reverse complement.
ATTTTCACCATTCTCTTTGGGGTTTCAAATGGTTTCTCTTTAGTTTACGAAATTATTTTAACTTAGTGATACAAGAACTATGTGTATTCCAAATTTTACTTAAGTATGTGAGCCATCAGGAATGAGAACTGGTTGAATGTATCACAGGATGTACTATTGATCGTGTATGTGTGCCTATGTTTCCAAAAATATCAGCATCCAGGGAATTGTGAACAACACAGACACCTTCTATCACTTTATTTGTTTGTTATTTTTGCAGATATATATGCACTCTTTGGCCATTAAGTTTTCATTCCATTCTTTAATACAGCAGAGGGAAAAACTCATTAATCATATGCCAGGCTTGGAAGCTATAGTTATAACTCTCAACTTTAAGAGTAGGAAACAGAAAATGTTATCTTTAATACAGAAACAGGTTTAGTCAGTCAATGTAAAGTTATCTTCAGTTTTCCATTGAATACTGCTCTCTGCTTTTTATTCAATATATTTGCTCTTTCTATAGAAAATCAAAATATCATTGCTACAGTATTCAGTATGCTAAATATGTAGTTAGTACCTAATATTTGCATTGTGCAAATAAAAATGCTTAATATACATTTGATTATAGTTATCATTGGTTTTAGCATCAGAAAGCAAAAATATAAGAACTTTATTTATATGTATAAACTGTACTACACTTTAAATAATGACTTTGCATAAATAAGTGTTGTCAAATATGGAAACTAGAGATGACTTCACAAAACCTGTCTCTCAGAGCAATCAAGCATTTCTAAGATAAGTTTTGATGCAAAATAGATTTCTGTTTTCCTAAATGTTGGTATGGACTCTGTTGCAGTCAGATTTGCATACAAATGCATGTACATTTGAAGTAGGAAGAGATGTGTAGCATGCCTAACACCAATATTTATTAATACTTCTTTTTTTTTTTTGGCTGGGGTAGATTTAATTTTATCCATTGTAGTTGATATTATTGCAGCAGCTTAAAAAAAAAAAAAAACAAAAAAAAAAAACAACAGAGATCACTGTTTGTTCCAGCAGGATTCACTTTTTTTACACCCACTTCCGTATTTGCATGTTTCTACTATGGGAAAGTTTGAAGAAAGTCTTGGGAATGGGCAAGAGGAAAGACAAAACAGCCAACACCTCCAAGCAGTGCTCGGAGCAGACCTTTCTGCCCTCGTCAGTCACCCACTCAAACACGCAGTCCCAGCGCCCTGGGAGACACCTGGTGTTTATGGCTGCAGTCATTGCTCGGCATGCGCCTTTCCCAGGAGAACTGAGAGTGTTTACCAAAGGGAAGATAAGTGTAACAAGTTGCTCCTCTACACAGGGGTCTGGTTCAGGCCAGAATGGCTGCTGCAGGCCTTCTCTGCTGCAATGTTATGTTTTGGATTTGTCACTAAAACAGAGTCAATAACACACACCTTTTTATTTGCTGAGCAATATTTACACATCCACTATCAAACAATGGTAACTTCTTTACAACTAGTAATCTATATAACTGTTCCTCAAAAAAAATTAAAGCCTGACTTATTTCAATATATGTCACTATAACTATTATATTTAAAGGATTATATTTATTTTCATTTTATTACATTTAAAAGGTTTCTATTAAGATAGCCTTTCTGCTATGCATGATACGCTGTCAGACTCTTGACTGACTAGTATCTTCATTTTCAGTTTATCACCATTCCTTAACCCAAACTTCTCGAACTTTTTTCTCATTCCAACTGATGTGAACTGATTTTTACATTGTCATAAACCAACAGTTTTACTTTTCAAAGGCAGTCATGCTCCATTTCTAAATGATATCTTCCTTCTTTTTTATTTATGATGTTAAGTCCCACACGTGGTTGATTTTATGGACACACCTCAGTACCTTCACACTTTCACATAAAGCAATTTCTTATACAGGAACTACAATAACTATTCAGAATTAGACACCTATTCCTTAATTCACCTTCCACAGTAAATGAACAGTTTCAAAAATCCCTGTTTACAAGAGACAGGAGGAATTGCATTCAGGATGTAGATGATACTGAAACTAAGTTACATTTAAAAGGGGGATGCAAAATCACTTTGTTTACAATACAGTTTGCACGTAAAGAAAACCTGCAGCTGGTGCAACTGTAAACTTGGAGCAGGCTGAGATTCCCCACCATGACTGTGATGTCAAACAGACTGTCTTTATGGCTCTCTAGCAAAGAATGAATAAGGCAGAACTAGTCTATTTATAGCTTTTTGATATTTTCATGTGAAGTCAGTCAAACACGGACAAGGCTGTAAGTTTGCTGGCAAACACACGAAAGTCTCTGAAAAATCTGTCTTTCATAATTCCCATTTAGGAGGAAATCCTTAACAAATGATTATAATATGGATTATTACACTGGCTCCAGTGTTACCAGTGGCAAATTGCACTGTGGGAAAAATCTGCCTCTCTCTGAGTAGCAGAGTGATACTTAATTTTATGAAGGACAGATCTTGCGTGTAATGCCTCGCACTCTTACGACCTCCAGGCTGAAAATAAAAGGGCAGGCTGAAAAAGTTGCTGTTGGTGTAAGATCCAGCCAATACACTTAGAGGCACAGATTTCTGCGAACAATCTCCTGCATGTTTTTGTCTCTACTCTAATTTACCACTGAATATAAAGAATATTTTTCAATGGGATTGATATTGGATACTTGAGAAATTCCCATCTGAGGAAAAAAAACCCAGACAGCTGAATTATGTAAAGACAAATAAACTTTAAAAAAAACTCCATCAACATTAAATTAAAACTTTTCTCATTAATAGGATTCAGACTCAGTAACAATAAAAGTATATCCTCAGTAAGGAATAATAACTACTGAATCCAAAAATCAGAGTTAATTTCAAAATTTTTGCTGATTTAACTTTCTGAGAGTAAGTTAGCTTACTGCCTGTCTGTCTGTCTATCTATCTATCTATGCATGCAATCAATAATTGCAACTGATTACTTTGCCCTGTTCAGTGAAAAAAACAGAAATAGATTTTTTTATTGTAATGTCAGGAAGAAAGTCATTTAAGAAGCAAGAACTACCACATCTAGACAGGAGAGTAAGTATGATATGGGAGAAGGAAAAATAAGCTTCAGCCTAATCAGATCAGGTGTTTTATATAAACATTGAGATACCTCTGGGAAGCTAAAGGTGTGGTGTTACTCAGAGAAAAGGAACACTAGAGAATGGTTGTCTCTGTACTATCTAACATATCATATGGAATTTTAGACAATGATTTAGATATAAATCATGGACAATAGCCACTGCTTATGGGCCAAATCAAAGGCAACAGTACTTGCTAACAGGGTGACCGATGAGTTGTAGAAAACTTTAAAATAGGAACTACCAGGAAGGGATATAATAAATAGTAATCAAGTAAGAAGGTGGCAAAATGGGTTGGAAAGTTGAATGTGAAAGTTTATGCACTTAGAGTGCAACCTCTGGAAGTTTTCAGATGATTCCAAGCTAGGAGCAGATGCCAACACACCAGTGGGTTGTGCTGTCATTCAGAAGGACCTCTTCAGGAGGGGGAAATAAGAAAACTGGAACCTGGCAAAGCTCAGCAACAAGAAAAGTAAAGTCCTGCTCAGGCTGTCTGCCTGGACAACAGCTTGGCAGAAAAGGACCTGGATGTCCTGGTGGACAAATTGAACATGCTTCCCCGGGGTGCCCTCATATGGAAAAGCATCCTGGGCTGTGTTAGGAAGAGAATTGCCAGCAGGTCAGTAAGAGTGCAAAGACAGTGTATGGACTTTCACCTAGGCAAGAGAGAAGTAACAAATTCATGGAAGGTAAGCAATAGAGTTACTGGTGACAGAATATTTGGATTTCTCTACCATTTATTGTCACTGGAATTGGGTTCTGTTTACCTTGGAAAAATACAAAATCTTTGAAAATATATACAATATCCTTATGTTTTCATCTTTTTTTGGGTTTTGGACTTTTAAGAAATAGAGATTAATTCTATGGAAGAAAGACCCCATCTTCAATTTCCAAATAGAAAACCACTGCAATAAATTTTAAAAATATTCAGCCCTGGTAACTATAGGCCAGTATGCCCATTTCACTTTAGGAAGACAAGGGGTACCACAAAGAAGAGCAATTCTCTAGAGACAGCAAAAGGAGCAGGTGGCTTTCTAAGCATCAGTAATGGTCAATAAAAAGAGTTGGCTCAAAAGAATCTTCCCGAGGAAGAAAAAATTAACCTTATTGGCATCAAGCAAAGGAGGGTGTAGTCAGTGATGTATGCATGTTGAAATTTACTTTCCGGAATTGCAGAGATTATTTACTAGCATTAGATTAATGTTATTCTATCTGCTGCTTCTGGTTCACAGCTAATACTTAGAAGATGGAGGGGTGGTTAGATTTTTAAGCTGATAGTGAATTCAAGAAGCCTCCCTTTTCTTTATAATTTCTTTTTAAAAAAAGAACCAAAACCATAAAGCAAACCAAAACCAAACCACCAACCAACCAAACAGGCAGAAATCCAACATAAACCTTTTCAAAAAGTTTTCTTACATGCTGTGCAAACGCTTTTTGATATTACCAGACAGATAGTCTGTGTTACTTTGTTATAAAAGTTGCTAGGTCAGGTTTTAGTAAGGTATATTATATTATCTATAGAAATAAAAGGCTGAAAGCTTCAGTGTATGTGAAGCTCAAACACCAGTATGACACACAAACACATTAAAATGCTTAATGACCAGAGGAAAAATAAATGACTCTAGAGAATATATTATAATTACCTCAAGCAAATGCATATGAAGTTTTATCTTGTCATTTTGATCCCAATAATTATGCAATATTGCATTTTATCCTTTTCTGAAAGTTTGTTCAGAGCTCTTCCTCTTTTTAATCTCAAGACTGATTTCTAGCTCTTTCCATGCTGTTCCTTCTGTTATTTAATTACATATTTTGACCTGCTTGTTTATTAAGTGACTCTGGAAGAGCTGTGTTTAGGATAGTTATTAATTGCAATATTTCTTTTTTTAAAAATTTTTCATGTCTTTGTACACTACTACCCTGAGTAGTTTATGGCCATAAATTATTTCCTTATTTTTCTTACTATAGATGCAGTCATTGCATTCCCAAGAAGAAAGTCAGCACCTACACCCCACAACAATATTCACTAAGTTATGAGCCATGCTTGCTACATTTACTTGAACCATAATATAACAATTCTAAAGATTTAAGAGCTAAAAATACAAAGGTGTCTGAGACTCAGTGACAAGATCCCTTTATTATGAACTCTGCTGCTCTGTGAAATCTGCATTGCAACTGGATGGACACAGGCAGAACAATACAGAGGAAAAATTATAATCCTTTAGAAAGATTTACAAAATAGAGCATGCAGAGTATGGAGAACTTTCCTCCATAGAAATTTAGATTGGAAATGAAACCCTGCTTACCTCTCTCAATGAAATAAGGTAAGCATCCACCTTGAGGCTTATTTCAAGCCTCCAGAACAGCTGGAACTGTTCTTTATGCTACATTCTCACTGCAATGAATACGTTGTTGGAGATAAATATGCAAGGTCTTCTTTTCTTTTTTTTTTTTGATCAAACATTTAATAGTCTAGTAATAAATGTAGTCAGATAAAGTCCTAGAGGCAGAAATTCAAGTATTCCTGTTTCTGGTTTGACATTAGGAGTTTTACTTATATGATTTATTATCTCACAGGCATGGGTTTAAAAATACACTCGGAGTTGTGTATCTGAACCTGTTCCACAACAAGGGTACCCTGGTTTATATTAATAAAAGGACAGGTCTCTCTGTGTCTATATAAATCAACTTGATGGTGCAGCTTTAGTCATACATTTAATCAAAATTTTTGCCACTGATATTTAAAGAGTTTTCACAATGTCAAAGAGCAGTTAGAAGAAGAATTTGAATCAGCCACTCCTGTAAATTCAGATTTCCCACTCTCAAATTTTCAATATCCCAATGATTCTGTAAGCATTATGTTACAAGAACAAGTTTGAGGAGTATGGCTGAAATCATGCTATGCAATCTTTTCCTTCTGGTTTGCAGCTAATACTTAGAAGATGTGTTTTAACAAGAACTTATATATCCAGGTGTTTTGGGGGCCAGCTCACTGATAACACTGAGGATTGAACTTGTAATTAGACAACAAAATCCATCAGGAAACCTAACCTTGAAAGGACAAGATCTTTATTTATTGAATGTTGACTAAATTCTGAAGTCTTCTAACACATAAACATGGTCTGTATTTTTGAAAACCTTTCCTTAGAGCTAGTATTTATTTGCTACAATTTTTAGCCAGTTATTATCTTTTAAACATTTTTTTTTATTTGTGGGGCTTAAATTATGTTTCTTTGTCTTCTAAAAATTCATTTTTGTTAAGGATTCTTCTTGTCTACAGCTGCTGGTAATTTTTACCTAAAGCATGTATTTGGTTTTAAAAGTTTTTAACATGGTATCATAGAATGAGGGAAATGGACCTAATCCATTTCTCTAATAAAACTTTCCTGACTGTCTTGAGCAACACTTTCACATGGCTTAGTTTTCCCCATTTGTTAATTAGCGTTCATTCCTCAATTTTTAAAATTGTCGATTTTCCATGATTTAGAAAATAATTTTTAAAAAATTATTATAACATTTCAAAACAGTTGGTATTAGTATTATCATATGCAAAGACTAATAATTGATGTGATTAAAAATTATTTCCTCTCTTTTATTCTATCAAACTGGGGAGTTTGGAGTTATATTATTGAATAATACTCTGACAAATATTATTTTCTGCAATTAAATGTTACCACTATTACTGAGTTAGAAAATGTAGGTGCTTTCCTTCTATGAAAAAATACCCACTTTTAAAGATAAGCTTGTAAATCAAAAACCCATGCATAGATTTTTATGAAAATTTTGACTTTCAGACAGATCAACGTGATCCATCCTCAGTTTTCTTAATGTGTTGCTTTGTGGTCCAACTGGATGCTTTCTTTGTTTTTTGTTCCTTATTAATGTTTTCTTTTCTTCCACAATCTCATTTGATACACAAAATACAATATAGGGACCCTTTTTGTTTTGGAACTGTGATAGTTTTAAGTCCCTCTGACAATGTTATCCTTTTAAGCTAAAAATTCCTACAGTGATAATATTTCTAACAATTTCTTCAACCTTCAACAGTATGTCTAGTCTTTAATCTCATTTTCCTTCATTAATTTAAGTTACTGCTTTAGGCTGCCTGCAAGGTTTGTAATATCAAGTGCAAGTGCAGTAAACATTGGGATGTGAACATCATTTATTTTAATTATCCACATCAAATAATTCTATTCTTGTCTCTCAGAAGAAAACATTAAGAATTTTCTACCCTTTCTTCTCAATTTCTCTGTTGTCGAAGGTATACTGATTCACATTTTAGAGTTGTCTTTGGTGTTATGATTTGTAAGACAACGGAATAAAACAGCAGTCTAATTCCATCATTCTATTTTAATTAAAGAGGCATTTTCTGGTATCTCTTCATGTTAAAAGCTCAGATCTCTAGGTTATTTAAAGGAAAAAAGACATTAAACCCCTTTCTGTTAGGATAAGCCCTGTGTAGCCATGTTTACATCAAAGAGAATAAATTCATGTTTAAACACATTTTTATTGCTAGGTTTAGCATATGTTCATTATTCCCTGTCCTGTATGAACTTTATTTTTCAGTGATTACTAAAGCTTTAATATTTACGGTATTTTTAGAAAGAAGAATTTACTTTGTCATTGCTAATCACTGAGTATTGGATTGAAGGGAAGAGAAGCAAAAAAATAGCTGACCATTACTGTGAGGTTTCAATTTAATTTAGAAGTTCAGATCCAAAACTGCTCCCATGAAAATTACTATTCAGCTAATTTCTAAAACTTAACTTATCTGTTAGGGGCTTTCATAATTTTTTTCCAGAAATCTTCCTGAATTTGAGTATAAAATTCTTCTCTTTTGACAGAATGAAAGAATAGAAACTGTTTGGCAATTTCTAACCCCAAGAGAGGAAAAGCATTTTATTTTTTAAATCTCATTGTGGTCTCAATCTAATAAACCATTATATCTATGGAAACAGTCTCACAAAATGCAGTGTTGATAAAAAAAAATCTTTTTTATAAACCGTTTTTGGTCATCAGCAGAAATAACATCAGTTTAACAATAATTATGTATCTGTGAAGAAGAATGAGTTTGAATATTTTGTGTTTCTACTAAAAACAATTCAAGATCCAGATCCCAAGAGATGAGATGTTTAATTTATAGACTGAGTCTTGCTCTGAAGAGAGACATGTGACCTGCCTCATCCATTTGTGCACTATATCTTGTCAAACAAATTTTGGTAATGATCTGCAACTTTCTAAATCACCTTTAGGATGTGATTGGAACCAGGTGATCTTTAAGGTCCATTCCAATCCCAAACATTCTGTGATTTTATGTAGATGGAGTAGAGAGTCAACATGAGGATAAACTGGATTATTTTTTATTGGTACTAGCAGGTGGCCACATTACTTAAACCAAAATGCTGTTAAATAAAGACAATGTTCTCATCTGCGATTTTATCCCTCACAAAACCAGTGCAAAAATTCTAACATGACAAAGGGGTTCCAAGATGGCAAAGTTCTCCTTACAAGTATTTCATCAGCAATACCTCCTTTTATTTAGTATATCCCGTTTCCTCAGATGTTTTAGTGTCACTAAGAAAGGACTTCCTAGGTTAAGAATAACTCACCATTACAACACAGTGGCAAAGTTACAGATGTATAAGGAGATTGTAAGCTCACATAGGTATAATTCTGCTGTTAAAGTCAAGTATATATTACTAAAAATGCTTGAAAGAAAAAACAAAAAACCAAAAAAAACAAGAAACTGAATATGTTCTCTCCCTGGCAGCTAAGATCTGCAGATGAAATAAAATTTTATGGTAGAATTTGTCACATATATTTTATCCCATAGAAAGACCACAATTCCTATTTACTTAACACATTTGAATTCCATCTTTAAATAATTGATTGCCTGTTAACTCAATTTACCTGAAAACTGTAGCCAATGAGTTCTGTTGTGCATGGATAATCTATAAACCCTGTAAAAATTATGTCAGCAATGCCTTGATACCGAAACAGGATTCCCAAAGCAAGTTCATGACTATCATGTTTTTTAGTACAGGCAGAGACCTAAATGCACACAGCCATTCTAATTTTAGGCCTAAACCAGTGACACAATTTCATCCATAAAGGCTTTCCTGGAAGGCATTCATTATTAATGAATATTAGTGCCATCTCTCCTTGTTTTCCAAGACCTATCTTTGGTTTACAAGCAGTAACATTATGTAAGTTCTCCCGTGGTCTGGAGTGCTCCAGTCCTCCCCTATTGTTCTTAATTGGAAACTGACTGCCTGCATTAAGTCTGCAGATTGCAGAAGCTCATTCCAGGAAACAGGCTTCAGTTTCAAGAGTAGGAGTCAAGAGTAGGATGACTGACACCATAAGGAGGGCTGATCTTCACAGTAAATCACAAACTTTTTCATTTCTTACAGAATGTCCACACTCATATATCAGTAAAAATACTGGTTAATTCTGGTTATTCGGCAACTGATTTGGAACTGTTGTCCGACTGAAATGAGGAAATGATAAAGTGTTCTGAGACCCTTGTGAGGAAAAACTATTGTCAGAGGAAATCTTGCTTAGAAAGAAGCTGTGTTACTGTCTGCTCTGAAGAACCAGTCATTTGGTGGTTGGAAAACAATGCCTTTTACTTCTGCTGTGTGGGGCACCTGTCACTACATTTGCAATGTCTCTGTGACATGTTTTCTCCCTTGGAGGCTTTTACTTGACTTTCCCTTCCAACTCCCAACCCCAAATGATAGAGAGCTTGTGTTTATTTGACATTGAATTTTAATTTTTTAAAATTCTTTCAGAATCATTGCCCTCAGAACATCACCCAGGGAATTATAAATCTGCCTTTCCTAATCTTACCTCAGCATGGTGCCAATTACCTTATCTATTCTCAGCACAGCAATCACCTCCAGACAACCATATAAAGAGCCTGACAATATACATCACTGTCTGTAAAACACCTCAAAAGTCTGGGCAGCAGCCAGATTTCAAAAGACCTTGGACAAATTTTTGAATTGTGTCCCATACAACTTGAAATGATTTGGGAAGATTTAGTCCACATGCTTGAATTTTGAATTATCTTTCAATACTAGAAACAAATGGCAAACCTTGAAGGATTTCTAATGCTCTCTTCTTGTACTTAAAATCCCTAGATCCCACTCTTACATTTATGTCTTTCTCAATACGTGTAAGCATTTTTTTCATGTGTTAGGCATTCATTCCTTTCCTATTTCACCCAACACGGGATCAGCTTCCTCCTTTTAATGTTTCTGGAAGTAGGCATACTGCTGTCAATGGTAAACCATTGTTCTTCTTATTTTAAGGGGGATTTATCAAGTTTTAGACTGAATGGCTCATGAACATGCAACAAGAAGATCCACTCCATGTGGGCCAGTTGATTGCACACCCACCACAGTGATGGTGCCTGCTTGCCCAGCTCCCCTGAGTAATGGGAGCTCTGCAGAGCAATTAATTAAACCATTATATTTTACCTTGATTCGTTATCCTCTTTCTACTTAGTCATATTTCTCTAGTCTGTTTCCCAACTCCTTCTTGAGCTTCCCAGCAATATCTAGAATCTTCCCTCAAATTTTCAATCCACCCCTGTGCCCAGTGTTGGGGTACTAGGGATGCAAATGACAACACAGATAAAAGTGAGGAAAGAATGTTCTCGTGCTGATTTTTCAATAGAATTGAAGTGCCTAGCCAGTGTGAAAAATGCCATTAGTCCAAGTCTGCTTCATTAGGCACCTAAATGCTCCCAAAGATCCTGCTTTAAGAGATATAAGAGAGAAATATTCTCTGAAAGCAGAGATGCACCTAAAGAGGAAATGGAGCAAAGAAAAGTGGAAAAAAGTATGGAAAAGAAAAACTACCCGGACTCAGCAGGAGCAGTAAATCCCCAGGGGGAATGGCAGGGGTGCCTCAGGTCCACCAGGGTGGGGTCCAGCAGACAGGGCACATCCCACCATCCCAGCCAGGAGCAGGAAATCCAGGGGGAGCCAGGGCAACCCCAGCCAGGGTACAAGGCACGTTCCTGTGGTTGGGGTAGATGAGGCTGGCCAAAGACAGGTCTGGGAGTGCACCCCTAGACAGGCAAGGCAGGGCTGTGGGGACATGGAGCTGGGTCAAAAGGCAGTGCTGGGGCAGGAGCTGATGGCTCAGGAGTGTGAAATGAGTTCCTGAGCCAAGAACAGAAGAGGGAGCCCCTGAGGGGTGGGCAGGGACAGGCAAAGCTGTGGGTGCTCCAGGGCCCTGACAGAAAGATTCGTATTAGGAGTTAAGCACTTTGCTCTTTGTAAGCTCCTAAAGGCACCTATTCCCTACTTCACATCCCCTATTATTTTAGAATATGTTTTTGAATCCTGTTCATTCCACTTAACCTTACAATGATGAAGACCCTTGGGGTAGATTTGTAGCGTTTCTAGTTGCCTTGATCAAAGAGAGAGATAGAGACCTCCAGAAGGCTTCTCAGTCTAAGGTCTGAACTTTCCTCTGAGAGTGTCTAGGTCGTTCCTTCAAGTAGCTCCCTCTTTTGACTTTACAAGGTTGACTACACTCCCAGGTATTTCAGTTAGGTGCCTCATTTTGGGTAAAATGAATTTGTGAGTTATTGCCTATGATCTCTTCCTCCACATGACTCTTCTCTACTTCTCACAAAGGCCTGAAAATTCAGTCCTGAGGAGATGTCATGGTCTAATCCTGCTTTTCTAACTGACTGTGGTCCTGAAAAATAAATGAATTTACTACAGGCAGATAACATAACATTACTGTTTTCAGAAAGAACAGCACACACTCAGACAACTTCCTTGTAGTTCTCTTGACTCTTTCCTCCATGGAAAGAAAAAAAATTACCTAGAAAGTTAATGCTGATTTCACCTAATCTGCGCTAGGAGATTGAGTCATAAAAGCAAGAATAGTCCTGGAGGCAGAAATTATTGTAAAACCGTGCTAAAGACAAATGCTCCTCCTTGGATGAGGTGATATAAGTTTCTAACAACCAAAAACTAGGTAGCACAGTGAGCAGGGAAGCTACTCATGTCAGGGTACCATAGTCTTCATACAGTAGAAGCCTGCTAGTGGGCAGACCACAGGCTAAAGCAAATTCCATTCATGGCATTAACAAAAGAGTTTGTGTAGAAGGAAATAAATAACCCACTATATCCTATTTTCATATAGAAAATCCTTCAGGTGATTTAACTAGGACCACAGGCTCCATGTGGGCGGGTTCAGGGGGATTGCTCCATCTTTTCCATCCACTTTCACTGTGAATCTGAACCAAAATATTTAAATCAAACCCAATAAAAATGAGAGAGTTCTGGAGAAGATAAAACATTTTAAGCTGCTTCTAAAAACAGTTCATGGAATTCTTTAGCTTAGTCCTACTTATGCAAAAGCAGGGGAAGAGTGCATTAATCAAAGCCATGTGGGAACTATGCAACATTATAGATGGGAGAGATTAAAACAAATATAAAAAGAAAAAGAGAGAGAGCCAACAATGTAGAAAGATTTGAGGAGGCTCAGAAAGTGGATCAGAGAGACTGGGGGACTGAAATCATGGCCAAGAGAACAACAGGGGAGCCAAAGGACAAACTGGAGAAGGGAAAGGAGAAACAGAAGGCAAACTCTGCAACTCAGTACCATGTCAAAACACAGCTAAGAAATTACAAGGAAGACCTGGAGAAAAACAGTACCAACAGAAATTCAAGGTATACTCTGAGAACAGCCAGCACTACTGCTGGATACCTACAGGCTGATTTCTCTCTAGACATAAGGAAAAAAAATCTCTGACTAACTCTTAGACTTACCTGAATGTCGCCAGTGTTTGCTGACTTTTAGGCCTTCAACCTCACAATTATATTTTAAATGGTATTTTCTAGTATAAAAGATTTTTTTCTGTTTCAATGATTGACATTTTATAGGCTTAATATAATTTATTAATTTTTTGTCAGTTTGCATAGTAAATCCTCAATATGGATCTATTTAAAAGTAGATTAAATTTATGAATTATAACTTTGTTCTTTTGGTATAGCAAAATCTCCTTTTAAATTAGTATGGTTTTTTTAATTTAAAAAACCTTCTTTCCTGTTAGAAATCTTATCCTCTGTTTGGATTTTTTCTTAAGACAGTTCAGGATAATTTTCATAAAAAATAATAGTCAAAGTCAAATCCTGAAGTTATATTGAAGTATCTTGCAGCTATCATTTCCAAAAACTGTTATTTTACAGAGATAAGAATTTTTAATTTTTTTACTTAGTCTCCTGCTCTCCATGCTCTATTGAGCTCAGGTGTCACAGTTCAGTAAGAACTAAATTGCTGGATTTTTTTTTTCCTTACACATTTTGCTTTGTTTCAGGCTGTGCTCATATTTATCTATACCTCTTCTTAAATTCTTGCTATTATATAATATCTACAGGACCCTATGAACTAGAAAGTGGTTTTTTCCATGATGTGTGCTTTTTCCACATTTCTGGATACTTGTAACCTTTGAAAACATGATTTCTTAATACTACCTTTTGTTTTGCTGAGTATAATACATAATGTGAGATAACATCAAAGAATTCCAAGGGAAGCAGCCTTTTCTTGCACATGTGGGTAGGTGCTTAGCAGAATCAATATTCATTTTTAATCTCTTACTACATGTGCTGAATCATTAATGCCATATTTCCAAACATGCAGTTGCCAATGTTTTGTTTGGGTTTTTTTTTAAAGTGTTTCCAGAAAGCTTTTTCACTGCTTTCTTTGGCTGTGGAAGGCTCATTTTCTTAGTCAACCTCAACAAAAATGGAGATAGAAAATCAACATCTGTCAGTATTAGTGTTTAGAGTAAATTGTTTGATCATGAAAAAACTAAACAACTGTCTTGAAATTACCAGCCCTTTTATTTTCTTTTGAGGAAACTTAGTAGTGCTTTAATAATAATAATAATAATAATAATTTTTTTTCTACATTCAGTGTTCTGGGGTTCCCCGTGTTCTCTTTAGCTGCAAAGTTTTCAAAACAGTACTGCCTGGGTACTGCATTCAATGGCTGCATTCTGCAAGGGATAGTGGGCATTAAATGATTGACATCACCATTAAATTTTCATTCAGCTACTTGTATTTTGTGGAGTCTTATAAGATATATTGCAGAATGCCTCTGTAGGTCTCAGGAATCTTTGCAAAGACTAAACAAATTCAGGAGGAGTAGTTAAACCATTGATATATGGCTACAGCAGGAGTAAGTACAACACTAAAATTAACCTCATATGCAAGATTTATGGATCCAACATGAATTCTTCTTCCAATTAGCTGAAATATTCAACCTCAGTATAAATAGCCTTCAAGGCAGGAGTAAGGATGCACTGATTAACATAGTAAACAATCTTGCTTATCAGTTAATAAAAAAAACAACCAAAAAATCCTATATTTAGTGCTCTGCTGGCAGACAGTCAAGCCCCAAATAAACAACTGCTGTGTTAAGATCTAAAAAGACTGAGGATGTTCTGAGTTGTAGATGGAAATTTCTGAGAAAAGGTTGGGTTTATTACAAAAGAAATTAAAAGTCACACGATTTTCAGATACAGAAGCCAAGATGTTATATAATTACAGTATTTTGTAATAACCTTCTGGCTGGGGGAAGGTGCCTTGTTTTCAGTTTCATTGTTTGTTTTAATTATATATTGAAAGTTCATTTATTATGCATGAAAGCTAGCAAGGATAGAGACCTATCCTACTGTTCATAGTAATTGTGTCTTGAACAGCATGAAATATGGGAGACAAATGTTGTAAAATATTAGAGATTAATTTTAACTTCTCCATTGTATGTTTTATTTCCCATCATCTGTAAATGTTGTGTTGACTGAGGCAGAAAATCTATCTGTCATAGAATACTATAGTTTCATCATCTATGGTTTTTAATGTGCTACACAACATCCCATTTTGCAGATCTGAGTTAAGGTGCCAGTTTCCCATGAAGTTTGCACAATGCAGGCACAATTTCTTTTCAAATACATGGATTTTCCAGGATATCATTACAATCAAATGCAGTACTATGACATTTAACTATGTTGTGCATCTGGATCCTTGCTGTTTGAGAAAACAGAATAAAAATGTGAGGAAGTTGCATAGCATAATCTTATTAGTTTATGAATAAATCTTTGAATATACTGATTATTGCCTCTTGCAATGAAGATTTGTAGTTAAAATTTCCAATGGCAGCTAAAACTGATGGCATTTCTAATATAAAGCTGTAATTTAAGAAAGTATCAAATCCTCATTTAATTCCCATGATATAAACTTCAATAACTGAAAGAGAATTTTGTAAGTTCCATTGATTTATTTTGTTCATCCAACAAAGTTTGGTATTTTCTAGGGAGGGAAAAAACACAGCATAATTTTGTGCTTTAAAAGTCTTTTAATGAAAAATAAGTATTAGAAAGAAGCTGCTTTCAATGTCTATTTCATTATTCAGAAAGGAAAAGCGAGGCTTACTTTTTAACTCATAAATGAGCTCTTAATAATTTTTGGTGAAGACTGTGTGAAAAATCCTGACAGAGGCATTGTATCAAAAAGAAGTTGTGAGGGTAGGGGGGAATCTCTTCATATCTCTTTGTTTAAAGATCACTTATTTCTTCTATACTATGTCCAGTTAAAGATAAAAGATAATGAACATTTCTTTTTCAAGAACTGCTGCTGTCATTTTCCATGTGTAGCTTTAAAATCTGCATTTTACTCTTCTATTTTTTAATTCTTCTAACTTTTACATTATTTTGCATAATATTTGTTTCAATAATTGAAAAGAGCAATAAAAGATCTGTTTTCTATCCAACAATATTCTCAAACTTAATTTTCTCAAAAATTTTAAAATAGCATTTTCTACTTCAGAGAACAGTTATAAAGCACTGAGGCCTATATCTTAGGAAGCTGAGCACACAGTTGTGTTGTGGTAAAGTCTAGTTTTTCAAAGGCAATGGACTTTTCTACTCAAAAATCTCAACTTTTTTGTACCAATTCACCAACTTAAAAAATTTTATTTAATGATAGTCAGATTAGTCTTAACACTTTAACTTGGTGTCTAAATACAATAGTATCTCAAAGGCAGCTATTGGTACTGCCAATCTTTATAAAGATCATGTGAAATTTCACCCAGCTTTTCTCTATGTTTCCTGTTTTCAGTTATTCCTTGCAGAGTTTTAATGTAAGGTCTGACAAATTATTTATGTAAAATCTGCAGCTGAAGGAAAAGACGTAAACTGAAAAACATTGAACATTACTGAGTGTAAACATGTCTCTGTAACAATAACTTAACAAATTCCAATTCTTAAAGCGTGAAACAGATTCTTGACATGAGTTATAAACACCAGACTTGCATTTAGTATTTTTGAGACCCTGCAAAGAAAAAATAAGATCAAACATTTAACAATATGATATGACTTTCCCCCCCTAGATTATTCTCACATTTGAATTCTAACCATATGCAATAGTGAGGAACTTTATGAAAGACCTCATGCATGTTTGTGGGCTGGGGAAGCACACCTTGTATTTGAAAACAATAAGTCAATGAAAGTCTAACTAAAGTCTTAGTATGCTAATCAAAAAGTGAATATAGATTGTTACCGGGCTTGTAAGGGTCTTTCAGGGGTGAGAAGAGAGACGAGAATCTTGATCTCATGATCAGTAGGGTGGATTTATTATTTTATGATATAAGTTACATTAAGGCTATACTAAAAGGAATAGAGAGAAAAGTTCAGAAGCTCCTAAGCTAAGAACAGAATAGAAATGAATCCACAACGGAGCTCTCTCTGATTCTGTCCCAGAGAGAGCTTCTCTTTGATTGGCCCTTAATTGTGAACATGGCCCAATCACAGGCGCACCTGTTGCATTCCACAGCAGCAGGTAACCATTGCTTACATTCTCTTTCTGGGGCCTCAGCTTCCCAGAAGAGGGAAAAATCCTAAAGAAAGGATTTTCCACAAAAGATGTCTGTGACAATAGATCAGTTAAGAAATACACTAGCACTTAGAGTCCAAAATATTCAGTTACAGACTATTGCAAATTAAGTACGTTAAACCTGTTGCACACAAGCATTGTAGTATCTACGATTTTTTCTGAGGTTATGCTTCACTTTGTCAGTGGATTGTTTGGCAAGTCATAAGAATCCAAACCTATTTTGAAACTACTTTTCCTAGTGTGGGTATTTTCACCTTGTTAAAAGGTGTCATTGAGGTTATTCAGTACATTTTTTAACAGCCAGCTTCCTTTACTCACAAATTTTTTAGTGATTTTTTCAGCATGTTGTGTTACATCTACATTTTACACATGCTAGAGAGTTTTCATTGCTCTCTCTGTTATTTGCAAAAGGTAGTTCTATTCTGTTCCCAAGGTTAGTAAATACTAATTGACTGTTTCTGAGTAGAGTTTATAGCTTTGGAACATCTGGTATCACCTTGTGCTTGCAGTTTCAAGGCTTCTGATACCATCTTGCTTGGGAGGGCCTGTTATAAACCATTATTTGACTTCACAAGCCTAGGTAATGTTTTATTAGTACAAGATAGTCAAAGATACAGCTCAGTTTTAGAGCCATTAATAGCTGCCTCCACAAAAATGATGATTGATGAGGAGATGTGTATGCATGTCCATAGATGCACTATACTTCTGAAGCTACCTGTTATTAATATCTATTAGTTTTGGCATACCTCTCTGAATCTATCAAAATTGCTTCTTAACACTACTCAGCTAGATTTCCAGTACTTAACTCTTTCATGCTCCTAGCTTGCAATGTCTAAAATCTCACATTGCCAGGTCAGCTCTGTATATTGCTGAAACTGAACATATAGTTTTTCCATTTGAGATGGAAAATCACAAGAAAAGTAAGGTGTCATAGAAACTTTGTAGTTACGAATAAGTCCAGAATGCTTCTGGTGAACAAAGTTAATTCTACAGTCAAGGTAGTCCTTAAAAAGATTCACTTTTGCTTTCTTCCAGGAGTTACACTTTTGTTCCACTTCTATAATTTTTCTTAAAAGGAATACAAGTTTGTCACATACAGATCAAATGTAGATTAGTGAGATTAAGCAGCTGCTGTAATTTTTGTAATGAAAGTTTTGAAGTACCCTCTGTTTCTGTTTCTTTAGCTGAAGGTCTCTGAACAGTTACTTGAGCTCCTTCAAAAGTATTAATGGCTGATGGAGACTGTACAGAAGGACATATGGAGGGAAAAAGATCTGTTGTTTGCATCCCTACTCTTCTGTCTTATTGTAAGATCATTTTTCACAGTTTCTCCTATAATTTCTCTCTCTCCCTTTATTTTCTGACTTCCAGAAGCTATACTCAAGAGTGGGAGAGAAGAAAGTATGAGAAAGTGCAGGAATACTGAATGTAGTTCATTATGATTAAAATTCAATAGAAAATTGAAGGTAATATTACAACTTAATTTTCAAATCTTTCTTTAAGGATTAAAAAAGGATTTTTTTTTAAAGTGTAGTTCATACTTGTTTCCTAAAAGAGGTAACTTTGAGGATTTCATTGATTAAATAAATTATTCAATAAAAACATATTATGCATATATCTGATGTCAATATATATATATAAATTGTTTGTCTTCAGTATGATTTTTCATGTTGAATTACAACTCAGTCGGCATTATTTGAAACAGTCAAAATACCTGTGAAGGGTTCTGAATCTATGAAATAGAATTATATTCACTCAGTTGAGCTGTGCATTTTTCTCTCTTTTTGATGAATGAGAGCTATTTTGACTTTTCATTCCAATTTTAAATTTTGATATTTTTATGAAACAGGAACTCTGTATTTCACCTGTTGTCTAGAGGCTTGCAGTCAGTAGGATGAACAGCAGTTGCAGGAGAAACATTAGAGGACACGTTTCCTGTTCCCCAAATCAAAATGAAATTGTCAAAAGTGCCCCAAGAGAACAAATTGCAGACAAAGGAGTAAAGAATCTACTGGTGGGAGTGGAATTTCCCTTTTTTTACTAGTGATTTTGTCACAGCTGGGTGAGTCAAAGTGAAATGAATTAATTTCAGTGTCAGCCTTCATTTTCTAATTATTACCATGTTGCTGAACACATCTTTTACTCCTAATGTAATCATTAAGAAGACTCTTCATCCCCCCACACTAAACAATATTCACTAAATCAGGAGCAGATATTTCCTGTTATTTAAATGGATCATATACTTCTCAGCTAAAGTATTTTGAAGTGGAACAAAATCACAGTTTTTAAACAAAACATGAAATTAATCATGCAACAAGGGAACTGTCACATTTATAGGACAAGTTCCTTCTACTAAGGATGGGATAACTCAAGAACTATTTCTCACCTTGAAGCATAATACAAGAAAAGGAAATGATTTTTTGTTATTAACATATGCTAAAGGTAATTTTATTTAATATATTTTCAATTTATGTGGGAATATGCAAACAACTCCAGATTAATTTGATGGATGTTTTCCTTTTCTACCAGAAAGTTGATACTAGAAAGTTCATGCTAGATATTCACTGTCATCAGACAATGAATGATTGTTCCTTATTTCCATTCTCTGAGGAAATTTTGATTTTAAAGACCAGAACCATCAGAACCCTTTTACAGGTTTAATAGGTCTAGTGTACTTAATTGTCTTATACATCATACATAGAGATTGTACAAGTATGAAAACTTTTCCTTAAGATTAAAAATATTTAACTCATAAATCAGGAGGTAAATCAGGCAATATGGTTGTAGGAATAGTAGTTTTGATTATACCTGCCTCAGAGTTTCTGATTTTCAATGAGCAAGTGCTGACTTATGCTGACTTTAGATCTTCACTGCATAACTTTGCTACAGAACATCCAGTAGTGTAATTTTCTTTCTGCAAGTTGTCCGTGCACCCAATTTGTTGCTTCAAAGTTAAGTTAATTCATTAAAGAATTGAATAAAATATTCAATATCTCAGTTCCCTCCATGCAGAAAACCAACTTAAAATAACCAACTGGATATTTTTTACTCTTATTAATTGAGAGTGCATCTGTCTTCTAGATGCTGTAAACTGTAGATGCAGTTATATCAGTATATTTTAAATACCTCTATCTCTTCTCCTCTCACTGCCTTTTTCTTTCTGTTTCCAGATTCATCATCAAATGAAAGAAAAGAAAGTGAATTTCATGGATCTTTCAACGTACCAGTGTTCAAATATTTTGATCACTAGAGAAGATCCACTTCCCTGATGTCAGTTTTGAGTCCTAGAAAAAAATAGAAAATCTATCACGGCTTACTTGGAAAAGCAGAAATATTGTTAATGAAGAATTATATTTAATAAAGCAGGCTTATAAACAAGATTATTTCCCTTAATTTTAGGTTATTCTCTCTTTCTGAAATCAACTTTTGTGCTAATAATGTCAAAACTTGCAAAATTTCCCTGCTATTGCGGTATATTTAAATAAAATAATAAGAATATTGTACATCAAAATATTGTTTAAGAACACAATAATATGGAATTCCAATTTCTTAACTCATTTTTTAAATCAATCGCATGCAAAAGTTGGCTCCGTGGTACTCAGTAAGGTTTCTTTCTCAGGTCTATGGCACAATTAAAAGAAAGCCTGACTAACCTTGCCAACAGGACCATGGACAGTGCCCAACTGGCTGCAATGACTTTAAATGACTACCACTTGGTCACCTATATCAGTAAAATTAGTAAAAAGGCATAGAATTTAATATATAAAATATAAAACTTTATATTATAACTAATACTGGCAATTTGTAATGGCAGCATGCGCCTCCATGTAATCTGATATTTTTAACCGTAAATGTCTTTAAAAAGAGTTACTTTTCTTTTGAGTAGCTGATATAACAGCAGTCTAAATAGTGTCTCTTTATTTTGTGCTGCAGAGCAACAGTTCAGATTATGAGGACCACTGCCTATAAAAGCTTATGAAGACCTCCACTGTGTGCAGTGTTGTGGGGAGCTCCAGGGCTCTCTAGCTGTTATTTTACACAAACAAGGATAAAAATGAAAAAAATATTGTCCCCTCATATGCTTTGTAGAGAGAAATATTATATGCAACAGATATATAAACTTTATCAAATTATCAAGTACATATTCAGTACATCAAGACTCCTTTGTCTAAGGGTTATGTTCCATCTAAGGAAAGCTTTATTGCAGAACATGCAATAAATTGCATTAGTGATATCACTGGGATGATTTGCAGTGTAAAATACTGTTCATTCTGAATAAAGATGACAGTCTGGCTCAAACAGGATTAAATGAAGAGTGAGAGTAAAAAATAAAAGGCAATGACTTCAAATTACAGCACTAGAATGAAACCCTGAACTAGCTCCTACAAAACTATTTACGAGTTTCAGCTGTTCTCATGCTGAGGACATAAACAATCCTTGTTTGCTGATGCTTAAATGTCTTTAAGAGAGAACTGTAACCACAAAATCTTTCCATGTAACTGAAATCTCTAATTGCTCTTTGATCTATGAATAGCTTACTCATTTCCTTTATTAATGTATTTTGGCCAGAGTCCCCAGCTGAAACAGACCAGTTTAATAAATGTCTATAAAGAACTGCACAGCATTTGTATGTACCATGAGATACAATTTGACCATCAATCGACCATTAATGACGAGTGTTCAGAAGAAGAAAAAATCAAAACCAACAAAGTTGGTGGTAAATTTGTTCACTTCATTAGGCAATCTTCATTGCCCATTATCTCAGGAGACAACTTTGCATTTCTGCTTTAAGAAACATCCTGCCAGAGTAGTGGTGTTGTCTGCTTCTAAAGCTTGAAAAGAGACTGCCCTGGTGCAGTTTCTGCAGTTCCATACAATTTTTCTCTAGCTGTTTATTTATGTATGGAGGCAGTATCAGCCCCTTTGACAAGGAATGCACAGCTGTAAAATGAGATTTTAGAAAACTAAGCCTTAGATTATCAGAAGATTGACTCTGGGAACACAGCCCAAGATCTGTAGTTCCTGTGTGACCATGATGGCTGTGGGGTTATGGATCACCTTCCTGTTTTCTGGTTTCTGTGTACTTTCAGGATGGCATCAATCTCACCTTTAGAATTATAAAAACAGGCATATAATTAAAGCTAGATGTTGAGTCAGGTTAAAATTAGTTTATATAAGATATTTCATTTTCAAAAATTTAACATGCACTATTATAATAAAAATAAAATGCAAACGTAACAGTTAAGTCTTAAAATAAAATTTAAAAGTATTGAGTAAAATTTACATGAATCCTAATTTTATTAAATCTGTTTAGAAACAGTAGTAGCTTCCATCTTTAGATTTTCATTGTCAATTGGAGTCAAAAATTTATCTCCTGCTGTTACCTAGGATAAAGGAATTGTGCAGCCTTCTTTATTATTCTTCCAAGTTGAATTTCCAGTGGACTTTTTAAATTTTAAAATAGAGATACTGAAAATAAGGCACACATTCAGACAGAACTCACTTTAGCTACTGTGGTGGATTGGCTCTGGCTGAACACCGGGTGCCCACCAAAGCCTCCCTATTGTTTCTCTGCTCAGCTGGAAAAGGGGGAGAAAACTCAAAAAAGACTTGTCAAGCAAAATGAGTGTTGGGAGAGATGACTCCCCAATTACCATCTTGGGCAAAAGAGAATTGACTTGAAGAAATTAGTTTAATTTATTGCCAATCAAATTAGAGTAGGGAAATGAGAAACTAATCCAAATCTTAAAAGCATCTTCCCGCCCCCTCTCCCTTGTTCCTGGGGTTGACTTTTCTCCTGAATTCTCTGCCTCATCCCTGCCAGCAGCACAGGGAGACAGGGAATGAGGGCTGGGGTCAGTTCATTTTGTATTGTCTGTGCTGCACCTTCATCCGCAGGGAGAGGACTCCTCACATTCCAGCAAGGGTCCCTCCCATGTGAGACAGTTCTCCATGAACTGCTCCATCATGAGTCCTTCCCACTGGCTGCAGTTCTTCATGAGCTGCTCCAGTGTGGGTCCTTTCCACAGGGTGCAGAGTCTCAGGAATGAGTCCCAGGTCCTGCCAGCAAATGCGTGGGCTCTCTTTTCCATGGGTCCACGGGTCCTGTCAGGAGCTGGTCCAGCCCAGGCGTCCCACAGGGTGGCAGCCTCCTTTGGGGATCCACCTGCCCAAGCATGAGACCCTCCATGGTGGAAATCTGCTTCAAAATGGAGGTTCTCTGATGGGATCAGCCTTACCCAGTGGCAGGTCCATCTTGGAACAGGGTGGCATTGGTCCCATCCAACAGAAGGGAAGCTCTAGCAGTTTCTCACAGGAGCCACCCCTGCAGCCCAACCCAAAACCAAACCTTGCCATGCAAACTCAATAAAATTATCTTTGTGATGTAACTGAGATATTGTTTGCCATTAGTAATTTTGAGCCCAGTCCCATTCTCATGGATGTCAATGTTACAGAAGCATTTCCTTTAATAGAGTAATATTTTTTCCCTTAAAAATAGAGAAGAAAAAATATTGAGGAGTACATATATGGACCACTTATGTAGTCATTCTTCTTTCCCAGTGTCAATGTGTTTTGAAGTATGAGTTAAGATGATTTTGCTGTTTAAAAAGACCCTGACATAACTTAATTAAGCAGTGAGCACTGGCAGTCTAATCCTGTATTTATAGTTTCTAGTTATGATGTAAATCCTAACAGTGTTTTATAGTTATTGGCCCAAAAAAATTTCCAGATCAGAGAATCTACCACTGTAAGGAACAAAAAAGTTTCACCGATGGTTCAGATATCATAGATAGCCAAAGGAAAACCAGATATTTCCTTTTTCGTATTGCAGTGCAAGAAAATGTGAATTCCAGTTTGAAAATATCTGAGAAATATTACCATTTTATTTTACATAAGAAATAACCATATTCATCCCAATATGAGTATCCCATTTCATTGCAACATTATGCAATTCACCACAATGAACAATGAATCAAAATTAATTTTTTTATTAATTATTATACCAATTTGTTTTACTAAAAAGATAAAATTGTAAAAAAATCAGTAGGCATAGCTGTCTACTGGGGTTCAACTGCAACAGTCACCTTAATTGATAATTGGTAGCTGTGGGTTAATCAGTCAGTAATCTTATGTTCTCTAAGTAACAATAAAACAAATTTGAGAGGCTGAGGACATCTGAGAAGTCCACAAAGTGGCTGAATGATGTTGCACTGGATGAACAGAGACATTCTGGACTGGCAGAGGAATGTACAGGATAACCTCAAGCTCTCATGTTTAGGCAATGAAACGCTAAACATTGAATTTAGAAATCCCAAGACCGGCACAGAAGTAAGAGGACTAAATGAGAATAACATATGTTGAGTGTAAGGAATTTAACAAAGCTGTTTACTGCAAATACTGAACAGATTGGAAACAGAAAGAGATTAATACCCAAATCTTCACCAAAAATCCTCATTCAATCATGTATATTTAAGGCAATCTTGTCATACGAATGGAATGTAATAAAATAATGGATGAACATTTAATTATTCTATGCTCCCTGTCAGAACTTGTTTTAGTACTCAGTCTAGTGGCATGTCTTAAGAAATATCAGCTGAATTGAAAAAATAATTAAATTAGAGGATTTAGACATAAGCCTGGAGTCTTCCAAGCTCTGAATACATGTAAAGAGTCCTCATTTTCTGGACTGGACACATATGTCTGTATATTGCTGCTTGAAAGATAGTGACTATAGGAAAATCAAATGTGCTGCAAATGTGAGAAAAAATTTTACTAAGCCAGGGACAGTGATATACTATCTACGTATCATTCTTTTTATTATTTGAACTTCTTAAAAAGTAAAAATTTTGCTTTAACTTTGATTATGACATCTTTTGAAACTAATTATTATTTTCCATTTTAATCCCCATTATTCTTTAAATGGCCTCAATAAATGGCAATGAAGATTCTATTTTTGTTATCCATATTTTTGCTGAGCCACATCTAGTCGAGCTCCTGTAAATTTTGCAAATGTGTGTGAACTAGAAATCACTGCTGAATTTAGGCTAATATCTATCTAGAAGTCAATGTGATAATGCAGGCAATCCAAATAAAAATCATGGTAAGAAAGTCGTTATAGTCTGCAATTCATGTAATGGATTTCACAATGTCTGTTGGAAATGAAGAGTTTTTGCCTTCTACACAGTTTTATAATTGCTCTTACAAAAATAAAATAGCAATGATGATATGAACATAAGAGACAGTTCATGGTTATAGGACCTGCCTGCATTTCCTTCCTCTTTCTGGTTGCTGCATTTATTCCTCACGTTTGCCTTTTTCTGCACAATTGTCTTAATGTATTATTGTAGAATTCTTCCATGTAATTTTAGCATTTTTTATTAACTTGCAGTCCCAAGAGTGTTACCTTTTGCAATATAACTGTGCTAGAAAGAGGCAAGGCTGCCCAGAGCTGCCTGACCTGCTCAGCAGCATCAGAGGCTGTTGTGCACACACCTCTTAGCAAGTATTTAAGCATATGACAAAGCTTGGAAGTGGAGACTTAAGCAGTTCAGAGGCTCAGATATTCACAGAAGGTAGATCTTTACAGAATTAAATGAACCTCTTAAAGGCATATTCAGCTGGGATGGTCATGGTCCTTTTATCGTGCATACATAGCCATGCTACTTAAAATCTAGTCCTTCATAATGATGGGGTGGTTCTTTCAAGTACTTCAGCCTTTTACCTCTTGAATTCAGCTCTTCTCTAGTCTCTACAGGACATAAACATACCTAATGCCTGGAACTTTCTTTCTCATCACAGTATTTCACAAAAGTACAGTTTTTCTGGCTGACATGTATTCAGAAAAAGCTTAAAGGGGAAAACTTTAAATCTTAGACCAAACATTTGAACCTGAGTTTAATTAGGACAAAACAATGGTTTGGAGCACTTCTAAAGGATTTTGATGCGACCTAGACCTCAGTCTAGCATTTGGTGAGTTTAACATGAATCTTTGCAGCAGCCATGTGATGGCCAAAGGTAAGGGAAAGCACAGACAAGCCCATGAAGATGTGTTATCAGGGCCTTTTCATTGCAAGTGTTGATCTCTATGAAGTGAATTAACTCCTGAGGATACATTCTTGCTTCAAAATAAATATGTTTGACAGCTTTCAGCAACTCAAACCTCCAGGTCCCTCCCAACATAATTGGATTGTGTTTTCAAAGTGTTTCTTCCTTTATCCTGGATTGAAGCAAGCAAGCTCTTTCTTAATTATACGCTTTAATGCTTGTTGAGAGCTGAAGGATAGGAGCAAATAAGCTAAATCTCACCAGATCAAAGTGCTTTTACACAGTACAATACTTTGCCCAGCAGCAAGAGACTTATCAAACATTGACCTCTTCACAAAGGCATTTAGCCTCATGGTTGGCCTTCTAACAGTTATTTGTGATCTCTTCCCCTGTTTGCCACAATTCATTTCTCTACTGCTGGAGAATGGTTCATAGCAGATTATAAACTAAACAGTTCACTTAGTGCAGTAGTCACAACTGCTGCAGAAATTCTTGTAATACTTCCAACAAATCCCTTAGAATTGACTTATTTTCTCCTTTTTTTTTTTTTTTTTGTTTTCTTCTGGCTTTCATTGCATAGCATTCAAAGCCTTGTATTCACTATTAAAATCTAAAAGACTGAAGCAGAATTTCTCGCACTGTAGCAGTCAAATTTCTAGTGTCAGTGAATAAGTTATTCAGAGTTTATCTAACTTGAGACAGTTTTCAATTTTTTACTGCACTACTTTGGATTTATCCAATTATATGAAATGCTTACGCTTGGACTTCACTCCTTTTGTTCCTCATCTCCAGTTTTATATCTTTGGAAGTATTTATTTTTTCTTGCTTCCTCTATGTTCTTTGTAGTTTCACTTTTGAGAATGAATGTAACATGTATTTTTGTTTTGAAACAAAGTCCAAAGGAAACATTCTAAAATATTTCCCTCAAATTTTGTGATTTATGCATACACTTTCCTTTCCTTTGTCCTTGTATGTCTCCTTTATTCTTCCCATCTTATCTGTCTTTTCTCATACTTTTTGATTAATTTAAGCGTATGCTCTATCACAACAAATCACTGTTGATTACTAGCAGTGTCTCCTTCCATATTTATATGTAAGACTGAGTCCATGTAGAATAAAGCCTTCTCTGCCTATTTCACCTCTCTTTGGACCTCCCTAATGGACTCCATGTTTCACAGCACGCACCAGACTAGTCTTCCACTAGTTACCCTAAAATCCTGCAAGGTGTCCTCCTTCCTTCTAGTCCTCTATCCAGTTTTCCTGTCTGCAGCAGCAAGAGCATGACCCTTTAACTTTGTAAGTAATTTGTCCTAGAAAAAGCAGCATTTATTATTTCTTAAGCTGAAATGAAGCAGAGAAGGGACACTGCTAAATGTAGATTTTCTATTAACTTTTGTCCCATCCAATTTTCAAAAGATGACTTCAGAACCATACATCTGGAGGGCAAAATTTTAGTGAACTGAATGCATGCCCAGAGACACAATGACATTTTCAAGTGATCTCCATTAATTTATTCCTGTGACAGTAAACAGCGTGAGTTGCACAAGTCTGTACCATTATTGTACGTTATCATTTCTAGCGGATAAAGAATGAACAGGGGGAATAAATTTGCTCTGCATTTCTTCATGTAATAACTAGAGCTCTATCAAAGCATTTGCAACTTAGGAATGATCTAGCTTCTAAGGTTTTTATCTGTTCCATAACTCTAGTAAATGACCAGTGTGAACAGAGAGCTTCCCTGGGCAGTGAGATCCAGATTTTGGAAGTTTTCTTGGCAGCTCCTGTGAAAAAGAGCTCCAGAGAAAAGAAAGATGCCTGCCTACCTTCATATTCAGGATGATGTTCCTAGGGAATTTTGGCCAGTGTTGTGGTGCTTTGTCTTTTCTTTCTTTTACAGAAATTTTTAACTTCCACTGTTAGCTATCGCTGTTTTATAAAACTTCTTGATGGACCACCAAGTAATAATAAAAAACCTGATCCTTTCAAGTTATTGTCTAAACAGTAATTAAGGGCATGGAAGATTCAACTTTTGAAAGTGATTTTAAGTGAAAATGATACAATTTTAAATCTGATTTTCATATTACATCCTTTAATATGGGCCATTGCCAAATCCAGACTAAGAAACTGATTTGCTACTCTAGGTCTCTTTAACAGATGGATAGCAGTGTTTGTACAATTAGATAATGTTAAGCTAATGCTCTATTTTACTTTTTTTTCACAAAGGTAAAATTTTCTACTAACTTCTAGATTTTAAAAAATTCCTATATAACGATAAAAATACATGTTTTTTTCCTTTAGATCATTCATTTGATAGTACTTTTTCTTGAAAATCCATCATTCTATGAATTGCATGTCATAAAATGCATAGTAAGGAGTTAAAACACATGTACAAGCCTTACCAAAAAAACAAGTCGTAGGTTTTGTTACAAACAACACACTTCTATTTTTCTACTAAATTTAGCGCCATGTTTAGAAAATACCTTCAAAGGAGATAGATTGTTTTACTCTACTAAATTGAAGTATCAAAGTTTGAAAAAAAAAAGGTAAATTTTATTTTATTAAAGCAAAACCCAAAATTAAATTGCAAAAATAAGACCTAAGAACATGTGTTATCTGAAACAGTTTACAATTCCTTAATTTCAGCTTTTAATCCCTTAAAAATATTAGTGAATAAAAGGAGCTTGAAAATTAGTGGAAAAGCAACACTGGGTGTTGTATGGAAAATACCTTTTTATCTATAACTTTCAGCATGTTGAATCTGAAGTCTCTTACCATTCAGAACTCCTGTGCATCATAAAAATGGAGTCAATAAGCAGTTTTGTTAATAATGAAAGAAAGAAAGAAAGAAAGAAAGAAAGAAAGAAAAAGAAAGAAAGAAACAGAAAGTGTTGATGTAAATTTTAACTTCAATTTTAAAGTAGGAAATTCTCATAAAATAAAATCACATACACACGGCCAAATATTTCAATGAATTCTAAATTTCTAGATGGTGTCATAATTTGAGGAAAAGGTACAAAATAGCTGCTGAAATTAAGCATTTTTTAATACTGGTTTTAATCCCTTTTCTGTTTGAAGACAGATGGTGTATGGGGGTGTATATCTACCTGCACAAATACTTTTAATAAACTTTGTTGATATAGAACAATAGAAGCTATCATGTTGATATTGAGTCATTCAAAATTTGAGCCCTTAAAGATTTGAATTAAACTTTGCAGGTTTTTTTAATTGTTAATCAGTAAGTATAGCTGTATGGTAATGATTAAACAATTATATTGTGGACATTGTATGGGTGGCTAATGTTTTATTTTAAAGAAAAGGGAAGACAATCGAGGATGATCAGGCTGCCTGGATTATAGTTAACTGGAGTAAAGTCAGCAGAACCAAGAAGTAATTGGTGGAAAGACAATTTCAGCAGTGGGGGATTGTGACCATTGATTTATTGATCACCTACTCAAAGCAGATTACAGAATCAAATGGAGGGAAGACCTGCACATGCAAGCTAATTTGCATGAGAAGCAAGTGATATAACTTGATGCGTTTATTTATCAAAATATATAAATAGTGTTAAGTTTTGATGAATGGTGAGCTGGCCTTTTATGGGCTTCCACCAAGGTCCTTAGCTTGCTCAAACTAGAATACAAAGCAGAAATATCTCACCTCAGTGTGGGCAATGCACACCCAGTAATGAGCCCTCATTCTGGACAACCAACCAAAACTTGGCTGCACATGTAAAAGGACACATGTAAAATACAGTTATCTGGCAAAGTAACAGTAAGAAAGAGTAGCTGGGGCAATTATTCACAGAGTCAGAAAAAAACTGGGAGTTAAAACTGTTTGGATTTTTTTCTGTGACTTGGTTGTTCACAGTATTGACTACCAAGAAAATCACAGACTTCAACTTATTTTCTGAATGTAATAAGCAAAGACTATTGGGAATGAACTAAACAAAATTTTTTATTAAGTTTAATAAGTTAGTGATAACACTGATCCTATTTTTCTCCTACTTCAGTTCTTTATATTTGATCCACAGTTCTGAAAGTATTTTTTTATAAAATAATTTTCTGCAATGTTACAGCTTTAGTACAGATATCCACATATCTCCACTGGTGACAATATTAAATGCACATCATGAGTCTAGACAAAGAATGAAAAATATAAAACCAAGATGCAGGACAATTTGCATTTCTTTTACCTCAGCAAACAGAGAGAAATCAAAACACCCCAGTTTTGATATGTGACAATCACCTTCCCTCTTACCCATTTAGGATATTATTGAATGACACTATTGTAAGAATATGAACAGAATACCTTGTAGTGGAATTCCCAGTAAATACTATGTATCATGAATAAATGAAAAATGCATAGGAGATTTGCAAATAAAGACCCAAGTATAGTCACCTGGAGCAGACTTCAATCTACTTAAGGTAGGGAGCTGCTAGTTACTGTGTGCTTCCATTATAGCTGATGAAAGGAAATAAATACTTTCAGGACACCTAGACCTAGCTGACCTACTTTGGGATGAGTTACATTCCATGTTAGGATGTGTATCTTCAGCAGAAGGGGTGTAGGAGGATTTGCTCATACATCAATATTGGCATTAGCCTACATTTGATCAGATATTTAACTCTAGTTTGATCCTTGCTTTCACATTTCTAATAGTAAATTGCTTCAGAATGTCACTTTGAAAGTTACTAAATTTATCATAATTTTCTGGAAAATGAATTCATGCCAGTTTTTCCTTTTGCCATGATATATTTTGGATTATTTTTTTACATTGATTATATATCTTATATCTATCCTACCAAAACATTTTATTAACCTACTCCTATTTTCTTGGCCATAACTATTAATTAGATTACATAAGGTCTTCCTTACAGACCAGTAAATTCTGTTTAGTGACATCTAATATAGTGATGGAGGAAGAAAGAGATTAAAATTAATTTATGGACAGCATAAAAAATAAATGAATATTCTACTTTTTTTTTTAACCATGGAGAAGATATTAGGGGTGAGAGAAAAACAATTTGGTTAGTGGAGAAGAAAAAGGTAATTGAAACATCAGAAAGAAAGCTTGAGTTAAAAAAATAATTTTAAAAATTAGGTGGTAAGAAACCTATAAAATATCTCAGTCAAAGGAACTAGTATTTTCTATCATTTTATGCTGGAATGCGTCATATGTGAAACTGCCAACTCATCATAAGGAGGCCCTTGAAGGTGTTAACGTATAACAGATGGGAAAATACAGTATCTGCTTTTAAAAGGAAAGAAAATTGCAATCTAAATAAGTGTAAACTCAATGTCATATGAATCAATGGTATTGAGAGCTCTGGACAGACTTTTGAAGGGAAATATAATCAAATAAATGGAAGAACTTGGAAAATGGGATGGAATACAAAACATGTTTAACAAAGGTCATGCCTGATTAATTTGATATCTTTTTTGATAAGTGACTTTTGAGACAAGGGAAATGAGGTACATCTAATCAATCTGGACTCAGACTCTATGAATAATTGATTTTTCAGTTCAACTACTCATCTGAAAAAAAAATACCTGGAAGAAAGATAATAACAATAAAGATTAGAATAAATTGGTTAAAAACTATGGAAAAGGTAGCAATTTTAATAGCTAAATATGTACTTTCTGGAAGTCTGTGCATTCATATAAGGAAGAAAACCACTATTTTAAAATCATAATAGCAAGGAGTAAGTGAAGAAGGTAGCTATTTTCTGCCAAATCTAAGTAGGAACCAACAGCAGTGAGATCATATAAGGCCTGCTTCTTATAGAAAGCATTTCTTAAAAATAGCTTGTTTTATTTGATTAGATATTTTAAGAATTTTAGGAAAAAAGGACTTCAAAGAGAGTTTTAAAATCAGCCCAGTATAAGTTGGATTGTTTAAGTTGTTGCAGCTGACAACCATTTGCCAAGAAATGGTACTATTATTTCTCCAATACCTAAAATTGAGGAAGAATGCTATCTGAGCAAAACCAAAAACATAGATAAAAATCTTTATAGGAAATAATCAAAATAATCTGCTTTAATTGTTAAAGCCAAAGAAAAAAATCAAATTTAAAAAAGTATAGATTACAATTAAAAAGTAATATTACAAAAAATGTAAAATTTGGAAAAAGCTTCTCAGAGAAAACCTAGGAAAAATGGACAGCATTACAATTCCATTATTAGGAGCAGTAAATTGCTAGCTTAATAGAAGTATCATATGTTTTGAAACAATTTTTAAAGCATCAGATATCTCAAGTAATCCTTTCAGGAGAATGCTGTAGTTAGTCATAAGGCTCTACTATCATTTAGTTAGAAAAGGAAGACATTTATATCTTTTAGTTAGAAAAGGAAGAATTCTATGTCCTCACAAATCCCATCAAAAAGGTGACAGTAGTTGTTATCTTGAAGAAAGAAAACTCATTCAGGTGAGTTGGCTGTTAATTTTAAGAGGTGTCTTAGGCCCTATATCAATATGGTTATTTAAAATGTTCTTTAAAAAGGGAATGCTTCCTTACAGTGGAAAAGAAACAGGGATAATTCTTGTTCCCTGCATACATAATTAAAAACAATGGTTATAGGTTTCTGCCACAGTTTTGGCAAATGCATAAACAGGTTAATTATTTAGAAAGGTAAACACAGATCAGTTAGGATTTATTGTGGTTAGGCAAATTGCTGCTAATAAAATTAGGATGTCTGTGGTTTGAGTTACTGTCCCCATGAAGATAACATCTGATAGATTTTATTGTTCCTCAGAATGGAGAAAAACCCTTAGCCCAATGTAATGCAAGTATAAGTTGCTTCTATTTAAAGAATCCCACCATATTCTGGAGAAATACTAAGACCTGACATTCCTCCCTGTCAAGTTTAAGATCCTATATGACATTCAGGTTGAGGGTTTTTTTCAAATTTAGTGTCTTCAGGGACTTCAATGGAAATTCATTCAGTTCAGAAGTGGTTTTTAAAGAGCAGATATGCAAGGTTGCATAAGAAATAAGACTGGAGAATTATGCAAGAAATGTTACAGTGTCATGTACAGACATCCAAGATTAAATGTGTTACAATACACTGTATTGGTACCTCTTTTCAGAGAGATAAACTAGAAGTTTATTATTAGAACAAGGAAAATACTAAACTATTCTAAAAATGGGAAGGGAAGAACCAAAATAGAATGAACTTGAAGTAACAATATGTTCAACTGTAAATGGTCTAGAGGAATTAGATTTAAAAGTGCTGTCATCCAAAAACATACCATGATGACGAGAAATACATACTGTCTGATACAAAAAGGAGGGAAAATTTTATCACAATACTTAATTAAAATTAGATTGCTGCTAAAGAATTGTGTCCAAATGAAAACTCTTACCTGGCTACCATAGTAAATATGGATCTTTTATGAGGCTTGGAGCTGCAGAGTACTCAGCAGTTATTAGAGCTAAGATTAATGGAGGTAAGGGAAGAGGCAAGTTAAAGACTAATGGAGGTAAGGGTAGAGCCAAGTTTTAGTCATGTGTATATGGCAGGCAGGACTATAATCTGCCTGTAGGAATTTTACAGCAGTAGGCAGAAAAGATTGGTAAAACCTGCCCATGGTTCAGTTTTCAGCTCAGTTCATTACAATACCCTTTCATTAGTGAAGGATGTTATCTTCATAGTGAAATACAGCTGGAATATGCTGAAAAATTGATTGAGGAGACTGAGGTGCAGGCACAGAGTATTATCTGCCATCTGAGCATTTGAAACATTAATGTCATGAATGGCAAGCACAGCAGCTAATGCAGAAGCGTTTTAGGTAACCCAGTAGTGATTCTATCAGGAAGACCATCATCCACCAAAGAGTTTGCTTGAGAAAATGCACGCCTTTTCTGTGCAAAGTTGTGTTCTGATGCTTTTCTTCAGCACTGTGCTGAGCTGTGCACATTGCTTGGCTGCAGGGTACGCGAAGCTGGTACTGGTAATGAAGGAGCCTGTAGGCAGCTGCCGTTTGCATCAGAAATAACACCACCTGTGTGTGCTTGTATTTATCTCAGAGTGAAGCAGCCTGTTCTCATGTGAACATCCTTTTGTTTGACACTAGAAATGATTAATAGGATTGTTCTTTTCTAAGAATATCCTATAAGAGCTCTAAAGACCAAAATGCCATCCAACAGATGGGATCTGCATTATGTGCTGTTCCCTGACAAGAGGTCTTTCTAATGATATACAACTGTTCCTTACATCTGAAGGCATGTAAGATTATCTATATTATTCTCTTTTTCCCTACAGTGTTAGCTCCAATGAATGGTATTTTAAGAAGCATCTTGCTGAATCCAAGTGATCTTTTCACTGGGATCATAACACCAGTCTCAGTGCTTTGCTGCAATGCACTGCAAATCCCAAGGTAGACAAACCAGACATTTAATCCACCTGAGAGTGCTTGTTCCCCTGCACTATAAGTTTGTGGATATGAAGGATGTTTCTTCAGTAACTGATGGCAGCACATAGCACTACATTCAATTTTGCTTTGGGGTAGCATCTTCCAGGAAAGAAGATGCATCCATCCATACTTTAGCTGCTTTGATTCAGAACACATACAAACACCCTTTCCATCCTATGTTGCTTGTACTATGGAGGTGATAATTCTCCATCAGTTGAATCCAATATGGATATCTGGGAACAATTTTATCAAAGCTTCTCATCAGGATGAGTTCCTACCTGTGCAAGGACACTTTTAAAGTTGTCACACTTGTAAAAATCTGGTGTTGGCTACAGAATGAGTAACTTGACAAAGTATAGATCTATTTCAAGATGGCAAAGCTTATGTTACTGAATAGCTATATTCATTATGAACAATGGATAAGTTTTCACAGAATGGTCTCTCTATTGTTGAGTTCCTTGAGGCAAAATGGCTGTGACTTTCTGACTTGATTTAAACTACAAATGTTTGCATCATCAAGCAACCTAAAGCAGTAAGACTGAATCATCAAAACTGAGGAAATAAACATTGCTGTGTTAATAATGATTTTTTTCAACACTTCTATTTCTTCAGAGTTTCTTTTGGTCAAGTAATTTCTAAGAGCAGAGGCACAACTTACTATTTTCTCCATTGCTGCTATTCCACAGTAGAAGAGTCCTACAAACAGCAATAAGTAAAATGCTAATGATTGTAAGGAACTTAGAGACAGAGGAATGGATATCTGTTTTTTCTTGGGAATCAAAACACTTTGCAATTGTGAGGAAGAAGCTTTTGGATAGCAGCTATTCCCTTTGTGCGTGAAAACAAAAAAAAAAATTATAGAATTACCTTATTTACACGGTTACTAACCTTGTGGATCACTGTGTCTGAGGCAGGGGTGCATAGGAATGCATGAACTTTGCTAGCTGAAGGGTTGTAAAACTGTGCAAGATGGAATCAGCAAGTTTCTGAGTTTCTGTAATGAAATAACTGTAAGTATCACTGCATGCCATGATAAATACCAGGATAATTTTACTTGTAATTACTCTTCTGTGTGACTGGTCACCTAAACTAGAAGACAGTGTTTCAGCTGCTGAACTAGATAATTAATGCATTGATCAAGAAGGAAGTTAATATTACAATCAACGCCTCAAGAAAAAGCCTTGTGCATTGTGTAAGTTATCATTGATGTTAATACTTAAATAAGATTTAAATAATTCTGTCTGTCTGAATGTCATCTGACTGAATACAAAGTTACGTGTAAAAATGACAAAGGAAATGTCTGTTCAGGAGTCTAGCAGAAGACAGGACCTCAGAGGAAATGGGAAGGAAACTGAAGAGATAAACCTTCCATGCTCTCCCTGTTAAGAAAGACAGGAAAAGTTATCTGGCACATTTCAAGAAAATCAGGCTTTCCCTCAGAATTATATTTATTAGTTGTGAATTATTAAATTTCCATTTTGCTCAAGCAGCATTTCTGTATGAAGTCACTGAAGTAATTAATTCTTCATGTGAAGATACATTTATTTTCACTGCCCTTTAATAATAGTAGCTTACTGTTATGTAATGATTCTCTGAACACATTTATTAAGTATCTGACCATTTAAAAAAATCATGGACAATTATTTGCAATTTTGTTTTGAAGTAGAACAACAGAAATATTTCTATCCATAAAAAGTAAATAGAAATGTTATTTGTTCCTTCTTTTTGCTTAAATGACACATTAACCTTTTTGATTAATCTAGTGCTAAAAGTCACATGACATTATTTTATTAAACAGCATTTCATATCAGTCTAAATAGCTCCAATCAAACATCACTTACTGTTTGCCCTTGGAGTGTTCACTTCTTGTGCTATTTGCATAAACAAATCATGTACTACACCTCTCTGATGCAAATCCCATTGATTAATATCACAGGTTTGTCTTGCAACAAAGGACTTCATAGGTTAAAGATCCACTGACTTGAGGAGGAACAAGAGTGGAGAATGGGAATACACAGCCTTCAGTCGTGTGAAGTTCCCTGTGGTGACGATCAGTGCAATTCCACTGAAAGCAATTGAGCTAAAATGACTTTAATCTACATCTTAATTCCATCAGTTTGCCTGGAAAATTAATAGCCAGGCATTTCACTGGTAACAGCTGGGTTTGTAGGTTCCTACATTCTGTATGACCTTGTCAAATTTCCTCCATTATTATTTGAACTCCTTTGTCCTCAAGCTATAATGTACAAAATTATCCATTGAAATCATAAACTGAATCTAGACTAAATTTTTTTACTATGTTTATTCAAGGCTCTGATTTCATTATGCAACAACATAATATGTGCCATATTTTTTCCTATTAATTTATTGATCCTTTTTTGCTAAATCTGATCTTCTCATAACTAGATTGAGAACGTGGCAAAATGAAGGTTTTGAGATGCGGTATGTAGTTGCAGAACACACACAAAAAAAGATTTTAAAGTAAAGAGGTCTAATCTTTCTCTACCTTGACCGCACAATACAAACAGGTCTGTGATAACAAATCTAGTCAACATCCCATTTTCTGAGTCCAAAAATCAATTCTACCCTTAATTCTCTACTTTTCTTTAATAGAAATAAAATAAGAATTTGGTTTGCTCTAAAAAGAACCCCCAGTGTTTTTAAGGAATTTCACAACGAAGTATTGGATGCACATGTGACTAGAAAGCAACTATCTTGGACACCATCATGGAGTCAACACCAACTTGTAACCTAGCATTGCAAGTGCTTAAAAAATATTGCTGCCTACACCATTTGGAGTTTGGCTAAGAAGCCAGCTTCACCATCTTATTCCTCATACAGAGAAGTTTAATTTCAGCAAAAAGTAACAAAAAACTTGTACTACAGAATATTTTTCATCTGAAATAATTGTTAAGAAAGAGAGATTTATAAGTCCAAGGCTAAGGCTAGGACTTAGGACCTGAACATTGTACACCATAAAGGTACAAGAATATCTTTGATTTGTTTATACTGGTTTTTGTGTGTCAAGAACAGTATTTGACAACTAACAGTCCAAGTTATCAGAAGGAACTATTTTGAACTACAGAATGCAGTTAACCAACCAGACTTAAAAACACACTTCAAAAAATTTTTCTCCTTCTTTAACACCTGTTAGAAAAGCTGAAATTGATACTTGATTCTAGCCACTAACACTTTCCGTCTCACA
Source organism: Ammospiza nelsoni (assembly GCF_027579445.1). Classification (NCBI taxonomy): domain Eukaryota; kingdom Metazoa; phylum Chordata; class Aves; order Passeriformes; family Passerellidae; genus Ammospiza; species Ammospiza nelsoni. The sequence continues at coordinate 102,550,496 of NC_080635.1, read as the reverse complement.
AACAAAAAGATCACACAGGTTAATCCTGGATTCTGCAGGTCTTAGTCAATGATTTGTCTTCAAATAGGATTTAAGTTCTGATATCCTGCTGAACAGGACTTTTGACTCTAGGCAGTAAGGTTATATTATCATGCCTTGGTTCCTTTGTTGTAAAATAGATATTTCCAAGAAAAGTTGAGATCTACTGATAAAGATCACTACATAAATTGTAGATTGTTCCTGAAAAAAGTATTTTTCAAAAGAATCTTACTTAAGCCATTCCCTGTTTTCTCTCTGAGAGGTTCTGGTGGTTTTTGTTGGTTTGGGGTTTTTGGTTTTTTTTTTGATTCTTTTTTGGGGGTAAAAGAGTGGCATGATGTGGCAGAGATAATTGTGTCTATTTGTTTTAAAATATAATAATGGTTATCTTTTCAGCTGGTGTCATATGATTTTTTTTCCATGTGACAGCTTCTGGGACCATTGTATGAAAAGTTTTGCTGAAAAGAAATAGACAAATGAAAAAAATTATTCAGGCTATTTAAACAAAAAAACCACCCAAGTCAGAAATAATTAAAAATTTCAGTTTTTCTCTTAAAGGATGTGCCATAGATATCTTCAAGTTTCCAATGGGTTCCAGGCTAGTTGGCAGATATTTAAATAAATTTAAAAAATCAAGATATGCTTATGAAGTTTCTGCAAAGAGAAAGGACAAGATGCAGCAGAAGAGAATCCAAATGTTACAAAACACACTTCCCAATAATTAGAAGTGTGTCTGATGTTCTTTCCCCTTACAATGAATTACAGCTCTTATTTTCCCATTGAGGCAGCTGGAGCTCCATATGAAAAGGCATGAACAGCAGTGTGAAAACTGCAGACATATTGCTACTTTCTCTAGTCAAATAAGCTCAATTCCATAGTCAAGTTGGTATTTTGCCAAAGCTGAGTAATAGTCAGAATGCACAAGTGTAGTTTAAAATATTTAATTGTAAATGTATCACATGTAATTAGAAAATCCTTACCTGTAACAGCACTTTGAAAATCCATCCAAGGCAGTGAAATTTCCTGTCAAGAACACCATGATAAACTGGTGTCTAGTGCCTTCTTTTGAAATAGCCTGAAAATAAATCAAGCATTTAGTGTTATTAGCATAAATCATAATTTCTTTATCTTGATTAATAGTTTGCAAAAAAATTTACTCCAAGGAATTTATTTTAATTTAATTTAATGTTCTATAAGTGTTGTCTACTTTTTTTTCTCATACAGGCTAATATCCTGCATCACCTACTGTACACACTCCTTTGGTTTAGTCATATAGCGTTCAACTACTCTATATTTAAAGAGTAACATTTCCTTCCACAGAGAGACACTGGAAAAACCTCGTTTTTAGAGTTTTTTAACAGGAAAACCTCTTCTTTAACAGTTTCAGTCAAAAGTGATAAGTAAGAGATGTTACTACTGCAGCATGCCAAAGGAGTCAGAGATTTCAATCAGATCCTGTATAATAAGGGATATTATTTATTTATGTATTTTGTGAAGCAATTTACTCATTGTATGAACAGGAGTAGCATGAATGATTTTTAGAGAAAGCTGCTTTAGACAAAAACAGAATCAGTTTTATTGGCAATTTTAATTTATGCTTTATAAATATGTTTTATGAAAGACAGATTTACCTTTTAATAAAAAGTTAGCATTTCACTTTTACTTCCTAGTTTGGTTGGCTTTTCTTTCTGATACAATACCATATATTTCATTTTCATATTTGGAAATTCACGGAATAACATTTTGTTGCAATGAATTTTTGGTAATTTTTTTTAGAAAAGTCATTATTTTCCCTTATCATTTTAAAATTTTCTGTCCTTCATTATGGCCAAATAGATTTGCTTATTGTAAAAATAGAATTCTTATTTCCCCACCTCCCAAGATTTCATTACCCTTCTCAGTTGTCACTATTTCAAAATAAAGACTACTGTTTTCACTATCAGAGGTTCTGTTAGAGATTTGTGATTAGCTTTTTGAGAAAGGGTTCGCAAACTACATAATCTCTATAAAAAATCATAAATTCTGATAAAGCTGAGAAAGATACTTTTATTTACACAATGTAAAACTGTTGAATAATACTTAATAAAAAATAAGTCCAAGACAGAATTATCACAAAAAGCATTATCACACCTTTAGATTATGATTACTATATTGATATTAAATTTTAAAACACATTAAATTCACTTATATACAGTCATGCTTAGGAATATCATTCCCCAATTTAGCATTCCCACAGAAAAACTCCAAACCACTCTTGCTCACTTCTCCCTCCCCCTGCCCTTCCTTCTCCCTGTGGCAGGCTGGAGAGGAAAATTGGAGGCAAAAGAAGTAAAGATTACAGGCTTTGTGATTATTGTGATTATTGTGATTAACAGCCACAATACTAATGGCAGAGGGTACAAGAAACAAATGATTTGTGAGTTCATATCCCCAACGTTATCCAACCTCTGCTGAGCCCAGTTGCTCTGTTTTAGTTAAGCATTCACCATTTGCTTTGAAGGAGATGTTAAAAAAATCTGGTTTTCCCTTTGTTTATGTTCCCCCATGTTTTCAATTCAATGCTTTAAGCTTATTCCCACAAATTTGAAAACATTCACACATTTTGCAAAATGCAGCAGGAAATTGCTTAGTGTATTAGCAGTGACAAAGTTCTGGCCCTAAAGAAATTAAGTTTCAGATATCTTTGTTATGAGGAAAATCTTTTGTGTCCATGCCTAAGCAACATGATTTCCATCAAGGGCAGCTGGGGTAAAAATAGGTATGAATCTGACCCTAGAAAGTGAAAACTGTATATAAATGCTAGGCCCAGACACTCGTAAATGGGAAGTATTTCATCGTTAATTCTTACATGGGAGCCAAACAAGTGCTCTCATAATTCTTCCTCAAGCATAGTTACAAATGCAAACCATCTGGAACATGTTTTGCCTAGAAGTAAATTACTTTCTCACATAGTGAACTGTCAAAAAGATAGACTGATTTGTAGAGCATTTTAAATATTAGCTCAGGAGTTGAGGCGTTGGGTCAAATCCTTTCTCTGACATGGATTGCCTTTGTGATCTTTGGCATTTGACATAAATCGAGGTATCGGGAAAGGATTTAACATGCCTAAGTTGTGATCTAAAGGCCACTTCATTGTGGAAGGACTTGTACTCTGCAGATGTCATTATTTTTACTGTTAGAGTTCCTAGAAATGACATAAATGCATATTGGCAGAGGTCAATACACTGCCTATCTCAGCTTATGGCTTAGACCTAATATTCATGGTTACAAGTTGTCCTATGTATTTGGGCAAGGATTCAAAAGTAAGATGTCTGTCTGCCTAAGCCCTCTGTCTGGCCAGTGTACTTGGAGCTTTCCTAACACCTTCCACAGGACCAAAATTTTCATATAAACTAATGTGATTCATTGGTTTCTCTGAAAACGTAGGATATAAGACAGCTGTGGCATATTCCCATGATCCTTATCTCCACTTTAAGTATCTTGGTGTTCAGGGGCAGAGTCTTCTTATTTAGTTGTATTGGTGTATTGGGAGTCATCTGCAAGGGAGCTTTCACCTTTTGGAGATGTCCTCTTCTTTCCTTTGGCTACAGGGTCTATAGTGACTGGTGGAAAGGCACCATTCATATATATTTATGCACCATTTTTGTACCATTTATGGTGGAAATGTACCAAACCATTATGAGCTACGTAAACATTGGTATGAAGCAGCACCATGCTGCTGCCCTGAGCAAAACACCAGCATTTCAGACTTCACCCTGCAGTGCTTGGCTTCTACAGGTGCAGCTCAGGAAGGCAGCACATCTCCACGGGTGGCAGAAATTCATTCCAGCTGCAGGGCTGTCACTGGCAGCCCACTGGAAATCTGCTCTGGAAATCTGCTTGAGACCAAGGCCTATGGTAGTGCATGGCTGGTACGGGATATATCCTGTCCTGTCCTAAGTGCAGGATCATGGAGAAAAGGAGATGAAAAGCAGGTATTCCTGTATGGGACCTCCCTAAAGCACAAATCATCCCTGCTGCTGCTGCTGTGATTAGGGTAATACGACAGGCGTGCATCACGAGTTTTAGGAACTTATTGTGATTGCATTCATACATATTTTATTTGAGTCATGTTTTTGATTAGTTTAACAAATAAGCTGTTCAGGCAAATTAAAGAAGCTCCAGAGGGAGTTTTATTTTGGTTTTGTTTTTTTTTTAACCCAAGGGCAAGTCTCAATTGTCAAAGTAGGTAGCACTCTTTTTTCCTTAAAATATCCAAATATGCTGATTCAGACTTTAAAAAGTGCTTTAACAACACACCTTTCTTTAATGTTTTATACTATTTTCTTTTATCCTCAGTTTTGGCAATCACATTTAATAGTTACTGGGATTTCTGCTTTGTATAAAATATTTAATAGAATTCTTTAGTTACACACTTTAAATATTCTGCAAGTCACAGATGGTAAAATGAGAAAACATTTGTTTAAGAGTCAAAATAGTCAACAAAAGAACAGATCACCTTTCTCCTTTGGAAGACAGTAATTTGGCACACCTATCTACTTTATATCAAGCAGAAACAGAAAACAGCACTGTAAAACAGCTTTTTAAACAAACAAAATCCCCACCGAAACAAAGACTGATGTTAAGAATCAAAGAAATGCCAAAAAGTTTCATCAGCATCCTAAAATGTTATAAATCAGGCCATTTCTGTCTTTTCTTTTTTCAGAAAACAACTGATTTAAACTGTATGAGAAACTGCAAGCTTTTTAATTTTCTTATTGAACCTACAGCCTGCTGTAGGCATCCTTGAGCCTTCAGATTTTAATAAGTGTACTGTCAACAGGCAAATACTGCTTGCTGTTCTCCAACTTAAGTTTCTGCTTAAGGATGTAAAATATTTCATATGACACCATGAGTAGATTCGGTAGATTTTAACACTTGGACCTGCAACACTGTGTAGAATCCCTCATTTCATATTTTTTTAAGAGATGAAAAAAAGTTCAACTAATAAGATAATTTTATATTGTTTCTAGGTCTGCAAATAACAATTCTATTTTTTCTATTTTTAATGTAAGGGCTGTAAAACCCTGTTAAGAAGTAAGACCTTTGGAATACACTTGCTCAGAAATGTTAAATTAATGTTACTCACTCTGAAGTTGCATTGCTAATATTCCCTAGACATCTGTGTTCCTCAGTATAACACACTAACCTTTCAGTGTCTGATAATACCGATGGGAGTTTTCCGGTCAACCTTCTCTAGCTTAAGTTCACTTCTTTCATTGATTGAAGCAATGAATTCCCTGGAATCCCTCTTTCCTTGCAAAAAAAAGACTGTAAGGAAAATGAAATTAAATATTTTCCTATTGTTTTTGTGGCAGAATTCACTATGAAATATTTTGCTTTTCATCTTATATTTTGGTTTACAGCTTTGCAGTGGCAGAAGTTACATGTTAAAATAAATAAATGCCATAACACAAGTTTTAACTACTGAATTTTAAAATGTTCTTAAGCACAGCAAAAAGTGTAAATGCACCCCATATAATGTCATTTGAGGTTAATGACAATATAAATTGTGTCCCCATTTTTTGGAGAAAGCTTTTGTGAGGAGATGTATTGCCACAAGTTGGAAATCCACGCTCTGTGACAGCTGCTGACTGGTAATGAGTTCTAATGAGCCGTCTCTTTTCAAGGGAAAAAACCCAACATTTAAGACAACAACCTCTTTGCAAATTGTAAGAGCATGGGAGCAGAGACAGCTTCTCTATCCTGAGCTGATAAGCGCAAGCTGACATCAATAGCATTTCAATTCAAAAGCAAACTTACACTTCTCAATTCAAATGTGAAAAGAGAATGCAAGATTAGTGTTTGCATAGACAATCAAGATTTGCATTTATTTTCTTGTGGGTTTCATGACACAAAAATGCTTTTGTTATTTCAAAACTATTAATACCTAAGCAAACGACATGCCCTAGAAAATACAGACTAGATTATGTTAATCTAATATAAATCTATAGATTTAAATATATTGTAAATATTTCTATATTCTGAAAGAGATTAAATATATGTATTGATGTCAGAAAGTATTTCATATGCAAAGACAAACATGCCTACTCAGAGCTGCCTCTGAGGCTGTGTATCTGTTCCAATACTATTTCAGAAGACAACACTGTCACAAGATAAGGACAAAGGGCCAGAGAGTAATCTTATTGACTTCAGTGTTAATGAAGAGTTACCCCATAATGAATCAGAGGGTTAATGTTCATCCAAAAATGACCCAATGATTTCAAAACCAGAGCTTAACTTTTTGCTTTTCCAGCTTGTTTTCTTTATGTACTAAATAATATGTTTCTTTTTATGGTGCTTTCCCAAATTTTAATTGCAAGTGAACAGATTTTCTGGTATTTAACCCCTCATTCAACAAAGTGTATTGAATGTACTGAAATATATATATTGCATATTTTCTTGTAAATTCTGTGTTGTCACAGCTGATGATGTACATACCTTATGCTAGAGCTACAAGGGCTTGGTAAATTATTCCACTGCCTTAAATAACTCAGTTTTCAAAACACGTTCTACATTGTTTACCTACATTTCAGTCTCTCTGATGACTGAGTAAATATGTAACCTGGAATAAAAATGTATACTATGTAAAGTAGCTGGTACACAGGAGAAGTTCCAAATTAAATACTTCAATTTATTTATATTTTTTAAGTATACATACATATGTATATATAAAATGCATTTCTGACAATTAGGTAGAAATACAGACATTGTAATTGATATTTATTCACATAATAAGTACGGATACTGTCAACTCTGTTAGTTGTGTTAAGAGAAATCTATATTAGAAGGCCTGAAGGTGTGAATTCTCATATTTGCCTTACTATTTTCAATTACTGGCAAAATATGCTGACATGGTAAGAATAAGAAATTTAATGGATACAGAATTTTATTAAACTGATCCTTTGAATATACAGTGGCAAAGAACATTTCCCACTAAGTTGTATAGTCTTTGACTGTACTTTTGGATATAAATGAACTAAAAAGGGAGATCTATCTGTGAGACAGAAACATACAGAGAAGTATGAGAAAATTACTCAAACATTCTGTACAAAGGAAACAGAATGCAAAGTGGATTTTCCACAAAAGAGAAAATAAATAATGAAAACCAAACATTATATTCTGTGCTTCCAGAGAAAAACATGAAGGCACCCTGACACAGACTGGTCTTTAATCTGTATTGTTTCCTTCATGTATAGTCAGCTTCACTAATCCAAACGAGATAAGAAAAGCTGCAGTTTTCATTTTTAGGAATATTTATATATTCCCATTTTTCATATAAATCTCACTATGAACAATAACACAGGAGGGAATCATTCATGCCTACTTAAGTGCAAGGAGGACACAATTTCTATTAAACACCAATCCTGTCTCTTACTTCTAGAGGACATGGTTGTGAAGCACTGTCCTTTGTGGATGCTCCCAAAGAACAGCTCTAGGCCATGTAACAAATCTTTTCTGAATTTTACATGGAATTATAATATCATAGAGTGGTTTGGGATGGAAGGGGTCTTTATCACCCTCTAGTTCCAACCCCTCCACCATGGGCAGGAACTCCTTTCACTAGACCAGGTTGCTCAGACCTCCATCCCAGCTGTACCTAAGGACTGCTTCCTCCCTTATTCACCATTCCCTTTATGTATGCCCAGCTAGCTGAGTGAAGGTAAGTAAGGATTTGTGTCCCAGTGGTCTACTGCTAGTTATTCCAAAGAGAAGATCCAAGTTACCCGGCTGAACAGCTGTCTGATGTTTTTGAACAAGCCAGTAAAATAAGCAGATGTTATCAAAAAACTGAAAGACTCCTCTAAGTACTTTCATTAATTTTGGTTTTTTAATCAAACACCAGGTTAAAGTTAGCTGCTCTTTTTACCCCAACACATCTGAATTTAGCCATCCTGTCTGAACTCAGAAATTCTACAGGCAAAACAATTTTTCTGCTTTCTTCACAGTATCAGTGGTTGATTTTGGTTACCTTCTCACCTGACTGAAAGACTGTAAGCCTGCACTTCTGCACAATAGGATCCAGGCACTGGAATAATATTTATGCCTGGTACATGTTTAAAGATAGGTAGATTATATAGATAGATGATGATATAGATATAGATGGTATAGGTGATAGAGACATAGATGATATAGATATAGACAGATATAGATAGAGGCATATATAGATGATATAGATAGATATAGATATAGATATAGATATAGATATAGATATAGATATAGATATAGATGATATAGATAGATACAGATAGATGTTTCCTTAAATGTTGACTGAAGGTGTTCCGACAATTCTTTTTTAACTCATGTTTCATCTTTGCCTGTATGTTGGAGCTAGTGATTGTTTTTTGATTAAAGCAAACTATGGGATTTGGTTTTTGGCACATGAAAAATGAATTCTCAACCTTTGATTGCTTCTACACAGAGCAGAAATATTACAGACATTTTTGAGACTTTAGTGAAAGGTTCCATTATACATTCAGTTGCCATACATAGGCATAACATAAATTAAATAATTCAGCAAACATCTTAAAAGCATAGCAAGTGGATCATATTAACTGTATTAGGAATTGCTTCTTAGCAGATTTAAATTTACTTCAATGGCTTCAGTGTGCAGTGTGGACCTGTAATGTAACTGAAGAAATATAAGAACAGCAATAGCAGCAGGAGCTTGATGAGGATGGGGCACACTGCAAATGCCAAAAGGTCCATCTACAGAGCAGAGAATACTCTACAAAGGTGAGAAAGTCTGACAACTTAAAAAGTACCAAATTTTATAAAGCAAATAAGTACTAAAAATACTGAAGATGTAATTTATTTTTTCTTATTTTAAAATAATGACTAATTTCTTCTTCACAGCTTTCTTTCCCTATGTCGCTTCTGAATAATCCACTTCCCTGCCTCAATGAAGACAGATTTCTACTATTTAGCATGGGGTATCCAGTCTGCTATGGAATTACATAAAATATATCTTTGTAAGTACCTGCCTTCTGAGGGGTTTCAACCTGTATGTTATCTAATTGCTGTGTCATTTTCTCCCGTGGTTAAGTGAACAAATGCCCTGTGTACTGATTGAGAGTAACAGGGAAATCCTTCTTGGCACACAAGCTCCATAGGTCAGGAGTTAATTCCCTGTTCCAAAAAATTAAGGCTTTTTTTTTTTTTTTTCCCAAATGTTTATTTATATACTATATATTTAATCCAGAGAACACTTTCCACCCCTGCTCTTCTGCATGCAACTTTTTCATCAGGTAATCATAATACTTATATTCATTGAGAACAGAAACCACAGTTACCTGGACCTTTTATCAGTATTTTGGAAAAATGTCCTCTGCAACACTAATCTAAAGACAAACACTTTACAGAAACACCAGGGAAAAAGAGAAACAAAGATAGGTCTCTTGTGTGGAAGAAAACTGAAAGTGCTGACTTTCTAAGCAACTTATCCCTATTCTAACAGACATAAAACTGTTTCTACTCCCTGTCAAATTGAAACAGAGACTTTCAATTTCAATACAGAGCAAGGGAGAAAAGAATAATTTGACTTACAGAGCACATGAATGGGAATGGGGAACCTGGCAGACAAGGACAGAAGAAATGAGGCCACTCTTCTATGACAAGAGAGATTAAAAAGAAAAAAATTAAAAAGGAAAATGTCTATACTATATTTAGCTACATACTTTTTCAATAAATTTTCACACATTATATTGGATGAGCATAGAAAAGAAAAATGCCTAGGAATGGTATAAAGAACTTCACAATGGGAAAAGTGAAACATGAAAGCTACCCCACATCCCCCAAAATCTATTTTAATTCCAAAAATATATATTAAAAGAAATGCAAATCTAATACAAGGCTTTGTGTGTTTTAAATCAGTTTGTTAATTTTCTAATAGCAGTCTGTGTATTGTATGATGAGGCCAGGTTTTTAATTATGTGCAAGACTGAACTAAATTTAAAACACAAAAGAAGGAATATGGAGTTAAACAGAAAATGTAATGCAATTGCACATGATTCTATCAAAGGTAAATTGTACCAAAATAGCTGAAATCTTTTCAGATAAGTAATTTTTTAGTCAAGGAAAATACAAATGTAGTCTATAAGTACTCTAATTAATAATAAAAAAAAAAAAAGAAAATAGAAGAAAGATGAGGCACCACCGGGAAACTTCTAGTTTAGCTGGACAAAATGGACAGAATTTTAAGAACATTAAGGGGTAAGGAGCTACTAAAGAAAGGGGAGCATATTCTGAAAGTCAGAATAGGAAGCTGAGAGGAGGCTACTCTTGAAATCTCTTAAGTATTGGTCTTAAAAACTTGTAACTTATTTTATGAAATAATAGCTGTGTTACAGAAAAGATGGTGATAATAATGGCTAGTGATGCACAGAGTTGGAGACCTCCTCAGTAAAATTAGGATGTCATGTAAAATTAGGACGACAGACATTCAGAAATAAGATGAACAAGCCTAATATATAAATATCTGCATTAAGATGGGAATTTATAACACCTGAATGCACTCCTGTGTTCATGAAGTGTCTATAAACTCAAAGCAATAGGACTATAAGAGACATATTTGACAAAGAAATGGAAATATTGATATTATTCTATAAGACATTGCAAGGCTTCACCTGAAAAAATGTGTGTAATGCTTAGCCAATAAATGAAAGATGAGAGGTTGAAATGAAGGAGTGTGCAAACAAGCTTTTAAAAAGTATGTGTGTGATCTAAATGAAGGCAAAATTGTATTTCAGCTGTTAGATGATGTGACAGAGAAATAAATGGGAAAAACCTTTCTATTAATATATTAAGAATAACCTATTACACTCAAGTAGAATGAGTGCAACTATTTAAATAATGTAGAACTTGTCTAAGAATCTATGAAAAAATATCTTCTTTTCATGGTCAAGCAATCTGCCACTGAGCCTAAACCTAACGTTCAAGCCCTGTGTTTGTCTGTACTATGATCATAGGTGTCCTATATATTAGGTGATATGTATTTTGGAACTTGTCAAGCTTGCTGCACTTCATTCAAGGTAAAAACCTGAACTAAGAGACCTTTCATAGGTCAGAACTGTCTGCACCCCTCAAAAAAGGATAATTTTCAATGAATCCAGAGTTTTAGACCAAAGCGATCAAAGTTTCAGTCTTTAAAAGAGCGTTTCAAATGCATTTGACAGAGTGGGCTGAGAGCTTTCAACAGGAATACAAAAGGATGCGGTGGTAGAGTATTTCATTATTTGGGAAGGACCAGCTTTGGAAGGCAACCAATTTCTCTGAATGTGTGAACTGTGAAAAGCTGCAGAACTGAGAAATGACAGTTCTTATTTTTTTATTTGTATTGCCCATATCAGCCCAGTGTTGTTGTCATAGGATGCTGTCCTAAAAATGATAAATAAATAAATAAATAAATATGTCAGCAGTGTAATATTTCCTGTGATCCTAAACTCAGCAGAAAAATGAGATTGTGCACTTTTGTCTAAAGAATCACTGCATTTTGTTTATAAGCTGTGAGATCATCACCGTGATATTCATGCTAATATCCAGTGTAAGACCTGCCTTTGGCTCAGTGTCAGTAATGGAACAATTGCTGAAATCCAGCGCACAGCACAACAGCAGTGGCAGAGATGAAGCTGCAATCTGCACCTTAGTGATGAGGTCAGGCTATCATCTCCTCTGGAGCACATAACAAAATTAAAATGCTTACCTGTCAGTCATATTTTTTTTTCCCTGTGCTAGGTCACCTGGCTTTCTTCATGTGCCCTCTCCCCACCCACAGATGCCTTTAACACAAGGGGTGCTTAGTCCAAATTCCTTGAGGAAGAACCCTAGGTAAAATAGCTCAGACCAAACATTTTAAGTCATTAAAATCAAATAATTTTTTATTGTCCTGAATAGTTTTGAAATACAAAAAATAATGAAGTCTCATTCCTAAAAAAAACCCTAAGTACTCCTAGAACTTAAATAATGATAGTAGGAAAAATGCAATTTTAAAATAACCTAAGCTTTTATTTTTTTCTTTTCCAAGATTATTACAATAGTATTTATTGCAATTTCTATTTTTCATCATAAACAGCAAATTATTAACCATTATTCAAGGGTTTAGTTATAAATGCCTTAATTTATATATGTCCCTCTTTAGCTTGCAAGACTCAGATAATGAATCTATGAAATTATATCAATCTATAAAATATGTGTTTGTAATTGTTAAATTAACTTACTAATTGTAGTTTCCATTCAGTATGGAGAGTTTTAATCTACTAGGTGGTAGAAACATGGACCCAGCTGTACTGTGAGCTAGGGTTATATAGGAATTGCCTTCTATGCCTAAAACAATTCATGAGATTTTGGGAGACATGATAACACTGAAATCAAAACTTTATTGTTGTTCTTCATTTTCAGGAACCTGAAGTCAAAACAAAGAAATGTGAATAGCATATCCACTATCTGATGATAATTTATGGTCAGAAGTAAAGACTGCTGGACTCTTTTGCTTGGCCTTGATGTTGCATAATATTTTATTTACCCAAATTTGTATTCAGTGACAATCAGTATTACAAATATTCAAATATATATAGGGTAGGAACTGATTGCCTGTAGGGCACTATTAGTAAAAACATCCTCTTAAACACTGAGTTAGCTAGAGTCAGTTTAAAGTAATATATCATGTTTTAGTTTGTTTTGCATTTGGTTTTTTTGTTCTTTTATTTTTTTCTGAAAATAAAAGATAAGGCTTCTAAATCCAAAGTGCACTGGAAAATTATTATCATTAGCAGCCATGGTTAAAATAATAATAATATAAAAAGCTAGCTTATACAATGTGTTTTCTATAGTCCCATGCTGATTGGAATTAAAAAAGATTTAAAGAGGGCTAATGCAATCATTCAAGTTCTAGATTATCACTTTCATATTTTTGTTTAATATATATATTTCAAACCTAAAATATGTGGTCATTCTCTTTTAAAATATTGAAAAAACACTAGCATTCTTCCAGTTCTCTGGAACTTCTCTCTCATCCAGGACTTACTGAAAATTAACATTATTGGTGCATAAAAACACTTGTTCAGATCTTTTAATAGCTTTAGATTGAAGATTATTAATCCTACTTCTTTGAAAATCTCATTTTACAGGATTCTATTAAATATTTTCCTGAGTTGCTGTTGAAATTTAAAATATTTTGAGTTATTACAACTCAAGACTGAAAAGAAATACTTATTAAATAGTTCTTTTTGCGTTATTGTCAAAAAAACCCTGACATTTTCACTTCAAAAGAAATAAGATCTTTTTCCCCTAGTATATTGGTACTTAAATTTCTTCTAATTCAACATATCCCAGGTTCTGCCTTTTTTCCTTTGGTACTTCTTGACAATTCCCTACCGATTTCATGTTGTAGTGTGTTGTTAAGTTTATTGTCTCAATCCCCCATTTTGTGTATTGTATCCCCTTGTTTAATGTAAATGGTTCTGCCCTCCCCCAGTTTAGCCCTGCCAATTATGCTGTCCCCATGGCAGCTCCCGCCATTGGGGTTGTCGGTTTTTTTGGTTATATAATTTCTCCTCCCTCTCCTTCCCTTATATGTAGACTTTCTCTCCTCCCTGGGCCCAGTCAATCACCCCCCCACTCCTCCCCACTTTCCAGAATCTTCTTCTCTCTGGGGATTGTGGTTGGCTGTGGTCCCGGGGCCCCTCCTTTACTTTGTATTTGTTGGTTCCCCCTTTATGTCAGTTATGTTAAGTTCATCCCTCCACCCTTTCTTATTGGTTCAGTGGAAACCCCTCCTTTGTACACCCACCCCCTTTATAATCTTGTTTCACCCTCCATTCCTGATCGCTCCCCGGTTGGTTGCTTCTCTGTTGGTTCTTTTGGAACATCAATAAACCGACTTAACCCCCAGTGAAGTGTCCTGCTCCTTCATCGTCTATTCACCAGTGAGAGCCTGTCCGCAGCCAGCACCGCCCAGGGCCACGCGATGCCGAGGGGTGCTGGCAGGGAATTGCAGCTGGTTGTCGGCCTCTGCCCATAGCTAGCCGGACACTGACCCTCTGGGCCACGTACGCCTCACCGCAATTCTAGTGTTTTCATGACTTTGCCTCCTGCCTGCATTTGTTTCTTAATTAGAATGCTCTTTATAGAAATATTTTTAGGTGGTTTCGCTGTTCTAGCTGTGCTGGTTTCAAATATTATCTTCTGCTAAAGTTTTAAATATTGTTCTTCTCATTTTCTTGCTTTCTGTTTTCACTTTCCATTGATCCTGCAAGCAAACATTTTCTCTCTTCCTAATTCAAGCAAATTCTAGTGAAAAAAAGCAACTGCGATGCAATAAAGAGCAAACAGCTATTCCTTACCAAAGTACAATCTGGTGTTAGCAATAGTGCAAAATTCCATAGAATAAGATTTGCAGTTGTCTGGAGCAGTTAAAGAACCCAGCCTCTTTCAAAAGGTACCTTAGGCATATTTGCTGTAATCAACTCTCTCTGCCAGACCAGTTAGCTAAAAAATCTCCATAAATTGTGCTTCAGTGGAATCTCTTCTGAGAGCCAAAAGAGACAAGTAAAACTAATTATCTAAGCCTGTGTCCTACAGAAAGCTGTTTCCCCCAATTTCCTTTTCCTTTACTTTGTACCTGATGCTGTACCTATCATTCATGGCAGTGAGAATTGCAGGCTGGAGTTTCCTGGGAAGCCGCAGCATCGCTATTCATCTCTTGCTGGTGATGTGCACAGCCCTTTCCTTGCAGCTGCTCTATCACACTTTTACATGATGGGCTACACTGTACCTGTAAAACAGAGCAGGGAAGTTGTCATGCTTCAGACTAGAGCAGGAGGGCTCTGGAGATGTCCTTGTCCTTCTCCTGAAGGAATGAGTGACAGGGCAGGAAAATGAAGAATTGGAGTTTAGTGCCTTCTAGTTCTGTTTGAAAACAAAAAAACCCTATGCAATCTCTAAAGAAGAAACAGAATAACAGTTATGTAGATAAATGTCATCCCCTTATCCTGCTGTCTGATTTATTTTACTTACTGTTAATTTAAAAAAGTTTAAAAATGTTTCTGGCTTGCGCAGGGGCGTATTTGGCCCTGAAGTCTGGCTAGCTGAAGCGAGAAGGAGGTGGCCGACACCCCCAGCGCATGCACTGCCAGCCCCCTTTGGCGTCTTGGCCTCGGGCTGGGCTGGATGCGCGGTGCGGACTAAGGCGCAGTGGGACGAAGGAAGAGGCGTCCAAATGCTGGGGGCTAACTCCACTTTATTGAAGGTTCGATGACGAGAACAGGAAGGGAGGGTGCCAACCAACAAATGGCGAGGAGTGAGGGGAGAGGCAAAGTTTTAAAAGGAAGGGGTGGAGAGAGGAGGGAAGCCCAACTAGCCAACCAGGATGGGGTACAAACATAACTGGCATAGGGGACTGACCAATTGATACAACATAAAGGAGGGGCCCCGGGACCACAGCCAACCACAGCCCCCAGAAAGGCGAAGCTTCTAGAAGGCAGGGAGGAGTGGGGGGTGATTGACTGGGCCCAGGGAGGAGAAAAAACTTACATATAAGGAGTGTAAGGGAGGGGTAATCACATAACAGGGGGAGATTGGCAGTTGAGGGGGAAGGGGGTAACCAAGGAAACCAACTGTCCGGGGAGGCAGTGGCGGGAAAATCAGGGGAGGGAGGAACCATTGTACTGAAACAGGGGGGAGGATACATAAAATGGGGGAACAACTGGGGAAATTAAACAACACAACACAACACTGGCTATGTTGCAATGTCCAAATTTCTAAATTTTAAAAACTGTAATTATTAAGCAGCATAATTGTACCGATTTTCAGTTAACCTTTATTGATTTGTGTTTATTAAGAATCTTGCCTACTATAGAACACAGATATGAGAGGCAAATATGCCAAAAGAAAATTTTTTCCTCTGTGTATTTTTTCTTTACAGCTGAAAAAGCCTAACAGCGGTGCTTAGAATAAATTGCAGATTACTGTGAGGAAAAATAAAAGCCTAGTAGCACATATATCTCTTTGCTTTCTCTCTATGTACATTCCAGAGTGACAGAAAGGGTTTTATCCAAAATCCTGCCAGCTGTGGGAGATATTGGTGCTACAAAAAGCCGACATAACTCCACTGCTGGCTCTTCTGTGGTTTGTAACCACTTCCCGACAACATTAGGATTGATCTGTAAAAAGATCAACAAAAGTAGAAAGATAGTTGCCAGTGGTGGGTCTCAATGAACCATTCTACCTTTCATTTTTCTCCTTTCAATGTCTTCTAAAATAAAATTCAATGATGAATCAATGTGAGACTGTAGTACATGCTCTCAAATACATAACTTCTAACTTTCCAGAAGGATCTCGGCATTGTTCAATATTCTGGTATTTATTTTCCTGCTGAGGATCATGAACAACACAGAAATTAATATGTCTGACGGGAAACTTAAACTGAAATGGATGACTGATACCTGGTTTTGCTTCTGTCAAACAGGAACCTACCACTGACACTTTTATTCATGTCAGTGGCACCGGTGGTACCACTTATAGAACAAGGTCATATTTAATGCACATCAGGCAAGGAGGCTCAAACCTTTTCAAAGTCTGGGCTTCTTATGTGGAAAGTTTTTTAAATGCTGTTCAGTACAGTATGCATATAACATTTAATGGAGGATGAAATTAATCTCAACATATCGAATCCATTTGTTTAATTTCCATTAGATTCTTTTTTCACCCCCATTTCTTAATAAAAGTCAGACTTTGCCTGTCATAATCTTTCAAAGCACTTACTTGTATGCTTACCACAGCTGTCCCCCACAGCTGTCCCCTGTGTGTATCAAATGCAATGTGCTGCTGCCTGCATTGTCTGTATCTCAGATAAAATGTCATGCTGCTGCTGCTGTGCAGCCTGTCACCTGTGCTTAAGTACTTCCCTATCATGGAGCTCACCTCTGACTGCATCTTGGCAGCTGCCACATCAGCCTTACAGGAACTGTGACAAGAACTGTAATATGGAGCAAAATTTGTAAGGCGTACCAAGGACAGAAACAAAAGCAGAAGTTGTGTATGAATCTACTCATAACAAAGCATCAAAAAATTGCCTTTAAGTAAGCTGCAGTTAAATGATCATGTCAAATAAAGGCGGCACCTGAAGTAATACTGAACATGAATTTATGAGCACAGCCCCAGAATTTTAACCCTTGCTAAGTTATACATTGCCTTTACCCCAGCTCCTCTAAGCTTCTCCTTTTTCAGGTCAGGTCTGACTTGTTATGTGACAGAAGCAAGACATGAATTAGTAACCTAGTGGGGAATACTGTTCCTGAAAAAATAATGTGGGGTTTTTTAACCGTATCATGCCAATGTTCTGATCTTATCTTCATTGATTTTAATTAATGAATCCTCTAAAAACCGGAATAAAAAAATTACAGACTTTCAGAAAACTCTTAACTTTTCCCCTTGAATATTCTGGATTGGAGTTTTCTGGGTTAAGATCTTGCTGCTGTAAAAGTAATGCAAACATGTTTGAATTAAACACCTTCTGATCTTATTCATCCTTTAATTTCTTAAAGGAAATTTTGAAAGAGATGTGTTTTACCTCCTAGATCATCAGTTCTCATGTTATGTTATGTATATATATATTACACATGCTGAAAGACAGTGGACTTCAATTATTTGTATAGCAGCATCCAGTTCTCTTGCATTACACATCCAACTATTGAGTCTAAGGTGAGATTCATCGGATTAAATGATGCCTACAGTGTTTGCATCTGAGTTTGTCACCCTGGATTGCCTTTATCAGTGGAGAGATATTGGCCATTTCAGTCTGTAATTAGTCTGGCCTGGTTTAGACAGCTGCCTTAAGAAGCTGTAAGTTGTTTCCATTTCCCTGCAACTGCTATTATGTGAGAAGAGGCAGAGGCTAGAGGATGGCATGCCCTAGGTGACTTATCCTTCATTCTTCCTTCAATTTCAGCTAAGAGTTAGACCTGCAAAAGGAAGATTAAGCAATTTAATTGAGCAGAAGGAGTGACCTCTCTTTAGAGGCTCTCAAAGGGTCCGACTTCATTCCATACAACCAACATCCCCACTTAATTCAGGAACAGGAATTACAAAGTTTAGGTGCAAGGAAGATGTCATGGATAAGCAAACATAAAAAAATTACTTCTGGTTCCTCTCCAAATACAGGTTTCTCAAAAAACAACAGCTGCCAGTCCCAACAGGGCTTGCACAAGTGCCTTTGTCTCAACCAACCAGTCCTGTGGCACTGTATTGTTGCAATCTACAAAACAGACAAAGCCGACTTCAAAGGGATTTGTACAGTAATAGGTTTTAAGAAGATAAGGTCATCTCCACACACTTAGAAGCCCAAAGGCACAAAAGAAAGCAGGAGGGTGAGTTCCTCCAAGCCCTCTCAAGGCATCTCAGGAGGGTGTCCTGCCTTAGGCTGTGATTGAGATCCATCAGTCACCAGGAGATGGTCCCCAGGTCTCCTTACAGACTGAGAGTGGATACTGCCCACCGAGCTAGGGGATTCAGTGTGGGATGCAGGGGGGAGAATTTGGATTGTACAAGACTATTAGGAGGTAGTTAGAGGACAAACCGAAGGAAAGGAAAAGGAGGATTCTGGGTAGCTTGTGAAGTAACAAGAACAGGAAAACAGAGATAAAGAGATAAAAAAGGCCAGGTACCCCTCATGAGGCTGCTGCTCAATATGTTTCATTGGCCATACAATATGTCTGATCACCTTGACCTGTCCTGTGCTCACATTAAGTTTTGTTTTTCACTATTTTTTCTGAGTAAGGCTCTTTATTTTAAACATGCATAAAACATGTACATGGAGCCCTGAATATCAGCAGACAGAAATGGGGAGTGAAGGTCAGAGGGACCACACATCTCTTGTGCCAGCAACTCGAGAGGCTGCAGTGGGACCTGCTGGAATGTGTTCACTAGCTAACATCCACCTGGACTAGCTGCTGAGTGCAATACATGCTTGGGGCAGCTGTAGAGTGGTCTGAAAGGATACAGGTAACAAATCCAGCAACTGGGGAGACAGCAAAATGTCGGGGTCAGACTTACCAGCATCTTGTGTTTATGTATAAGTAAACTGGGAAACCAGAGTATCCAGGGTCTGAGCAATGTGTAGACTGGGTATCTAAAGGAGGGATCCATGCTATGTGGATAAATTGCCCACTGACAGCCCTCATCCTGAGCTGCTGGGGGTGGAAGCACAAAAGCTGTCTGTGCTACCTCTATTTGTGTGAGTGCTTCCGTCTCTGTTAATCTGTGTGGCCAGCCAGGTAAGTATGCACTCATGTGTTGTGGAAGAGTACCCATGTGAGCGTGTGCCTATCATGGACACACACTTGGCTCATTCTGGCTGCACCTGGGACCACGGCCCTGTGGCACCCTCATGTCTGCCAGACCATGGGATTCAGCAACTTGCAGTGAATTTCATATGCATTTTGCTTTATGTGTTACTTAAATGGAATGTTATAAACAGTTATAACCTCACAGAGAAATGTGAGGGACGATTTCAATCCTTTGGCTCAGATGAGAATTTCTCTTATATGAGAGACAATTTCCTCAAATATCAACACTCAAGGGGTTCCTTCTGTGTTTTATAATACTTTTGTTCAAAAGCTGCAATCTCTGAAAGACCTAGTTGTGAAGTGTGAGAATGAATTTTGTACTCTATTTTCATTGAAATAACTTTTGGTATTGGATAAAGCTTTGGACAGCCACTTCTTCAGTCTTTGCTATGCTGTATATAAGTGTGGAATATTTGTGTAAACATTAAGTGAGTCATAGAAGTTTGGGGCTTTAAATCAAAGGGGGGAAAACTATCTTGAGGAAAGGAAAAATTGTGCAGAGAGAGGATTTTCAGTATAACACTAAAAAAATTCCTAAATCTATTTGCCATTTGAAATTAGAGCAAGCTATATACCCAGGACTTTCTAAAATGAGAAATTTATTTCTGTGTCTATATATTTTAGATTTTATACCACACTCATGATAATTAAAAATATGGCAAAATATGTTGCAGTTATTTCTAGAAAAGAGTAAGCAATCATTTCCATATCTTCTTTCAGAATAATAAAGGAAGCATTCTATGCACTTTTTATGGGAGATTTTGTGCATTTCTTGCATTATATGTTATATGAGATTGATATGACCATTACAGATAACCTATCACAGTTTCTTTGAAAGATATACCAATAGGAAGTAGCAAGCCACAGCCACCTGATTTGTGTGAAAACAGAAACAAGTCTGAGAAAACCACTGGCTTAGTTACTATATTTTTAATCTGATACTTTTCTCACTGCTATTCAAAAATATACCTACTTACTTATTTTGGCATGATGGGAAGTCATTCAGTACTTAAAATCATAAAAATGGTCATATTAGGCTGAATCCACATCCATCTACTCATTTCATAACAATGTCTAGCAGAGAAAGAATAAATTTATGTAATAATTCTTAGTAACGCAAGCCCAGACAGTAGGAGGCTGCAGGGAGTTCTAAACTCAGGGCCTAATCTTTCTCCTTGATAGCTCCTGATGGATTTGTCTTCTGTGAATGTATTTCATTGCTCTCTGAATCCATGCAAATATTTGGCATCCATAAAATCTGTTGTCAATGAGTTCCATGGTTTCCATTTTATATCACATCTGGGGAGGCCATAGTGTTTCTCATTAACTTTACTTTGGAGAATGGATCACTATGCAAAACTAAAGTAACTTGAGAAATAAAAGGTAGGTATCAATATAGTAATTTAGAAGTAGTCTAGTAAGCCTGGGCTTTGCACCTTCCATCTGTAACCACACTGAAGACTGCCTTTGAAAACATGTGGTCATTTAAGCTTGACTGGCCTGAGCTACATGATGCCACATCATCTTGAGATAAGAGTCACAGAGACAGATAAATAAGTGCACATCTTTACTTAGAAATGCTTCCTTATGACCTGACTAAAAATACACAGGCCCTCTGCAGACACCTCAGGAACAGAACTCAGCCCTCCTTAAGCTCCATCTCTGTTTTTGTGATAAAACCCCCAGTCCCTTTAGTCGGTGTCTGTCCCAGTTAATTTACTCTTTCCACAGCTTACCCTCTAGTGTTTGTTTGTATCAGATTTAGTTGTAAGCAAGCAGAGTATTTATTACTTCAATTACTTTATGAGGTATTGCTAGGCAGAGAAGTCCTTTAATGCAAGGACCTACTATGCAGTTCACATAAACTTGTATTCATTTTTTTAAAGGGGAAAATGACTTTCATTTCTGGTTGATAGAATTTATCTCTGAGATGTGAAAATCACATATTCATCACAATCCTTCCTTTTCTGATCCTGTTAATGGATGTGCATTCTCATGGTGATTGCATCCCTTTTCTATCAATTTATACAGAGAAATGATATGTTCTTTTCTACTAAATATTCTGAAAAAAACCATATTTTCAAACTCAAAATCCTTCTCATACTATAATGAGTCTATTTTATTACAGTTGAAAACATGCAACAATATGTCCATTTCTATTATATTAAAATTCAGTGCAAAATACTTTTCTATTAAAATATAGCATCTGCTTGTAAAGCAATATTCACTCTTACAGGGAAAACAACCCTGCACCTGTGACATTGATTTAACATTTGGAGTGACAAAGAATTTCCTTAAAAGGGGAGAGTAAATTGTTAAGGGCTAAAAAAAGAAATAAGGGAAATAAACCGTCACCCTGTCCACTTTTCCTTCTACAACAATAATTTGTGTCTTTTAAATAATGGTACTTAACTGCATTTCAATATACATTTAACTATGTTCTTTTCTTCTGTATCAAAAGTATTTGTGATTTTAGCTCAGAACAATAGCCACACATGCCACAGAAATCTGCACATTTGGCGTGGGAGTAAGTTATATGTAATTATCACTCTCACCTCCACCTCTTGGGACCCACCCATGACCATCTATTGGAAATTCTACCCTTCAAAACCAGGTGAAAAGCTGCCCTGAAAGCTGTTTGTTTTCTGATTCAGTTCTGTACCATTAGACTGCTGCCAGTCAGTAGCTCCAGCAATGTACAGTAACAGCTAAGTTATAAAATGCTGTGATGGTTATGTGATTTTTTTTTTTTTTGGTGGGATTATATTCTTTTCCAGATAGAGGAAAGGAATTTCTGTGGAAACAGTTTATTGGAGGTTAACACATTAAAAAAAAAAATAAAAGGAAAGCTCAATCTTGCTCTCTCTGATGGGTGTCACAGGGCTTAAGCAGTGTCCAGCTGTGTTGGTGTGATGCAGAATCACATTTCCTTGAAGCTAAACCAACAGCACGATGGTGCTGTAGGGACTACCATCTCTGAGCCATATTCTATTAGTATAAGTAGCAGGAAGATCAGATAGCTGAGGACTGATAAATATTAGTAATGGATTCATCCTCTGCAATCCAGGAAGGCTACAGCTGCCTGGCAAGCACAAGGAGTGAGGCTGCAGTATTTGCTTCCTCAGCACCAGTCAGAAGGAGTAAAAGGAAAATTTGACAGCGCAAACTGACAGCTGCTGACTCCAGGCTTTTAGTAGCCTAGCAGGTGCTGTGCTGAGCAGCACACAGTGATGGTGGAAGAGTATAAACAAGTGGAATGAACCAGAGAGCAAAAACTGCATGCAGTGTCTGAGAAAGGCCACTGATCCAAATTATTCCAGTGAAATGGATGTTAAGTGCTGCAGTGTATAAAGCAGTCCTCTTTTGCCTTACCAGCAGATATCACATGAGAATACAGATCCCCACTGACCTTCAGAGCCCAGAAATGGCACTCGCAGTCAGTGTGTAAAGATGTATAAACAACAAGATGGAGAAAAGACAAATAGATGTTTATCTAACAAAATATTCTTGAGACTATGTCACATTCTCACAGTGATCCTGGAGGATTAATTTTTCTTTCTCTTTTCCCATCTCTGAGTCAGAGCTTTGGCATGCCATACAAGACCAGAGGTATGGCACAGTGCAAGATGAAAAAAATATCTCACTCCAGGCCAGAAAGTCTGTAACTGTAAGCAAATGTCATGAGACCTGTGGTTTTTTTTGATCCTGGCCAGTATCTAAGCACCAATACAGCCACATTCTCAATCTGTCTCCCTGTCCCCGGGGAGAAAATAAGAGAAAAAGAGAGAAAACTTGTGGGGTTATGGGAAATTTTAATAAATTAAGGAAAGAGGGGAAAAAAACCCGTGCAAAAGATGCAGAGGCAATCACTCACCACCCCCATAAGCAGACCAATGTTCAGACAAATCTGCAAGCACTGTTTTATTGATGAGCATGACGCTATATGATATAAATTGCCACTTTGGCCAGTTAAGGTCAGCTGTAGCAGCTGTGCTTCCTCCCAGATTCTTGCCCACACCCAGCCTACCCTCTGCAGAGGGCAGAATGAGATAAAGAGAAAGCCTTGATGCTGCACATACATTGCTCAGCAGCAGCCAAAATGCTGATGAATTATCACCAGTGTTAGTTACAAACCTAAAACACAGCACCATACAGGCCGCTAGGATAAAAGTTAGCTCCATCCTAGACAGATCCAGTGCAGAATCATCCAACTTGTTGCAGGATACTGATGCTGCTCTTCAGACTCCAGCTAGCCCTGCCCACACCTGACTTGGTGTTCAGGTCTGTTTCCAATTTAAGGAAGATGGAAATTTAAATAGCAGGAAGAATGGGCGAGATTGTCAGTCTTTTATTTGGGGGGGAGGCTTCTTTGGAGCCACATGTGGCCTCTGGATGTCTTTGAAGCAGCTGACTGAAGATGGTAGTGTCAAAAATAACCTGGCAGTCTGAATTTGAAAATATATTTTTTCACCCTGAATTCTCGTTTCCTGGCACAGTTCAAGGCAACTTAACTTTTGGTACTGTATTTCTCTCAGGCATCCTTGCCAGAACCACTCTATTAACAAGGTCATTTCTTATTAGTCATATATTTACTTCCTTCTGTGGGAATATCTGAAAAAGTGCCCATGATCCAAGGTCGCCAGAGTAGCCCTGGGTTTCCTGGGGAAGGGAGAATCTGCAGGCACCCCTGAATGTACACACGCTGGGCTTCATCCATCAGAGAGAGTGCTGATCAGGTTTGGGGGCCAGGTGAGAGAAACATCTCACGCAGTGGGCTTGCAGTGCAGGTGTCTGCCTATGAACAGTTTGCATGGGAAGAAAGGTCCAGAGATGCTCAAGATTAGCACATCACCGCATGCATCTAGTACCTAGGGAATGAAAAGACAGACAAAAGGCTCATTTAGGCGTCTATCATCTTTGCAGGAAGGCAATTTGTTACCATTTTCTCCCTTTTCCCACACTATACTCCATGCTCTTCCCTCTGTCCTTCTGCCCTTCTAGAAGAAGTAGACAAGGTAGCTCACAGAGCTGCTCTCAGGGCCTTCACCCCCAGTGCGCCTTGTCTCAGGGCTGTTGCTCCTCCCCTGTCTCCTGCAGACTGGGGCGCCAGGAAAGGGAAAGAACAGGGAGCTGTAAAGTGGAAGTCCACGGTGGTTGACAATGCCTTTCTTCTGCCACCATATATATACCAGGCTCAAGACTCTCTAACATGTCTGTTTTCATAGTATTTCTAGAAGATTTGGAGACCAAAATCTTTCTCTTAAATACTTTATAAAATTAATTCCCATGGAGTTTTGTTCCTTGGTGCCTGAACATGGTGTCTGTGTAGATATGGAAGGGAAAGCAGTTTTATCTAAGACTTTTATCTGCCTTCTCTACTAATACAGGTAGAAAATGTCCTTGATGGCACATGTCCAGTCTCTTGTCCTTTCTATGGATCTAAACTTTCACTTTCTATCTGCCAATACTAATGTCATGCTCTAACTTGAGAATGGTTTCTCAAGAACGAAGAAATTTGAAGCAACAAAGGCAAGTCCTGTGTCAGAGAAGAGCACAAGCAGTGAGTACCAACTGGATTTAAGCCTTATTCCTATAAATACTTCTGCAAACATTTTAATTCTGCTCATCCACTTAAAATTATTCACACATGTAAGATCAGGACCTTACACTATAAACACTCAGAGAAAATAAACAGACACTGGGATTTTTTGTTTGGTTTATAATTACAGACCAAAGATTCTGGGTGAAAGGAATGATAAAAAATTATAATAAAAAAAAGTTATACTTTCTTTATTAAAGGAAATTATTTGAACATCAGGAACTTACCAGCAAACCAAAGCAGTTCTCAACTTCCACATAATCTCTCATTATTCGCTCAACTCAAGGCACTCATTAGTTCTCAACTTTGACTTCTAAAATTTGTGAAAAATGCCTTAGACATTATTTTGCATTACAACATTTTCCATTTATCTGAAAAAAATCTGTTCTCCTCTTCACTAGAACACAAACATGCACTGAAATACTGCTCCCTAGAAGGCAAACCAAACAAGACACATTGCTAGTAGCTGTCTTTTATAGACAATAGAGATTGCACATTGAAGTTCTGAAAGAAATGTATAGCCCTGCATCCCCGTGACACTGATTGCAAAATGGTTGCCTTCTATAACTCCTGTTAAGCTTTCTTAACTTAAACAGGTCACCTTACAAGCCAGGGGCAAGAACATATTGCTGAATTGAAGCTTCTATATTCAGTATGTTAGGCAACATTAAATATGTAATAATTTCAATTTTGATAATAAAAACAATATTTAAAACTGAGAAAACTTCGAGCACTCTGACCTTATATTTCTTGCGATTTTATCTCTAAAAAAATGTTTAGTACACATTTAAAAGACATTATAGAAAGACAATGCTACCGTCTCCTCAGCATATTTTCATTTTAGAGTAAGCAATGACACAAAGGGGTTTCTGTGGATGTCAGACTGGGAGATTTACAGTGATTACAAGTGGAGTAAGTCTGTATTGTATCTTCTAACAGTTCATTTTCTTTATTAAGAGACATAGCTAATGCTTTCCTTTACAGATTACAAAGTGTGGGTTAGGAGAAGCAGGCATCATGTTCCTCTCCTTGCAGATGGGGAAACTGTAGAAGAAAGAGGTAAAAGCTACACCTAAACAGATAAACGAAATAGGGTTCCAACATGACAGTAAAACTCAATATTTTATCACAAAGGACAAGCTGGTTTCAAACCTATCTCACTCACAGTTCAGGAGCCAGCACAGGCTTTGATCCATTAGTCAAGAGGTCTTGCATTTTTTTGGCAGTTAAAAGAATTAAATAGTAAGATATAGTTTATTCTAGTTGGCTTCCTTGGCCTAAAATGATCCTGGGCAGTTTTAATTTACTACTGAGCAGATAGCCCAAAGTAGCATCCCCAAAATCATCACTAGACAACCAGTACCAAGGCAAGGTAAACAGCAAAACAAATGTCTTCTGAATAACAGATATTAGGTGAAGAACACTACCACAGATTTTAAATTATCTTTTAATCTAAAAATTTAATTTAAAATGTTTTCTTTGTGGTATTTAAAAGAGACTATCTTCATCTATGGAAAAAGATTTTGATTTTACTGAAAGCTTCACCTTACTCAGAAACAGCAAAACAAGTCCAAATTAAAAATTAGAATGTTTAAATGCTTAAAAATCAGAATGTTTATGAGAATGATTTGGTCAAAATTTATCAAAGGGATTTGGATCAGGCAGATTCAATCACAGTTAAGCATTGGCAGAATTTTGTCCAATTTTTATATTTATCACATAAATGTGCTTTAAGATCTATATTTGTGTCTAGAAATGGACAGTTTTAAATAGTTTAAATATGAAGTGAGAACAGAATAGAGAAATAGGACTGTTTCTTTATTTTTTTTTTATTTTTTAAATATGTATAGAGATATTCAAGTACACCAAGGCAATTACAGCAGCTAAAGACTTACTGCTTTTTGTAGAATAACAAATTGTACTGTGGAAATTTTTGCTGTGCTAAAATATTTCAGTCATTTTCCTGATAGCTAAAAATGTTTCTAGTACCATTTGAACTGGGGCATGCCTGTTAATTTTGTTATTCATAAATATAAAGTCTATTAAAAAAAGAGACTTGGGGCATTTTCTTTCCTCCTTTTGATTCTTAATTGCAAGTACTTATGAAATAAAATATTCTTATGGTGCTGCTGTTATTCTTTCAGAGCTCAAGATACTATAATTTTCGTTAGTAGCGATGGATGCAATATTTATTGTTTGTATTCATAGAGTTAACAGCATCTGACTATGTCATATATATTTTTCTAAGCTTCTCAGGTCTTGAGTCATCAAAATCACCCAGGGAGAGATTTACAGTAAATCAGAGCAGACACTTTCTGTTCTTGCTCTTCCCCTCTAACTGTCTTCTGTAAGTCTTATTTAAATGTGCTTCTGGAGGTAATTTTTGTGGGGGTATATTTAGTTCCCTTTATATTTTCAGCAATCTTGATAAAATAAAAGATCCCTCATGCACAATAAACTTGTATTTTCTGTACTCAGAAGCAAAGTGTAGCACTTAGACCTGCCCCAATTGCACTGGTTTGGAGGATATTATATGTTACTTATTTACTTAAGCCCAAAGAGAACCTGAGCCAATCTAAGGCCATAAATTAGAAATGCTCTTGGACAAATAAATCAGGACCTACACCTTTATCTTCAGTGAAATTACTCCAGTTTCACACTAAAGAGAAAATGGCCAGATTTTGGCTGCCTAACTCAATGTTGTTTCTTACCTGAGTATATCACTGCTCTAGTTCCAGCTTAAAGCATTTTTTAGAAGACATAAATGTGAGGCAAGAAAGTTCAAGATCAATTTACAGCAGTGACATGTTTTCTTAGCCTATGTTTCGCTGAGCAGATGGGAAGAGCTTGGGGAGGGCATAAAGTTCAGTCATGTCTGGATAAATGCATTAACTGCAAAACTGTTACAGACTCTCAGCGTCTTTTGCAGGTGGCCTTTTTCTTTCACACATGATTTTTAAATGAAGGAATATAATCCTGAGAAATTTGGGTCTAATTTTATTTGTATATGTAAGGAGAGACAAAATAATGCACCTTTGGGAAAAACAATAATATTGGTTTATTTTCTTCCTACATTTGTGAATTAACTACAGAAGTGGCTGCAGTTCCTCAGTTCCTGGTTCTGGCCAGGACAAGGTTAATTTTATGCAGTATGTGGTATGGGGCATGCCTAGGACACAGGAGTTATTCTATATCTCCTCACATCTTTTCCAGGGCTGGGTAAAAGGACCTCTCTTCTAGTTGAGTAAACGTGGAGGGAACTGTCTGGTACTGTCAGTTATTGGGATTTTTTTGGTGTGAATAATTATTTTCTTGTACCCTCTGTCATTTGTATTGATACTGTGAGTTTTCTTATTCTTTGCTGTTTCCAGTAAATTGTTTTTATCTCAACCCTTGACCTTTGCCCTTTCTGCCTCCAATATCCCTCTCCATCGTGCCACAGAAGTGAAGGGGAGAGGAAAGTGGGGAAACAGAAGAGAGTGGTGTGTGGCTTGGAGAGCCTTAGTGGGGCCACTGAGCTGGGGAGGACAATTCCTAAACCCCGTTATTCAGCTGAGGGTTTGGTGGAGTTTGAGTACTGTAAGTCACCTGTACCATCCTTGAAATCTCAATTCAGATGACTCCAGGAGTTGTTGGCGAATCTCCCCAAGAACTTTTTGTCAGAGACTCCAGGAATGACCATTGTCCACCGCATGTAGTGTGGAACGCATTTTTCACATCTTATCCTGGCTTTACCTAGCCCAAGGGCTATTGAATGAGCAATCTCCTGTTCAATTTTTTCAGAAAACTTTTTGTCCAGGATCCCACTTCAAATCATGCTTCTTCCATGTCATTTGATAGAGACGTTTTACAGTCTGATTGTAATCTAGAATATGCATCCCTGTGCAAACCCACAGTACCTAAATAAACCCTTGTGTTTTCTTCTTACTAGTTGGTGGGGACAAAGCTGTTATTTTTTTTTTTTTACAACATCCATTGGAATCTGATGATGTCCATCTTGCCATTTTGCTCCTAAAAATTGGATTTCCTGGGCAGATCCCTTGACCTTACTTTGCTTTATGGCAAAATTGGCCTACAGAAGGATTTGGATTATCTTATCCCTTTTATAAAAAAATTTCCTCTGCTGTGTTGTCTCACATGATGACATCATCAATATATTGCAAGTGTTATGGAGCCTCTCCATTTTCCAGTGCAGTCTGGATCACTGGGGCTGTAATTCCACCTCTGGGACAGGTGGTTCCAGGTGTACTGGATGTCCCTCTAGGTGAACATGATCTGTGGCCTGCAGTCTGGTGCTAAAGGAATGGAGAAAAATGCATTAGCAATGACATTTGGCTGCCTTGGACACCAGTTCATACTGAAGTTCCAGCATGTCTGGCACAGCAGCACCCAGTGATGGGGTGACTTTGTTCAGGCCATGGCAGTCCACTGTCAGTCTCCACTCCCCACTGCAC
This sequence comes from Ammospiza nelsoni, assembly GCF_027579445.1. Classification (NCBI taxonomy): domain Eukaryota; kingdom Metazoa; phylum Chordata; class Aves; order Passeriformes; family Passerellidae; genus Ammospiza; species Ammospiza nelsoni. The sequence goes on along the minus strand of NC_080635.1, from coordinate 102,521,046 downwards.
AGGACATGTAGGACTATGAAAGGGCACCAGCTCCTACCTTCCCTTGGAGCAAGCACAGCAGAGGGAGCAGTGGGGTGGTTCCAGTTCTGAGCGGGAGGGAGGGTTTGGGTAATGCCAGTTTCAGAGGGAGTGGTCGTGTGTCACAGTGTGGTCAGGCTGGGCTCTGTGCTGAAGCACTCTCTCTCTTTTGTAAGCTTTGTTATTGATATTGCAGCTGTTACTACTGGTCCTTTGCTTATGCAGCCGTGACAGCAAGCAAAGGACCTTAATTTTTTTTAAGATAAGTTCACAGAGAACATCTGCCAAGTAGCAGTGCTCAAGTATGACCGCTGAGCTTCTTGCATGCCTTTCTGTTGGGTTGAAACACCACCTTTCACCCCTGGCCTTAAAACCACTCTGCAAATGCCACTGTGTTCATTTAGTTAAGGTTCGCAATGTGCACTGCATGTTTGTTGGAGGAAAGAGAACAAAGGAATCTGGTGGGTGGAGGCTAAAGGAGTAATGAAGGCAGAGATGTGTGGAGAATGAGAGGGGTTGATAGATATGGAGCTGTTTGAATGTCTAGTCAAAGAGAAATATTCCTTTTCTGAACTCTTTTGCCTCTTCAATACCCCTTCACCTTTGGGATGAAGAAGAAAGATGAGGTAGAAAAAAATAATACTGTTAATGTTATACACATCAGATAATGGTTTAAAGAGAGTATCCTCTTAAATTTACTGGGTGAATAAGAGTATTAAATTATTAGGACTCAGAACAAAGCCTTTCTATTCCACCATTATATGACTGGAAGCAAAGACATCAGGCCAAAATCTGGTGAATGTTCAAGATAAAGAAAATCACAGAAGAGAGGGAAGAGATGAACGAGGCACAGATGGGGAAGGGGCATGCAGCTGCCAGGCCCAGCAGTAGGGGAAAGCAGAAGATAATACTTTGCAAAAAGCCTGACACAAATTTGTTTTGTCAGATGTGCCTCTGTAGCAGGAATCAAAGGAATTCAAGTGCTTCATCTTTCTCTTTCTTGATGCACTAAGCCTCTCTCCCTTTCTGCACACCATTTTCTAGGGTTACCCCAAAGGTGAGCCGTTTGTTTCAGTGGAGCTCCACAGACCCCAGAATCCTACTGCTCATAAACTATTATATCAATTCACATCACTCACGTACTGCTGTCTTGAGTGCATATGCATTAGTCTTGCTAAGAACCTTTATTTTAAAGAAAGAAAAAAGATAAAGAAGAAGAAATTAATCAAACCTCAGTGATTATATACCAGCTGCTGAGTTCCTAGTAAAGCTCCCAGCACATGTGTTCACATTTTCCCATTTGTTTCAGGATTTACAGTGAAGAGGGAACATAACCTGAGTGAATGTGGATGAAACTCCAGTTTTTCTAATGAGTTACATATGCTTTACATGAATGCTTGAACTGCATTAAATGCACAATGTGATTAGGTTGATGGGAAGTATATTATAGATAGATAGATGATAGATAGATGATAGATAGATAGATAGATAGATAGATCTCTTGTTAGTAGTAAGATTTCTCTCTTCACAGCACTGTTTAATACTGTGAAATATTAAATGGAAGGGAAATACAAAGTATGTGTCTGTCCATGTGCTGCTGCTCTTTATTAGTAATCAGATCATTGACTTAGATTACTTTGAGGCTCTCCATGCTAATGACAGAAGCAATACAGACACACACTGACATGAATTTTTCCCAAGGTGTTTCCTGTCCTTAGTGAACTTGTCCAAAGGAAGAGCTGCAGAAGGTATTTAACCTGTATTCCCAGCTCATCTGTTTTCAGCTGATGTCTGAGAGACTTGGGAAGATTTTCCTCGGTTCTGTCTCTAAGGACAAGGAATAAAGAGAATAGAAAAGAATCTTTTACTCAGCGTTTAGCAGCAGTTCTGAGAGTAGCAAGCGGTAAGATATATTCTCCTTTGAACAGATTTCCAATAAATCTGGAAAGGCACAGGGGGTAGAAGAGATCAATGAACCATGCTGAGTTACAGAATGACCTTACAGCCCACAGGAAGAAGATCTCATTGGTGTTTATTTTTAGATGACAACTGTGTTGGACTGACTTTTCTTTCTTGGCAAATGCACTAAGAACAGAAGTGGTATAAATAACACCTATGGTGATTTTGAACATAGCAGAAAGGAATCCAATGAGGCCTCCAGCCTCCTGTTAATATATACATTGAACCCCAGTTAACATCATTGCAAATTTTAACCATGTGCAGTGGTTAAAGAAGCAATCTGATGTCAACTAAATGGCACCACTGGCTATTTTGCATTAGGTTAGTAGCAAAAGCTTGCCTCATGAACAAGCTCATGTCTCAAGGTTTTTGGAGAGAGCTGCAAAAATAAAACATCAGGTGCAGCAGCAGTTGGCAGTGGCACAGGCGTTCACTGAGCTTTTAGAAAGACACTTGAAAGCGGGGCTAGTTTTAGAATAAATTATTAAATAAATAGAAAGGAACAAAAGAACAGATACAGAGTAAATTCTGCAACCACATTTTACCAGTATTTGTTTCCCTAATTATTTGGACAATTCATTTTTGGTGAAAAATTAAGAACGACAACATTTACTCTCTTGGAGCACAGACTGAGTTTAGTTTGTGTGAGTACCGTAGAAAGTCCACCTTAATTTTGACAAAACAAAGAGCAACATTTTGACAGTATACTTTCCATGATGTCTGTTTTTGTTAATTACTTTTTTTTGAACCCTCAACTCCAGGAGTTTCATTTTTGTTGTTATTATTACTTGGAATCTTACTTTTTATTAGGTAGCAATGAAGTACCAAGTGCTTATGCTTGAAGATTTCATGTTGAAAGTGTGTCCTGCTCTTCATTTCAGGAAAAAAAAAAACTGGTGACAAAAATAATTATCTTACACTCTTATTTATTCTTTATTATTATTGTTTAGAATTTCTCTATAGATATAGTGGTTTTTACTTATTTAGATATATCATGATATATATCTATTTTTCTGGTAGGAGTTATGAATGCGTTCAGTATATGTTTAGCACATTCTCTTATAACAGGCACCATAAAGTCAGTGTCTTGGCTGTACCCTGAGTGTTGTGACGGGGATGAGGAGCAGAGGAATCGCTGCCTGGATGAACACAGATATCCGAGCACTGACTAGGCACAGACATGAGCGCTGCCCTCCTCAAGGGGCGCGAGGAGGGCTCAGGCACGGCAGGAACAGCTGCTGCCAACGCGGCTGCTGACCTGGAACGCCGCTTCTTGAGCGGGGGAAACGCCGCAGCTCCTCTGCGTTTCCACTACGTCCATTTGAATTTAGGCATGGATTTTAAAGGACTGACATATATGAACTCCCAATGCGTTCCCAAACCTTTGTTGGTTGAAGTGAGCATCCACGGAAGCCCTGGAGGCATCACCTTGCACAATTTTTTTAATGTTTCCCATTTTGATGACTTATCCCACAAGGCAATGATTAAGTTTGAAAAGAGATAAGGGCAACTTCCTCCCCTCATTTTGGAAATTAGTCCAGGAAACAGAAGAGGAAAGGAATAGTCCTTTAAGTGCTAAATAGTTTTTTGAGGAAAGGATATAGGAATTGAGAGACGAAAATTATGTCTTTTACTCTCCACATATATTTTTTTGCTAAAATACTAGTAACATATCAGAGTCATCCTGTGAAGACGTAAAATTATGGCCCAATTAAAACCAGATGACAGGAAAAAAGAGTCATTTTGAGTCTAGACTTCAGCTTAATGACTCAAATTCATATAAACTCAAAATCAAATATGCTGACATAAGGCATTTTTCCACTAATTCAAGAGTAAACGATCCGTTTATGCTTGAAAGGAGAGCTCAATGTGTTATATTTTGCATACTTTTTTCTGCTTTTTATTAAAATACAGAATGATAAATAAATGAAAAAATGTTCTAAAGAAAAAGGGTGTGAAAAAAATGAGGATGTGTTCTCTGTAAAGGACAATATATAATCTCAAATTATTATATAAGTTAATTATAAAGCAAAAAAAGACAAAATATTCTGTTTATGGCTATTGGTACGTTCTGAATGGGATTTAAAATGAATTTATTTTATAAGATCATCCCTACCCTTGTAAGAAGCTATAATGCTCTGCTAAGTTTTGTAGGATTCTAAAAAATATTTCTACATAAATTCAAATGCTGTAAGCTGTGCTTTATTCAATTGAACTTTTCAGAAAGTTTCATCTTGCAAAGCTATTAAGATAAAAGAGAGGAAGTCTCACTACAAGCTGCAGAACTCTATTCAAAAGTTTCATGGACATGAGCATGAAAGACATATCAGGCTGTGAGTAAGTGTTTTATAAGATGAAATGGCTTCTGTGCTTCATTCCCAGACATGGTGCAGTTTGTGTCTGTACAAGCTCTCCTCTTTCCAAAACATGTTGGTGACGTGCAACCAGCCGACTTGGAACAGCTTCCAAGATGTTACCCTTTAAAGCATTCCCAGACATGCTATAGCCATTATGTTAATTTAGTAGTTTTGCTGGTTCTCCTGGATTAAATCTATAACAAACCAGGCCAACAGGTTAGCAATATGAGCGATTACATATCAGTATCCAGCTCTTTTTAAATTTTCTGGAGATGTAACTTTAAATATTAGAAAACTAATGCAAATTATTGAGTAGGTAGAAGTATGACCACAGGGATCCACAATATTAAGAAGGTGATGATTTTAATATCTTACACTGACTGGTAGCTTATAAAACTTCCACTAAATGAAAACACAGCAAATATAACCACAAGTCAGCAATATAGCAGCCAAACCCAGACAATGACTACAGGCAATTATAGCAACAGAATGATGAGTGATAATCATAAATTTTATGGCAATGGATGGATGGATGGATGGATGGATGGATGGATGGATGGATGGACGGACGGATGGTGGATGTATATATAATCTATCATCTATCTATCTATCTATCTATCTATCTATCTATCTATCTATCTGTCTATCTGTCTATCTATCTTTGCACCCATCCCAAAAAGACAACTAATGAAATTATATAAAAAGCAGTGGATAGTTATAATAAACTCTCTAGCAAAGTCATTAGCAGCATAGCATTCTGGTCATGAGGCACTCTTCTGCCCAGATCTCTGAGTTCTCATATCTTATAAAGGTCTGCAAGATGCCTGCTGTTGCCACTTGGGAGTCATAAGGATATCCTGGCCAGTATTTTGAGCTAATTTGGAGAAAATGCTCACCTTTCTCAGCCTGTGGCATCTGCAATGCTTATTCTTTTCTGATGAACTCACATTGATGAATTTCTGAGTCTCTTTCATCTCCTTATAATGCTGTGACCCACAGACCACACATATTCTCAGCTGTCCATACTATCCTTCTGCTGTTTTGGTGAATCCATTCTAGTCAATATACAAGAGACTGGGGAGCCAGTTCTTTGAAACAGGCTGATAGACAGCTCCTCTTTTCTTTCGTTTACAGCTGTCTTAACCACAAAGCTATTGCATTATTTTTTCTATGTTCTATTCATTATGCTGGCTCAGCAGCTTGTTAGTTCAGCAATTCTGTTAGAGTCTACAGATATTTTAAGGCCCACCAGTTACGCTTACTCAGCGACTGAGTTAGCCTCTGTCCTATCTCAAGCAATGTCAGATGCAGTTTTGCAGGGTTTAGCAAGAATTGTAGCGTTCAGCACTTCTACCCCATGCACACAGAGTGATACATTGCTTCCCATCTTTGCTCAGCAGCTGCCTCCCCAGCAAAAAACAAGATCTGCTAAAGTTGACTGGCCTGTACTACTGTACTACTGTAGTGTTATTGCAGATTCCTTCCTGTCAGAAAAATTATTATCCCCTCCAGCATTTTGGATTTCCTCTTGCAGCTACCCAGCCTTATCATTTTGGTTTCAGGCCTGTTCACTTGTAGCCAAGAAAACAATCCCTAATCAACATCTTTCTGTGCCACCAGAGCTCCTTGTCAGCAAACATATTCCAAGTGGGGACTGTGGGAATGCCAGCATGGTCTTTGCCCTGTCCCTGCAGGAGGTTAGCCTTTGCTGCTCTGAGGCACACGATATCCACTTGATAACCTCATTCCAAAGCCGTGCACAAGCAGCTTTGCCAGTTCTGAGGCAGATGAGAATGTTTGATTTCCACACTGAGAAACCTTCCTAAGTCCAAGTGAAGATAATGGGAAGGTACCTGACTTACCAGCCGTCACAGTGGGCTCCATGCAATGACCAAATACGCTGCCGTATGGCCAGCACCCAGGAAATCCCTCCCTATCCTGAAGGATTTATTTACTGTTTGATCAAAGGCCGCAGCAGGGCAAAGAGCAGATGGTGGCTTCGGTGGCTGCAGAGTGACAGCACCAGGATTAGCCCCAGTGTGAACCAGCAGAGTGACAAGCCAAGAGAAGGAGTATTTGATTGAAAAAAGCATTTCCACAGGTGACCTGCTGTAAAAATAGCATATGGTTCAGGAGATTGCAGGCTGCTCTATGGATTTAACATGGTCTGTGCTCCTTGGCACTAAATGTAGAACAAAAGAATTACTGAAAAAGCCACACTGAGCAAAAAGAACATTCTGTGTGGGTTTCCAAAGGAACCAAAAAATAAAATAAAAATAAGAAGTGAAAATAACTGAAGAGATCTCCTAATGCTGGGAAGCTGTGATTCACTCACATTATTTAAACCCTATATAAGTGCCTGAGAAACTTCAAATATTGAAAACATTTTCAAATATTAATAAATAACGTATCATATTTGTTCTACACTAGAGGAATGGTGTGACACCTGATATGGTTAAAATGTCTCCCCACACCTAAATTTGAATACCAGATGTAAATTTTTTGTGTACCTTAAGCCTCTTCTCAGGTCTGCATGTGCAGATGGAAGTAATAATTTTGTGTTTTAATTAAATATAGAATGTTCACTCACTCTTTGCACATTAAATGTTAATGACAAGAGCGTGACATAAGTGTATATTTATTTTTTTAATAAGTGCAGTTCATGGATATGAAGGCTGTGTTGACATCATAGACTATTTTCCTCCCAAGTTTTATTAGTGTTTTTCCAACCTGTTTCATATTTCTCTAAAAGAAGGCCACTGCCACTCCCAAGCACGCTTTCTGCTGGTGGTTACAATCAAGTGTATAGCTGACAGAAGACTGAAGCAAGCAAAGATGAGAACATTTTCTCTGCAGTACTTAATTGTTGCTGAAGTTCATTAAATTAAAATGAAAGTCCTGGAAATCCTTATGCAGTACAGAAGTTTCTGCTAAGATGGGCTTGCTTTTGGTCTGGTTTCTTTCTTACATACCAACTCTGTGATGTACCGTCTTTTCTTCACATATTTAAATCAATTGGTTGCTTAATGTCACTGAGCAAGATTCTAAACCAGAATTATGAAGCTTTGATAATGACATTTAGAGCTTAAGTATTCCTCTAATTTATCCATTTCCCATCAATTAAATATTTTTCAGGTAGAGAAGTAATTTAAGCTCAACATCTTTTAAAAAAAATTTATTTAAGTGTAAGAACATTTAAAACCCTTTTTTTTGGGGGGGGGAAAACTGTGAATTGAGAAGTATTAAAATTTTTAATGAATTTCTCATATTGCCCTACAGTCGGTTTAAAAAAATAAATGAAAAAAACCCAACCACCATACTTTTTTGAATAAGCTGTAGTGGTAAAAAAAATTCTGAAGTTTTGAAAAGGGTAACAATCAGAAAAAAGAACAAAAGCAAGGAAAATCTGTGGTTGTCTAGTGAGTTTGTCTGTCTGAGATCAGAGGCTTAAAGCATCACTGTAGTTTCAAGGGGAAAGCATCAGTGGAAGGTATGACATCAGGGTGAAAAATGTTTGAGGAAAGAAAAAAGAGAAAGTAGAGGAAGATGGCATTCAGTGGAGGAGAGGGATGTAGATGAGGTTTCAGAAGCATGAGCACAAATTTTCTGAGCAACAGAGTCAAATGCAGGCTGCAGACTGAATTGCAGAAATGTGGAAGTAAGAAAATAAGCAGTCTCAATATTAGTATTAGCAGGAACAACAGACCACAATTCTACTGGAAATCATTGCTATTATTGAGAAAAATAACAAATATTGTACTCCTCTCTATCTTCTCACAAGGATGCCATTTATTGCAAGACATAACTTTACTTGGTGTATATATTCATACACCTTGGGAGTTTTAAATGTCTAAATCAGTCTGAGTAGAGTTGTGAGCTAATCAGTTGTTAGCAACAGTTAGGACAAAATTTGTCTGTGGGCTGACTTCATTGTCTTTCCTATCTTTGTGCCAGAGCTAATACTTGGTCCCTGATGCACAATGACCTAGATAAAATCTGAAAGGACAGCCTTGAAATGAAGGGCTCTCTCTTTTTTTGTTTTTTGCTTTGTTTTGTTTTATTTTGTTTTCTTTTAGGGTTTTTTGGAATGAACTATCATGCCTGTTTTATATATTTTTTTTAATTTAAATGTATTAAGCGTTCAATCTAAACTTTTGTCACCTCTGTTCCTTGTCCCATTCTGTTCCCTTCTTTTCTGAATAAGCTCTTGCTTCTGTTTTCAAGTGTTTTTAAAAGCAAAAGATATGCAAGAAAATCAATGCAAAGCTACAGACTTTTACTAATTGTTATCCTGTATCTCTTGCTCCAGAATACCTACGGTTGAAGAGTTTTATGAAACAGAACATTGTTCTGATTACAGCCTAATTAATTGCTAACAACTACAAATAAAATGCATTAATGCTGCCAAAAATGACAACCTTTATCAGGGCACAATGGAAAAAAGCATCAAGAAAAGCTATGTGGGTTATCTTAGTGGATTATAAATGTTAAAAATTCAGCCAGAGATGTTCAATCTTCTGGTGAAAATTTTAGGGTTCACAAAGAAAATAATTGGTACTACTAGTTCCATTCTTTAAATAAAAAAAATCCTCATTATGAGAAAATTCATATTTTTCTAATGAATTTTCTTACTTTTAATGAAGCTAAAAATGTCTCTCTCCTATGTTCTGCTTGTACAGCTAAAGCAAAGAATTTAAAGTGACTCTCTCTGACTTAATTTAAAGTGGCTCTCTCTGCCAGTGTCATGTAATAGTCTTCCTGAGACACCAGCAAAGTTCTGCAGCAGATGTCTGTACTAGTCATGCACAGTCACTTCCAAAAGCTCCATAGAGCCAAGAGGAAGAAAAAAGAAGGGAACTGCTGCTGAAATATAAAATGCTTCAAATTTGAAGTTTTCTTCAGGTGTTGACTCTGTTGATGTCTTAGTATCTTTAAGTCCAAGTCCAAAGTATAAGTGTTATGGATAAGTGTGACAAGCTGAAAATACCTGGAAAATGGCTCATTATTCTCAGCTTAATTTAGTGTTTTATAGCTTTCTGAGGAAAACCTGATGTATTGCAAAGAGAGACTTCATATGAAAAAATTATTTTAAATTCTATGAGATCACATAAGCCCAGAGAAAATGCACAGCAAAGAATTCTTTGTGTTGTCATTTTAAGCCTAGGCTGGATCTGTAACCACCACTAAATTTGGAGTATCTCTTATCAGTACTATTTTGTACTATGCTCTCTAAGGAATATTCAGAGCACACTGTATCTATTAAGGTTTTTTTTGTCCTTTTCTACAAATCTTTAATTGAAATCTTTTTTATTATCATTATTCATTATAAAGTCACTTCAGAAAAGATTTCTTTCCCCCTCCCCTATAAATACCTATTAATAGAGTAGTTAGTATACTTGTAGGTGATAAAATAAAATAAAACATAGATTCCTTGTAGGAAATTCTGCAGGGACAGCCTTATTGCATGAATGTGAATGAATAGGAAAAAAAAGGTCTTAATTTCCAAAGAGCAAGAATAATTTCCAGATTTTCCTATGTAAAGTCACAATCTTAAAAATACAAAGATGAAAAATATTTCAAGAGAAACTATCCTTCATAAAAAAACATTGCGTGTCAGAATTTGTGAAACTGAATGGAACTTCTCGAAAAGTATACAATCTTCCTAACGTTACAAATCCTATGGGGTTTTATCTGTGGGGGGGAAAAAAGAATCAAAACCAGGCTACCGAATCAGTCAGGAAAGCGATGAATAGGGCACAAATGGCTCACATTGTCACTGAACATTAAATGTAGCCAGACTTGGACTTAACTGAGCAAAAACATATGGGGGGTGGGGGGAGATGGGGAGGGTGAGAGTGGGGCAGTATCTGTGTGTGTATATTTTATATATTCTGCTTTCTAGGCTAAGATAGAAGGAAAAGCATCTCTTCATTATTTCAAAGGCTATTGTTTTAAAATGCATCTTAGACAACTAAGTAGGGGTCAGTGAACTTTTCAAATTGCAGGTTTCAAGTGAAACTTATCATCTAAAACTCATTAAGGTAAATTATTTTCTTTTCACTGAGTGTAATTTGTGGCAGTGAAAACCATTGCAGATAGGAGGTATTAACTTTGAGCAGCTCATCCAGGCTAAAAGCCATGCCAGTAAATGACATGTAAAGGGATAATACC